>NC_138221.1:23633975-23991475 GCF_964197995.2 Scardinius erythrophthalmus | reverse complement strand
GGTGGATTGCCGCTGAGTCACTACTAGCCGTTTGTCTGCTGTCTGTCAGCGTCACGTCACCTCAGCTAATCCGCATCTTTGCCCATTTTCGTTTATCCGGGAGTGACGCTGCCAAGATGGCGACGGCCGGCTCCGCCCAAAAATGCTCTTCAGAAACACTACGGTGACGTCACACACACTACGTCCATATTTTGTTTACAGTCTATGAGTTTAACACATTCACATAGAGAACAGCTGTTTGACATTGCGATAATATTTCCCAGTTTCCGCTGTATTTTTGACCGAATAAACTCAGCTGTACCTGTGGCGTGAGGTTCCTCAGTAACAGCCATGATTTTCCCGCCGACGCTCCACCGTCGCTCCACTCTGAAGAACACGATGAACATGAACAGGTTGAGCTTCACGCGGGTCCGTTGCTCGCGTATGATGATTGTGTGTGTCTGCAGTACCTGATTTAAAGGGCGAGTCTGGGCCGCTGGCTCCGCCTCCCCAGGCCCGGGGCATCCGAGGCCCCTCCCCCGACCATGCCTGCTTCTGACTGCTGAGGCCTGGGGGGGGACGGGGCAGGTGAGAAGCGCTCCGATTGGACCGCCACGACTTGCCGTGTCCAATGGGCTCCGGCGGCCAACTGGACTTCAGCTCGGAGTATTTAGCTGGAAACGTTATTGCAATATTACCAGCTGTCTTAGCAATTGAAAAGGCTTAAAGTCCCCCGTAGTCAATAATTTCATGCCTTAAAGGTGCAGTCTGTAAGAATGACAACTAGTGGTCGAAATAGGTACTGCAGTCGAATTCAAAATATTGGAGATCGCCGTTTCTCACGCCTCCTGCTCCTCAGACTGGACGGCGCTCACACAGGTTGCCAGTTTGAGCAGACGCAACAGGAACGAGCGCAATGGACAATGAAAATTGGCAAATTGGCAACGTGCAGTCTCACAGACCAAAACAATAACACACATTCCAGCCTGGAAACGCACATTTCGAAGTAAAATAACTGGCTGTAGAAGTGTTTTTCAGAGAAACGAGTTCGTGAACTTAGCATGTTTCCTCAATTTCTGCAAACATATTATTTTTATGCTGTAGTAGAGTGAAAAGGTTACATACAGCACCTTTAAAGGTGCACTGTGTAATTTTTAGTGCATCTAGAATATAGTGGCCTTTATACACCACTGAAAACATAATTATGTATATGATATTGCAACATCTGTCAACAGATCCTCCTAAATATTACACAATGCACCTTTGAAAATAGTTTTTTCCTTTAAATAAATTCTTCATGTCTTAAAATATCTTGAATGTAACTCTACTCCATCGCCTCATTTAGTATATGCGGTTCTATAAATATGCAAATGAGCCCCGCATCCACTCACTCGCACCAGCTCAGAGATCCACTCGTTGACGATCACACGTTGATCTGATTGGTTACTAGGTAGTTTGTGATGTCAGAAACACCAGCGATTTCAAACCGTGTTTTTGGTTCACTGCCGTTTTAAGGAGAAAATACACAGCAATGGTGTTGACAAATGAATTTACACATGGTTTGTCTTAAAGCATATTAAAAAACACCACATAGACATATAAACAATATTAAAAAACTTGAATTTCACCACAGGGGGACTTTAATAAACATAGTTGGGATGGTTTTGAGGCGTTACCTGTCCCGTGTGCAGAGAGGGGCGTTTCTGAGGCACTGTACGGCCAGGCACCGGGTGAAGGCATACAGGTGCTCAGAGAGTTTGACCCTGGAAAACACACAGAGTCAGACTTATTTAGGCACAGCAAGTCACATTTATAAGGCCTCTACATGACCAACATCTAAAATATATATAAAAAGGTATTTTAGTGTGATTGTACAAACGTCCACTTTCAGCTTGTGTCTCTTTGCTGTGAAATCTTTTATTTATTTATAACTTTTAACAGGACTGAAGGAACTTTTGTTTACTAGATTATCCAGACGTCATTTTATACAAAATTCACGAGTCTAAATTAAGACCATCAGGCTTTTGAGGAAGGTTTATTAGTTCCTCTCTCAATCAATATTGAATTGCACTGCATTATATGTTTTAAAGTCCCCCTGTGGTGATAATCAAGCTTTTAATGTTGTTTATATGTATGTTTCATTTATATATATATATACACTTTAAGTCAAACCATGTGTAAATTCATAAGTCAACACCATAGCTGAGTATTTTCTCCTTAAAACTGCAGTGAACCAAACGTGATCAACGTGTGATTGTTGACGAGTGGATCTCTGAGCTGGTGCGAGTGAGTGGAGGCGGGGCTCATTTACATATTCATAGAACCATGTATACTAAATGAGAGACGGGTGTAGAGTTACATTCAAGATATTTTAAGGCACAAAGAAACTTTTTAAGGAAAAAAAACTTTGTTATTTTGGTGGTCAAAGATGAGTTTTAACCCCCTGAGGTCGACGGTATCGCCGGCGATACCAGCTCGCTTTTTTTTTATCAGTGTAAAAGAAACTCATGAATACTCTGTTGACTTTGATTTTCCATAGGAGTTCCATACATCAATCGATTCTGTTAAATGTGTATTATTTTTGTGTATACTCACAATAAAAACATAGTGTTGTGCTTTTCGACAAATAAAGAAAAATTAACACGAAGCGAGTTCTGCCTTCTCTCTGTCCGTGTAGTCCATTCTGAAACGCGTCCGAAAATGAACCATAACTCAGTGAATACTTTTCACACATACACGTGATATATGTCTTTATGAAGCTTGAAATCTCTTCTTTTAAATGAAGTAATTTATATAAAAAACAAATATTCTCATCTTGTGAAATCTGTATTAAAAGAGAGCGATTCCAGTCGACCTAATTAGAGCTAATTCAAATGTAATGTGACTCCGCCCACGGAGAGCGCACGCTATTCAAACGCAAATGGCTGAGGTAATCCGCGCAATCCTGTGAACGCCCCCATCAGCTCGAGAAAACCAAAACACAAGTTTATTCAGAACATTACTTGCTTACACCGTCTTGCAGCGCTGTGAGGAATAATGAGGAATACGAGGAATACGAGCTGAGGAATACTAGTAAGTTTTTCCTTCTCGGGTTTCTGTTTATTGACGAATGAACGGCATGCGCTCTGTTTTTTCTCCATTATGGACGCGAGCTCTAAAAAAAAAACACTAAAAGACTTTCAAACTTTCACAGAGACCTCAAAACAGAAAGTACAAATCCTTTCTTTAAAACGAATTTCGTTTTGTATCAATTGTATCTTAATTTTAATAATTTTTTCATTAACAACTTTCCTGGATTTAAAGTAAATAAGCCTATCGTCAACGAATGATGATGTTTTAGCAAACTGTATTTCTATACTGAGATGAGTAAAAATCGACTGAAATATGTTGAAATAAAATGTTGGCTATTTGTATAAGCAACGTAAACTGCAAATTAACATTTATATGCCCTAATATTTCATGAAAACAACTTTACAGTCAGGCGAAATATGAAAGACAACATTTTGTTTAGTAGATTTGGGTACAGTTTTTACTGTAGAATATACTGCCTCGTCAAATAAGCTTTTGTTTAGCAATTTCTATATATAAAATAGCCTAATATTTTTGTCAAAAATAAAGTCATCAACTAAGATGTTAGCTGTTCCAATGTTGGCTATATTCAAAGTAATGAATACATAGATAAAATGTAGGCCTATAATCTTTCTCTTTTTTTACAAAGAAAGAGTACACTTGAAATATTGTTGAAATTGTAATTATTGTTGTAATTGTAACCTTTTTAATAAAATAGCACAACATATGTACAAGATAGATGTAAGCAAAATCTTAAATGGTCAATATAAGTCTTCTTCTAAATATCTTTTGTCCAAGCATTGTGGCTCAGCCAGTTTCACACCTGTGTGAATGGCTCATTATGCAGAGTGGGTGGTAATTCAGGTGAAAACCACTCCTCGTTCACGCCCCCTCGCATATTGGCTTTCCAAGCAAAACCTGTTTTACATCAATTTAAATCAATGTATGGTTTTATTTGAACGATAAAGCAAGACTATTTTCACATAATTTTGAAGAAAAAACTATAGGCGACGACATCCACTGGTCAAAAGTCTTATTGACACATATTTACTATGTGTTTTGTGGCCTTAATTCAGAAATTTTAGTTTTTAGTTTTTTCAATATCCACGCATAAACATTATTCTCTCAAAAATTAAAACATGTACATACACGTGGCTCACATATTATGGTAGCCCTGTTTGTGCTTTATAGAGTGAATTTACACCTTTGCCATTAATATGTTTATAAGCAACTGAAAAAAGCACAAATGTAAGAGCATGTCAGAACATCTCAAGGGCCCAGAAAACCGCTCAGACTCCAGAGGGTTAAGGTATAAATAATTGACTACAGGGGGATGTTAAAACTACAGAGCTTTGATCATAATACTAAGCATTTAAATATCTTACTAAGACATTATTGGCAGATATTGATATTTAAAATATAGACATTTTATGTAATCATCTGCTATACTGTTATAAAGATCTCATTGATTTATATCACAAGCATAAGATTTTCATCCTTTTGTCTATATAAATATCAGCATTGGGCCTCTGAATATATTAATATATGAAACTATTATTTCATGTTAGGGCAAATTATATATATATTAAAAAATAATACTTTTTTTAAACTAGATTAAATCAATATTTTCTATTTTATATAGAATTTTGAGTTACATAATAATAAAAATTTAAACATTTGAACACACATTTTTAAATTAAACTTAATACCAAATTACAAGTTTTTCATTAGTGTGGGAAACCTGGCAGAGTGCTTTTGTATGTGATGCTTCAATAAATCAGAAATCCGTCATATTTTTGAGAAAAAAGCCAAACATACAGTTGGTGCAGGTCAATCTCTAGTCTATCTGGTACATTTGAATCAAAACACTTAATATGGATCTTAATCACAGATCTGCTCAAACATGGTAAATACGACACTGATGTAAAATGACACATGAATGCGCGTCTGAAGATGAGGCCAGGTTAAGGTGAACCCTCTCTGACTCAGCACCTGTGTTGTCTTGCAGAAGGTGATGTTCGGTGTCAGCGAGCACGGCGGATCCCATCATTCCCGCAGGGGTCATGTAGGGGTCATGCTCGGGCTCAGGGCTCTGGACGCCCTTCCACGGGACGCCCGGCTGAAACTCTGAGACAGACCAGATATTACAACAGTAAATGCATGTGATCTGAATGGTCTTCAACATCAAATTTAAGGCTTTTCAAGGACCTGTGACAACCCTTTCATATAATATCATACGTCAAGCTGAGCTGAATGCAATGATGAGGAAGTAATAACACAGACGATAAACAGTTTATGAAGATGTCCTTGCTACATCAACCCAACTAGACATTTGCGACTGACTGACTCTTATGGGTTATAATGGGATTTTTACATTTTTATAATGGGAAAAGACCATTGCATCTGAGACAAGCTCTTTTAAAATAATGATTTTAACTGAATAACTCCTGTCAAGCCAGTCAGGTATATATATATATATATATATATATATATATATATATATATATATATATATATATATATATATATATATATATTATATATATATATATACATATACATACATATATATATATATATATATATTCACAAAGAAAACAGATATTTTAAATTGTATAATATTTCACTGTTTTACTGTATTTTTCATCAAATAAATTGAGCCTTGGTGAGCAGAAGAGACATAAAAAACAGTCAATTTTGTATGGTAGTGTAGAAATGCCTATAAATCCGATGTTAGGGTGAGCAAAGTCAAGACAGCTGAAGTAATTTCACTGATTCAAAGAGAGTTACCTGGAGGCCAGGTGGGGTTTGCAGGAGGCGTGTCCATTTTCCCAGCTGTGCTTCTGTGCCAGCCGCCGCCCAACACATCAAACTGAGAGAACGAGCCGCTGCCGGGCATCTTCACCGGCCCTGAACACACACACACACACACACACACACACACACACACACACACACACACACACACACACACACACACACACACACACACACAGAGTTAACACACATTCACAGGGACCCGTGACATCAGCTTATTTCCCACAAATTCTGTGCATTCCGTTTTAATTTATTCTGCGTTCCGTTTTAATTTATTCTGCATTCCGTTTTAATGCTTCAAAAACTATAGTTAAAACTAACAATTCCATTAATCGCTTTAAAAAGTGAAATTTTAATAATTCAAACCAAGCACTGCACATTCAACAGAGGTTTATAAATTAAAACATGGACGATATTGAGTAATATTCCATAAAAAATTAATTTCTATTAAACTGTATTACTGTTTATTATTACCAGGGAATTTGTAGGTATCAGCACTTCAAATTTAATACTTTTTTTAATACCATTTTCAATAAGTTTTTAATAGACGACAATATTAAAGAAAAATATAATAACAATAACAACAGTAATAATGATAATAATAACAACACTTATTTAGGGATACAAATAATAATGTAAAAAGAGTAATATAGTTAATAAGTATAATTATAATTAGACAGATTTTACGATTTCAAAAAGCAACAAGCGAAAATCTTTACTACTGTGTCAGTTTGGTCGCATTTTTAAGTCATTTAAAAAGTGGATTTAAAGGCAGGATTTTTCTAAAAAACTTTTTCCCAAATTTGTTTAAACTGTCTTTATATACCAGTACATAATTAAAATGTAAGTACTGTGAAAAAGAGAGTATACAAATCGAGTGTCTGTAGTCCTCTCAGGACTGCAATAAACACAGCTACTTATTCGATTCACTCCCAGCTCCTCCCTTCTGGGCTCCTTCCAAAGCCACGCCCCCAAAACACATGATGCCGACCGCTCATCTTGGAGGACGCGTTTGCCAGCGCCGAGCGGAGAGGAGCGCAGTGCATGTAGTGACATCATGTCAGAATCACATGTAATAAAATACCTTTATCATTATGAATATAAACAACTAGCATGGCTGTTAGTACTCACTTATCAAGCTAGCGTATCGATACTGGTAAAGTTTATAATGTATTGAGTTTGATTCGGTAACGAGCTAGTAACATAAGGCAAAGCTAAAAACAGGTTGCATTGATACATGTTTTCCCATTACCATTCATTTAATTCGTTCCGAATGGAAATAAGTAGCTGTGTTTATTACGCCCTGAGAGAACTACATACACTCGATTTTTATACTCTCTTTTTCAGAGTACTTACATTTTAATTATGTATTGGTATATTTTTTTTCCAAAATTTGTTTAAACTGTTTATATATACCAATGTATATATAAACAGTTTAAACAAATTTGGGAAAAAATTTTTTTGAAAAAAACTTGCCGACCCTACCTTTAAGACAAGGACTTATTTTTACTTTAAGGAATTTGAGACATTTTAAACTTTAAGGATCTTAAACACCCTATTCACTCTGAGAAGTGCACTGCACTGTACAACAGTAAAGCGTCTGTCATCATTTCTTTAAAGTTAAACCGAACGTTTATTTTGGCGGGTTGTAGTAAAGAGCTGATTCAGATCGTCAGGTGATCAAGTGCACAGCGTTTGAATTATTCATGCAGAATTCTGTGACATTCAGTAAATTCTATTTGTATGACTGGATTCTGCTATTCCGTCTAAGAGCGAATCACAGGGCTCTACATTCAGTGCATATGTGTATGTACTATTGTACCGTTGTGTAGTGTTTGCTCTGGTGGGGAGGGCGTCAGACTGTTCCCATCCATCATCCACTTAAATCGAGACTGAGTCCCACCTCCATCCTTCAATCCAGCAGGAGAACTCATCATAGAGTCCAGATCAGATCCACTCGCAAAACCTGACACAGGCAGATGAAAATTTACTTACGCAATTTCTCAACCTCGCGTTTTGTAACAAATCCTCCCCTCGTGGGTCTAAATGACCCGAAGCCCTAAAAGTATATTGAATTTTTATTTTGTCCAGAAAGCTTATTTTATTTCATTTTGATAATATTTTTTCAATTTTTGAATGCGATTTGTTTGGAGATTTTTTGTTATTTTTTGTTTACCTTTAAATGACTAGATTTCATAAATAAATAAATAAATAAATAAATAGTAATTTAGAAGCACATTCCTCACATTCTTTCAACTTGAATTCAAAATAATTTCATGCCTAAACCTTTTAATTCAGCTCAAAACATCTTATATTGGGTGTCTTATACTGGTCCACTGGGTCCTAAAGTTCTAAAGTCAGTTTCTCTTCAGTATGCATTCAGATACACATGTAAACATTATAAAATAGTTTTTTGGTAAAGTTCTAGCATTTTTAGTTTGAATTTTGAGCATTTTTCGGTTTGTCTGTGTGTACTAAAGCATTCCTCACATTCCATTCATTCATAAGAGGGTCAAATTGACCCGCAATGACGGATTTGTTCCCTTTTTTTATTTCAACCACAAAACTCCTCAAATTCATTACATTTTTTGTGCGTGTTTTCGTGGTTCAAGTGCGACAAAAGTCATGGGGTCTTGGACACCTCTGATGAAAACTCAATTTTTAAAAATATTTCACAAAACAATTCCGGGTCAAAATGACCCGAGGGAAGGATTGAAACCATTCCAAATTCTCATTTAAAGCAAGACATTCTCATTAAACACTTTCCAGTTAAGGAAGTCTGACCGGTCAGTTTGAGGAGGTCCTCACCTGTGAACCCTGCTGGAGCTTTGCTGTGCAGCTCAGATCCTCCCATGGCCGGATGCATTGGCACATCAGGCTGCTTGTGAGCGTTCATGCCCAGGTGATGGAGGTGTGCGTCTGGGTGTTTGGGGATGTGTCCTCCCATGGGGGACGGCGAGAGTTTGGGCCCTCCGACCCCCTGCTGCTGCTGTAGGATAGCCATGATCCGCGCCAACTATGACGAAAACACACCTTAGTGAAAGAGACTTAGCATGAAAACAATGTGCAATCCCAATATTTTCTTAATGAGCATTTATTTTTGTCTTGCATTCCAGTTCAGATATCTAAAAATCCTTAAAACAAAATACATACTTTTTCCATCTTCAATATACAGTTTTGTCTTAAAGCACTGGCAGACTTGATTATACATAAAATAGGTGTAAAAATCTGCCTGTGCAGGAAGACAAATACACTCGTATTAAAGACACAAACTATGAAAACAGGTCTGAATATCTAATGCAGTGTTGCTTCTCAAGTGAATCCATCTCCAAGAGATTTTAGATATTTTATAAAGACGGAAAAAAAACTAATTAAAATGTGTTAGGCCCAAACTGAGCAAAAACATGCAATTTAGTGCAGTTGCTGATATTTATATGGACAAAAATTAAAAGATGTAATAATGATGAATGCAATTTATATCAATTAAATCTTTAGAACAGTATAACAGACTACTTCAGGGTTTTTCCTACATTGAAATTTTTTTGGCGGCCGCCAAAACGATTTTTTGTCCCACCAAAGCCTTATTTGATCTGTAATTGGGTTTTGTGAGTGAAGCAGGCTACTGACGGAGTGACGGAGAGAACGATCACAGCGCCCCACCCCCGCGCGAGCACTCTTCAGTTCTGTCTTTGCTCTCTCCCTCGCATCAAAACCAACTGATCCTAAAGGTCGGAAGACCGAATCCATGTTTCACGTGTTGCATTCGGTGAATATTTTTGCTGAATTAGCGCTGGGTGTGAATTGCAGTCAAAAAAAGTTGCCTTATCTTCTCTTACAACTTGTGACAAGCATTCCGCACATGCAGCTGACATAACTTTAAATAAAAGTTATTTAAAGTTTTTTTTTTTTTTTGTGTGTTGACAAATCTTTCGTGATGTCCTAACAGCCAGGATTCCCACACATCACATCCGCTAAAGTCTGATTCGCGACCTAATGACTCCTTTGAGCCGATTCATTATAATGAATGGTTAAAGCAATTGGTCTGCCCGTCAGTGTCTGAATCGGTGTATAACAAATCATTACTTAGAAGAACATACGAGTCCGATCTCATGAAAGTGCGTATCTATGACACAAATGATATCCAAACGAGCCCTCCTCATCCCTAATCCTACCCAAGGGGTTTACAGTGCGTATCATTTGAATGCAAAAACTCATTTTGGCGTATAAATGATACGAGAAATATCATTTGTGCTATAGATACGTACTTTCATGAGATCGTGTTGACATCTGAAATGATAAAGTAAGTGTGCTTACCTCATTTAGCAAGAGTGTTTAGTAAAATTTAGCCTTAATAATCCACAGTATGTATAGGACAATTATATCTGGACAATCTAGTAAACCTGAGTTGCTTCAGTCCAGTGAGTGTTCATCCTGAAATATTACTAACAATATAAAAGCTAATCTTACGTGTACTTGTTAAAAATCAGTGCAGCTTTCACAGCAATGAACACGAACTGAAGGTGGACATTTGTACAATTATACTAAAAGCCTTTTACTTGCTAAACAAGTCTAAACTATCAATCAGATGATAGAAGGCATGTAGGTTTTTCAGCAAAGTTTTGATCATGTTAATTTAGAGGCCTTAGACATTTGCGTTTCAAATATGATCCAGCAGGCTTTATAGGGTTGAGTCAGAAGAGGGCGCTGTGCAGTTCTTTGGATAATTCAGCAGGGGGCGCTGTGCTAATATCTGGGTGAGCGGTAATGCTGTACCTGCTGCGGGTCGTGCTGTTGTCTTACAGGAGGAGGAAACTTCCTCTGATTCAGAAACTGCTGCTGTTGCTGTTGTTGTTGTTGTTGCAGAATAAGCTGACAGGCCTGGGACAAGGAACGCATATAAAACGTTAATATAACGCTTATTAAACATGTTATTTTGCAGGGCCGAAATGTGAATCATACCAGCTGGAACTGCTGCATGTGTGGATGAATGCCACTGAGCATGGCGATTTGCTGGGGGGAGAGTTGTGGAGGGAACATCCCCCCACCAGGGGGCGCCATTGGCTTCAGCATCGGCCCAGGAACCTGCCGAAACATGGAGGAACCGTGAGCTAATAATAAACGTCCATTTATCACAGTGCTAAAACCAAAAACACAAACTGACCTGAGGTGGCAGGAACTGGGGAGGCACTTGTGCTCGTATCCCGGGGGAAGGGTTTAAGGGGTGCACACCAGCCTGATGCATCCCTCTCATTGGAGGAATCCCACCACTACCATACATATTATGACCCCCGACCTTCAAAAGAACAGCAAAGAAGAGTTCAAGATTATGGCTTTAGAAGGTTTTTTCAAGTCTGTAAAAAATCTACCTATGGACCCCATTGTACCCTTGAGAAAGGTACTTGTCCCACATGGCACCCTAAACAAAGGTACCTAAAAGGTACTTAGGCTGCATTTGAAATCGCATACTTCCCTATTATACAGTAGATTAAAAACATTTCGGACAAGTAGCATGAATTCACAGTACTCATAAAAGAGTAGGCAAAAAGTACACTGATTACCTAATACGACAGGCGAGATTCTGAATCCCATGAGGCCACGGGAGAGGAGTTATGAATGGCAACTGATGCCAGTAGGTCATATGGCAGTGTAGTACATCCAGACAACACACATTAAAACAATATAGAACAAACTTTTTTTTAATCAGATGTGTAGTAATTACATATTCAAAATAGGTACCTACTGAAGTATGCAATTTCAGATGCAGCTATATAAAAAAATGTTTGCAGTTTTTTCCATATAAAAAACAGAAGCTACGATGGATTTACGTATTATGACGCATTTCCAACTGAAACTGCTGGTCAAATTAGACAAAAAAAAAAAAATATTTTGCCATTTGTCATTGTCTTGTGAAAAGTGAGTAGCGCTGCAGATAAATCAAAGACGTTGAATGAGCTTATCACGGGAAGAGCAAATTAAGACATTTTGTTTAAAGATTAGGTCTGCATGGATGAATCATTTACAATATGTGGACTAAAATAAACAGATAAATCAAAAATGAGACCAGTGGCATACACTATGAAAATAAATGGGGTCAAATTTGATATCAAAACCTCAAGTTGCTCGAGGGTCACTTAGGCCTGGAACAAGTTCAGTTGGTCTTCCTTCTCAAGAGGGTTTATGCATTTCTATGTCATGCGATCTCTGTTATTAAATACAATTTTCTTTCTCCTTCAGTGAAGATGGCATTGGAAGAGTCTCAGTACCTTGTCCAGGTAAGGTCCGGTCTCCCCACATGGCATCTCTTTGGAAGTCTGTGAGCGGAAAGCTCCCCCAGTCCTGCCGCCTCTCCGCATCTCACCATCATTCATTCCTCTCCTGTCATGTCTATCGTGACTCATACTGGAGTCTTCATCCTGACATAAACAATCAGCATATTTATACAGCTCTGCAGCATCACACAAGAGCAAATCAACACAGAGGCAAGGACTAGCTTACCGTAACGCCCATGTTTGAGAACTGCCGAGTCACAGGAGATGCCCACGAGTCCCCACTGTTACCTTTAAGTGGGCTCTGGGGGACAAACCAAAGGAGAGAGGGTTGGGAATGTTAAGGTTTGTGCTTCTTAGGAGTCAAATGTTTTCCTTTAGTCTTGGTGAGGTCAAAAGATCTGGCTATGAAGAGCTTAAACATACCTTAGTGTTGAGTCTCCTGGTCCCCTGGCCTTGCCCCCAGCCGCCAGAGTTGTATGTGTTACTTTGGGATCCCCGATTTCCCCAAACACCAACACCACCACCACCACCATCCTCTTCCTCCCAGCTGGAGTGACGGGATGCATTTGAGCTTTCATCACCCCACCCCTCTTGCATAGACTTTGAACCTGAAGAGAATGTATATGAAAATGAGCACAAATTACACAGTGGAAGTGTTCCACCTTGTTCCCGTTAATGCAACAAATAATCAAGAACATTATACTTAGATGTACACTAGTTGCAATTAAAGTTACAGTTTTCCTTTAAGTTTTCATAAATTAATTTAATACCAATATTGAAACTGTGCTAAAAAAGAAATATTCAGTCAAATATTTCAGTCAAAAATTATTTGTGCAATGTCACATCTTTAACACATGGCAACAGTTTAAAAGTAGCACAATTCCATGGGAAAACCACAGGATTGGCAGAATGTAAAGGGCATGTGTACTTGGATAGGCTATTACCAGGCTTAACAGAATGGGAATGTGAGTTTCCCCATCCTCCACCTTTCGCTGGTTCACTCGATTCCCCCCAGCCACTTGGTGCATCATACGATTTCCCCCAAGAAGCCGTGGCACTGTCCACAGATGGTTCGGTGGGACCACTGCTGCGTGCCCATGTTGCAGGAGCTAGAAAGTGTAAATGTTTCAATGAAAGGGATGTGTCTGGTTCAAAATGGTTTAATCGACTCAATATGAGCTGCTGCCTTCTTACCAGAGTTCTTCGATGCGGTTCCAGGCGGTCTTCCAGACGACTGCTGTTGGGCTGGTGCGCTGTTCTTATCCCACAGATTGACGTTCTTGCTGCTGTAGCGTGACGGATCGCCCCATGCAGACGTGCCATCATCGATCTCAATCTTCCGGTTGATGGACTGAGGCGAGGGTTCATCCCACCCACTCGGCTCTACAACTGAAGGCATCTGAGGGATTGGCCCACAGCTCCACCCGGATCCTTTGCCCTGGTCATCCAGCTCTCCTGGACGACCCCTGTCCTGCAAGGCCTTTGGATATCCCGGCATTTGCTGCTGGGTCTGCGATTGCTGCTGCGGTTGTTGATTTTGGGTTTTAAGTGCTGTTTGTTTGTTTGGTATCGGTGATGGAAGAAGCTTCTCGCCCCATCCCTGGTGCGGTTTGACACTGCCGCCCCCGTTACCTCCCCAGCCTCCACTCCGCTGTCCCGACTCTTCCGGGATGTCCTCATCCTGATTCTTGCTGTCACTGCCTCTCTCTTCCTTCCAGCCTCCACCCTCAGGCAATGACGTCCACTCACTACCACCACCCTGTTTCCACTCCTTTCCTTCCCTCCTGCCTGTATCTTCAACCTCCTGGTCTTCTCCCCAACCACTCCCTTTGCGACCAATCCCAACACTTGTTTCTCCATGTCCTGTCCACCCTTGAGCTCGACCCACCTGTCTAACCTCCTGCTTCTGCATTTTGGAGCTGGAAAGATCACCTGCATTCCTCCGGCCCTCTTTACTTCGGTCTGTGTGCGCTTCAGCATCCCAACCAACGTTCCCACTGTCGCCCTCGAATTCCCAGGCAACGTTCTGCTTGATCTGGGTCTTGCCCCATCCCGTGTTGCACAGCACTTTAGGATCCAGGTTAGTGTGATTGATCATGCTCTGCAAAGCTTCTTCTTGGTGAAGGGCCTGACGTCCGGAGGGACTTTGAACCAGATTGTGGGCTTGCTTCCCATCTTCATTGCTTTCTCTACCAGTCGATTCTTTCTCTGACCCATTCCAGCCATCTCCTGCTTTCTGATTGTCTTCTCTTGATCCCACACTGTTTGCAAGCATTGACGAGTCCTGTAAACTATCCATTCTTACCTCAGAGATCTCTCTCCCATCCTCTTTTGATGCTCCAACTGCTAAGTTTGAGGTCCATCCTGTAGCTGCCTGTTTGTTTGAACCTACTGTGTCTTCATCCCACTTTCCCTGAGAGATGCCAGTGCCATCACCTGAACTTCCACCTACTGCATTACTGCTCTTCCCAACAGGGTCTTGTCCTGTATCCCACAAATCCGCACTGGAGACTCTAACATCTCCACCATCATTTGGTCCAGCCCAATCCCCAGTAATGGGCTCTTTGTTCTTGCAAAGAGTCTGGTACAGCGCATTGGCTGGACTCAAGGGTGCAGGAGGAGATTCCTCAGAGGCAGTGTGAGTTAAGAGATCTCGACCTGAAGACGCTCTATCAGGGTCATCAGGGTTGTAGATTTGAGTGCGCTCCTGTTCTCCAGAAGGTGACGACACCTTGGAATTTAAATGTTGATTGACTCCTTTAACAGACTCTTTATTCTCGGACTGTGAGGATGCACCTCCTGCCACACTGGCTTCTGCATATTCAGAGAGTTGAGAAGAACTGTTCATTCCCAGCGCGGCAGACTCATCCATCCCTAACCTGGCAGACTGTGGGGTCTGATCACTATTCCAATGGTCTTCCGGTCTTGGCCATTTCTCTACGTCAGGATTATCCTTGTCCATTCCCTGAGCAGAGGGTTGACCTTCTGAGCCAAGCCCCCATGTGTAATTTGCATAAGTGGGAGTGGCAGAGGCGTCAGACGATGAGTGCAGAGAAACTGAATCTACCGTATGATCTGAAAGAGGAAAAACAAACATCAGAACACACACACAAAAAAAAAAATCAATAATTAATATATGAAACTCACAAATAAACAAACATACTATACAAAAGTTTGGTGTCACTATGATATGTTTAAAGAAATTCATATTTTGATTCAGTAAGGATGCATTAAATTGATCAAAAGTGAAAAAGGAAATTTGTTACACAAATAAATGCTGTTGATTCAAAATTTCAGTTAATCAAAAAACACACTTTATTGTAGTTTCCACACGTCATTAATAGCACAACCCCTTTCAACACTGATAGTAATCAGAAATGTTTCTTGAGCAGCAAATCAGCATTTTAGAATGATTTCTGAAGGATCATGTGATACTCAAGACTGGAGTAATCAGTGTTTCCCATTCAACTAGCCCACCATACTCTAATCTGTACCCCCACAGTTTCATAATGACCTAATATATTGAAATAGGGCTGTCACTTTTGTGAAAAAATCCTGTTTCGATTTTTGAGACATAAGTGTTCTTTGAATCGATTGTAAAATCGATTTTCCATGTCTAAAGACATTTCCATTTTAAACGCCAAATATGGGCAAATCCACGGACAACTAACAGGCTTTAGGACGAACGTAAAGAGGGCGCTTGAGACGCGCACAAGTCAGCAAATATTCCTGATGATTTATTGGCGTGAAGTTTCGTGCACAATGACAAACAGGAGTGCAACATTCTCGAAAAACAATAAGCAGAGTGGACTGCCACAACATAAATGAAAAACATCACTGCAGGCTTCAACATGGCTGTGTTTACAATTAGAAATGTCAAACAAATTTCGCCTACGTAGGCGATTGTAGACCGTAGCCCGAATCTGTATTGTACGCATGATGAGAGTGTCTGCATACCAGCAGAATTCTCAGTTTTGTTGTAAAAAGAGACACAATATGCAGAAGTATAATTTGCTGTTATGCGTGTTTACAGAGCCTGTAGTTGCTGTGTGACGCGCGTTCGCTGTGGGCGTATCGTGACGAGCTGGACGCGCTCCGAGATTGTTAAAATCGATTCCCTATTTTCGTTTTCGAAACTTGTGTTGGTTGGTCCGATCGATTGTGCAATCGATTTTCAAACGTAAAGTGACAGCCCTATATTGAAACTTATCATAATAACATAAAAGATCTTTAAAACTTTTGAACGGTATTGTGTAAATCAAACATGTTTAAAATCTTATATTCTCGAAATCTCTGTTTTCGAGTTGGTTTGATTTAACTCTCTAACCTTGGTTTTAGTTAAGGTTAAAAAAATAAAAATAAAATAATGTATATTTTAAACTTTATTTTAGTCATGTACACAGACTTACAAAGCATAAAAGTAATGGCAAGATGAATTTCTTTTTCTTTTTCTTTCTTGTACATAAATCTTGTACATGTGAAGTTGATGCAATGAAAAAAACAATTTTTTTTTAAATTAATTAATGGGAAATTAATGGGAGACGAATTTTATCAAGTGAAAACTTTTGGTACTGCGGCCAAACAAAATCTTACTGAAAGCGAATTTTTGGAGGCATCAAGCTCAAATTTTAAACACAACTTGTTTAGATTCACGGCTTTGATTTTCTCCCAGTTTTAGAGTAAAACGTTTTTGAAAATTGTAATTTCATATAAAATTTTAACATTTTTCACAACAATAAATGTAAAATTCGGTAACCTTTTTTACGTTCAATTTTTAAAACTTTTTTCACTTCAGCAATAATCTGCCAAGTGTCGTATTTGAAAAGAGATCAAACTTAAGTCTGTTGCTCTAAAGCATTCAAGATTTATGACAGTTTAAGTGAAAAATTTTATTTTCAGGTCTATGCTCAAAAAAGTGAATAAATGGATTATAAATACAGCGTAAATATAATTTAGTACCATAAAATCCTCTAAAAATACACAATATATAAAAAAAAATAGATTATCAAACTAAAACATAGTGCATTCATTGAGATAAGAAAATACATTTCGGCCATTTTTGAACAACACGCGAAGAGCACCAGAGGATTGAAGACCGTTCTGTGTGAACTGTCCCAACAGTTTTAGCTGGACCCACCTGAGGCTTCAGCGTGCTCCTGCAGGGGAAGTCGGGACGTGTTGTCCGCTCCGTTCGCGCCCCCCAGCAGCATGCAGGACAGTGGCGGCTGGCCCCTCTTCAGTAGCACCTTTGGCTCCGGCGTGTTGCGGAAGCGCGGGGGCACTTCGCGGGGCATGGGGCGCTGGGACACCGCGGGGGGGGGCTGTCCGTCGGCCACAGCGGCCCGCTTTGCATTGTTCCCTCCCTCAGGGGGGCCCAACGAACCCCCGACAACAGGACAGGGGGAGGATGTTTCGGCGGGACTGGGTCGTGATGAGGCACAGGTGAGCGTGCTGAAAGATGCCGCAGACGGAGAGGAGCCCGTTTCTGACAAGAGGGGTTAAGAAGAAATTATAAAGGCCTTCTGAAGCGAAGCGATGTGTTTAAGTAAGAAAAATATCCATATTTAAAACTTTCTAAAGTAAAATAACTAGCTTCCGGCCAAATACACCTAGAATGACTTGAAGGTGAGTAAATCATGGGCTAATTTTCATTTTAGGCTGAACTATCCCTTTAATTTCAGAGGGAAAAAGTACTGTATTGTCTCCTATGCCCACAAGAGGGCGCAAGTGAGCGCAATATAAACCAAATAAAGCATGGCATCTTTTATTGAAATGAAATGACACTCACCTTTTTAAGTGCATTTACTTTTGAAACAATTGTTCTTAAATAAAATATAATTTGCTTCATGTGCATGCAAAGAAAATTAGGTTACAATTGCGCATAAAACTGTGAAAGTGTATCAGTAACCTGAGAAAACACGCTTCAACAGAAGCGTACTACAACACAAAACAGCAAACTGCCATTTAGAAACAATCTACTTCTACTCACTACATCTACATATTGTACGTCAACTGGATCTGAGTGCTTTTTGTTGACAATGTTTTCAGCTGATGAACACACGCTCAGCTCTGACTGATGTGAAGGTTTGGTCAAGCATGTCGCTGCACGATTTTAGTCATCAACTGAGAGGGTTTTCGCCAGCTGGAAGCCTTTTCCGGCAATTTTTTAAATTAACAAATCAGCCGCACCGCGTTGTATCCCTAACGTCATAATCATGTCTCGCGCGCCTCTTGACACACCAAAAATTCGAATGCCAAGTTTTGTTTCGATTTGACGAGAAATGACTTCTACAAATCCTCTAAGGTCTCAAGTGGCATTAAATGTCTAAATTCTGCACAACCAAGTGATGCAATCGGCTCCCAAATTAATCACAACACAGCATTTTATTCTAAGCAAAACATATTTGAGAGTCAGAAAAGAGATAGTGATGCACAAAATGTTTGGCAACCGAAATTATTGAAAAATAAATAAATAAATAAAGTTTTGGCTGAAAAAGCTTTAGAGAGCTGAAACCGTTGACTTTACAACACCTGGTTTAATTGAACACGACCCCACACTGAGTTCAATTACATGATCAACCAAACTTTATTTTCGGTTTCAGCTGTTGTTCATTTGGGTTTTGGTTAAATTTCAGTGAATCACTAATAAAAACAAGACAAGACTGTGTACTAATATACCAAAACACAATAGACACTACCAGTCAGAAGTATTGGATCGGTAAGATTTTTAATGTTTTTTTAAAGAAGGATCTTCTGCTCACCAAGGCTGCATTTATTTGATTAATAAATACAAAAGGAAAAGTAATACTGTTAAATATTATGACAATTTAAAATAACTGTTTTCTATTGTAATATATTTAAAACTGTAATTTATTCCTGTGATCAAATCATTACTCCAGTCTTCAGTGTCACATGATCCTTCAGAAATCCTTCTAATATGATGCTTTGATGCTCAAAAAACATTCATTATTATTAATGTTGAAAGATGTTTTTTTTTTCAGGATTCTCTGATGAATAGAAAGTTCAAAAGAACAGCATTTATTTGAAATATAATCTTTTGTGACATTATAAATGACTTTACTTTAACTTTTGATCACTTTAATTCATCCTTGATCTTTATCTTCTATTTCTTTCCCCCAAAAAATTAAATAAAAAATCTTACTGACCCCAAACTTTTGAACGGTAGTGTTTAATGTTACAAAAGATTATATTTTAGATAAATGCTGTTTATTCGTTCTATTCATCAAAGAATCCTGAAATTAAAAATGTAAATAACTGTTTTCAACATTGATAGTAATCATAAATGTTTCTTGAGCATCAAATCATCATATTATACTGATTTCTGAAGGATCATGTGACACTGAAGACTGGAGTAATGATGCTGAAAATTCAGGAATCACAGGAATAAATTACACTTTACTGTATATTCACATAGAAAACAGCTGTTTTAAATTGTAATAATTCACAATATTACAGTTTTTTTGTAGTTTTAATCAAATAAATGCAGCCTTGGTGAGCAGAAGAGACTTCTTTCAAAAACATTAATCTCACTGACCTCAAACTTCTGAATGCTAATGGTGTGTGACGGCTTCAGATTTGTGTATTCGAGAGTTTCACGTATGCATTAGCGTTGTGTATCGACGACAGTCCTTTGAAGATATCAAGAGGATAATTGGCTCATTTTCTCTTTAAAACATGAACTATTATTATTATTATCATCCGGCTAGTATTATTATCAAAAAAATATTAGGACCTACAATTCATTTGCCTTCCCTAATTGTAATAACGAAATCACCACATAATACCGACTTCCATCTGAGGATTGAAGAGGACTCAATGAAAATGTTTTTAAAACCGACTACAAAACTTCATCCCACATCAAAACTGAATTGCAAGGTGATCCACTGACAAACTGTCCAGAGAGCTTGTTATACAAGACATGCATCTTGTTATAGTTGTTGTTTAGGATGACAATGGTTGTCAGTCAACACTGTTTTGTTTCCATAGCACATAAACAAAACATTTAAAGAGACTAATAAAGATACAAATTATTATTATTATTAATGATTACTATTATTACAAAGATTATAGAGGCGTAATGACTGAGCACAGCACAATCATCAGTCAGCGATGAAAACCAAAAGCAGCTTCAAACGCCGACTTAAAGCAAAACTTGTTTGACAAGAAATATTGATTCTTCTCATTTTTTTTACTGTCACATTAATGTATGGTCCACAATATTACGCCAATAAATTAAGATAATTGATAAGCCGTTATCAGCACTGATGCAGGTTCAGCTCTCGTCGTGTCCGAGAGAATCAATGTGCCGTCAATGCAGCGTCAGATGCCAAAAGCTCAGTCCGTTTTTGCTTTCACTTTCAGTCCGAAATTCTCGTCCGAAATGTTCGCACGTTAAAAAATAAACACGGTCACATTTACACACTGCCTCCGAAACTTCCGTCCGTCATAACATTTTTGGGCTCGGGCTCGATTTTCTGCATTTTTCGCATCCATAGTAAGCATTTTAAGAGGTGTTTTGACAATTCAGCACCACCGAGTGACGAATACGGAAAAACGCATGCGAACATTTCGGACTCAGTGTGTAAGGTCCTTAACTCGAGCAACAAAGTTTGCAAATTGCGTGTGGTATCCACAAGCTCGCCTTTTGAGTGAAATATTTCTATGCAACATGACATTTTTCTTCATCAACTGATAGTAAAAGATTCTCATTTCCCGTGATAAATAATTAAATGAATGAGTAAATAAACAAGTAAATATGTAAATGAATGATCAAATAAGTAAACTATTGCAATCCCAATCTCCACCCGCCACCGATAATCGTGTATCGCTGACGATATGACTATGATTTGATTTATAGCTTCTGTATGGTGTGTGTGTGTGTGTGTGTGTGTGTGTGTGTGTGTGTGTGTGTGTGTGTGTCCAATACCAACCTTTTGAGCCGTCTTCAGTGTCCTGTAATAAAAACAAAGTGTTCATCAGATCTCTGTATAGTAATATAGAGTTAGTCTGTGATTTCGAGATGAAACTAGTCTCACACACACCTCCGGATGACTGCGGTCTCCTGTCTTATGGTGACTGTCTTCCATGAACTGCTTCTCCCTTCCTGTTCCTGTGATCGACACACACTCACTCAACATGGGTTCATTGTGCAGCACATTTTTTTAATGGTGGCCTGTTTTATACACCTTGTTTATGTCCTGTGTTTATGCCATACAAGTCGTAAAGCTGCAACTTCAGCAATTTCCAACAGCCAGAGATGTAGCAGTAAAGATTTTATTCTATTATGTTTTTATGATAATATTTACAAACTTCCTTACATAAACACAACATTACATTGATTGTATACCCAGATAACAAGCAAGGGGAGGTTCACAAAACTTGGCTAATGGTCTTCCAGTAACAATGATAGAACATTTGTTCATGCTATAGCGTTTTTAATAATGTTCTCAAAACGTCAGCACAAAACATTATTTATACATCATTTATGGCTTTATTTTTTTTTTCTGAAACGTGTTTTTAATGTTACTTGTTTTAGAACGTTCAGAGAACATTCGAAAAGTAACATTCCAATAATGCCTGCAGAATAATAAAATGGAACGTTCACGTAACGTTCGTATGGCACAAAGAACGTTTTAAAACATTTAACAGGGACATTTTTAAAAGTTCAGAGAACGTTAAAAAATACCGTTTTTTACAACTTAATGGAAATGTTAGCAAAGTAGTTTTGTTAGCAAGGCAATATATCAAAGTACAATGATATTTACCATGGTGCTAAAATATGACCACACTATGATATTATTTATTTAATGTACTTTAAAGACCAATGTGCTACTTGAAATGAACTATGATCACTCGGAATCATTTGTGATTTTTTGACATAAAGATGTTTTATTCATCTTCCTGCATAAACTTACCAAGCTAACGTGCTAATTATGGCGCATTTACACACAGCCATTTAACCGCAAAGAAATCGTTTAATAGCACTTAAAGCGGGTATAATAGTGTTACTGGTATCATTCCGTGTCACATAAGTTGATATACGGCTCCTATACATTTAATTATTCAGTGGATTTCGATGAAAACATAACAACTAAGATACTTCAGATTACGTTGGCAAAATAACAAATATAGCCTTCAAACATCAGTCTAATAGATTATGTGACATATATACATATGCATGTTGATGCTAACTTGAAATATGTTGTGTATGTTTGTACATGTTTGGGTTTGTTTTGCTCACCTCAGTCAGTCCGGCCTGCAGCTGCGCACTGGACGCCGCGCCGATTAACATCCGGGTATCGGTTCGCATCCGAACAGGCGACTGCGACTGCGCGTGCGCAAACACACACACACACACACACACACACACACACACACACACACACACACACACACACACACAGTTTATGTGGGCGCTGCTGACAGACCAGCATAGGGCGCTGTGTGACATTCTTACAGCAATTCTTAAAAGCAGACAATGTATTATTCTGTCCTGTTGTTATTATTATTGTGTTAAATTTAAATTTATTGTCTAATTCTGCACAATGGTAACTTTATTGTATTGTAACTTTATTGTAACAATGGTAAATTTATTGTATGTCTGCACTAAATGTCTGCACTGATCCTGTCACCGAGACAAATTATTTTGTACCCTTCTTTAACCTTTTTTTATTTTTTAATTTTTTTTTTATTGAACAAAGATCACAGATCAAACATGTATCACACACACAAAATAGGATAAGAAACTCAAGGTAAAGCAAGGCAGTAAAGTACATACATTAAGAGAAAGTCAATTAAGAAATGAATTCATAAAAGATTTAAAGCAATAGAAATTAAACATATAATAACATACAATAAATTAATAAGAATAAATAGAAATAAATAACATGGGGGGGGGATAATACAAAATTGTCATCTTCAGGAAGTCAGGAGGTAATTTTTAATGAAACCATATTTTTTTGAGCAACTGAGCAGTTTTTTTCCTTTAACCGCTCAGTGTCAAAATATGATGGAGGCTATGCACGTGACGTCATCGTCGGCCGGTCACGCCCACTGAGTGGCAAAAGACGCGAAAGATACACAAAACACAAATTATTAAACTCTCATGTCCCCCGTAGATGAGAGATTTCTATATTGTGTGTCTGGAAAAAACTCAAATGACGCAAAAATCGTCATTTAGCGTCATCTGAGGCTTTTTTGGCCAGAGGCGAGAGACTACAGTCAGTAGGAGGAGCTACTTCCACATGTTTCAACCCGCCCATAGAGGTATCTCACGATAAAACGGTGTCTTTTAAATTTTGAGTTAACTAGTAGCCAAGTTGTATCATTTCTTCCGATACTGCCCTCTGTAAAAGGTAGGCGTGGTTTGGGAGTGGCCTCGTAGGGCAGCGAAGCAAGTGCATTCTGGGAGTTGTTGTCTTTCATCCACATGAGCACAAAATACATTTTCTGGCTTTTCTCAGTCTAGAAGGCACCAACTTCTAAAATAATTTCACATTTCTACTACATACCCAATTTAAATACACATTTATCTTTCCAGCGGTGAAATATCCCTTTAAGTGTTATTTTATGTGTTTTTCAGTAAAGGTAAAGGTGTTGGTAGTTTATGTTAATGTTTAATGTTCAGTTGGACATTTACAGGAGTTTCTGTCATTGAATGTTGTGGTTACCATTGTGCTGAAGAATGAGGGTAATGAATTATTTTTTGAATCTACTTACATTAAGGTGGAAAAGGACTTTCATCATATAAAAAAAAAGAAAAAAAAAAGATGATCTCAAAATTAAAAGCAATTTTACCAAGCTTGAGAAATCAGGTTATATCTACTGACAGTTATGTTTCAATAAAATCTTGTTTTTCAGGTTGGTTGAATTCAGTTAAAATCAGTAATCTTAAATCATTCATTTCAGCAAAACCAGTTTTTCAGGTGTTTTATCTATTTTTGATTAAGTAAACGCTTTAATTACACGTAAATGAGAATCCTATATTAATCACAAACGTTTGAACGATAGTGCGTTTATCAAAATATATGACATAATATATTTATACAGGTTTATTTCAGTTGTTACAGTCAGTGATGTGTACAATAAAGGACACCAACTAACAAAGTCACAGTTTTAAAACATCGCAAAGTACAAAGCAATTGCACAACTAAATGAAATAAAGTCTGCTTTATTTCTGTAGCGCTTTATACAACAGGCCTACATATTTAATGCAAAGCAGCTTTACTGATTCATTGATTCAAACTGAATAAAATGCTGCTGTAAAGTAGAAAAAATAAAATAAACTTTTAACTTAAAAAAGACAATAGTGTCATTATTCAGATCAATTCAGTTCAATAGAGTTCATCGAGTTTAATTTAGCTATAAAGTATGCAGCTCTAGAGAAAACAAGTTGAAGCTCATGTTGGCTATGCATAAGTGAAGTTTAATTTACTATTTCTGTAGTGTGTAAAGCCAGTGTGTAAAATACCAACTGTAGTGGCTATTTGTCCATAAACTTAAACAAAACTAATACCAAACTTCTCAAATGGCCACTGAGGCTACGTCATGGGTTAGGCTTTACGCATGGTTAGAGGTACCAAAATAAACTAATGTCCATAGCAAAAGATGAGTTCGAGGAGGTTTATTTACACATATAAGCAAGCTCACAGACATTTCCTGCTGCCTCTCTCACGCTGTGGTAAAAAACCATATGCCCTCGCAGCCCGCTGATTGCTCCCACCTTGACCTATTTATACAAATTAACATAGCACCACGTGACCAATAAACGACAATGTAAATAAACAAGAAAATAAGCATAAATGCAAAATAAAGCAAATTAACTTTTAGCAAGAAAAGAAAAGAAATAAATTATAACTTAAGCCTACAATAAACAAAGTGCAAAATAGCTCCAACAACCCAGCCCCTAATTGTGACGTAATTTACCCACAATTAATCTTAGCTTTTAGCACAAAGGAGCTATTTCCTGATTATAACCTAAACACTAAGCTTGAATCTTGCATCTTCAGATTTTCCATGCCTGCAAAAAACAAATAGATAGAAAACAGAGATAGGAGAGAGAATGAGATGCATAGTCAATTGTTAGCCTCCAAGAGAAGACAGAGCTTGGTTATTGGTCTGTCCAGGATGCTGGTCTTCGTTTGGACCTTCACAGAGCGGACCAGTCCTCTTGAGTCAGCTGTGGTACTTAGAACTCTGCCCATCATCCATGAGCCTCTTGGAGCTGTAGCATCAGCGATTACAACAATATCTCCTGGGATGAAGTTTCTTTTTTGCTTTGTCCATTTTTGTCTTTCTTGCATTACAAGCAAATACTCTGATGTCCACCTTTTCCAGAAAAGCTCCGCAACGTACTGCACTTGCCTCCATCTCCTCTTAATGTACAGGTCAGATTTTTCGAACAGACCTGGTGGCAGAATGGGCTTGCCTTTCAGCAGGAGAATGTGATTTGGAGTGAGCGCTTCCAAGTCATTGGGATCTTCTGAGACCTTAGTTATTGGCCGGTCATTGAGTATTGCTTCTACCTCACAAAACAGTGTTTGCAGGCCTTCCTCGTCCAGCAGTTGATGTCCAACAACAGAGGTAAGTACACTGCGCACAGAGCGAATCAGACGCTCCCACACACCACCTTGGTGAGATGCAGCTGGGGTGTTAAAACTCCACGTCACTCCTTCCTGCACAAAAGTCCTTTCAATTTTAGAGTGATTTAAAGCAGCCAGAGCCTGCCTCAGCTCCTTCTTCGCACCAACAAAATTTGTGCCGTTATCTGACCTCATACTTGTCACAGGTCCTCTTCTGCAGATAAATCTTCGCACAGCATTGATGCAGGAGTCTGTGTCGAGGGAGTTCGCCACCTCCAGATGTATTGCGCGGCTGCTCAGACAGGTAAATATCACTCCATATCGCTTCAGCACAGTTCTCCCTCTCCTCACATCCAGTGGTCCAAAATAGTCCACTCCCGCATTTGTAAAGGGTGCGTTATCAGGCACAACTCGTTCCTCTGGTAAATCGGACATTTTTTGTTCTCCAAGTTTTCCTCTGTACCTTCTACACACTGTACATTGTGAGAGAATCTTCCTGGCCGCAGAGTTGGCATTTATAATCCAATACTTCTGTCTCAATCTGTGCAGCATGTGATTGCGTCCAGCATGTCCAAGTTGGTAATGGATGTAACGTAATATGAGCTGGGAAACATGCAGATCCTTCGACAGAATCACAGGATGTTTTACCTCCAACGGCAGGGCAGATTTAGACAGGCGTCCACCAACTCTGAGGATGCCATCTTCGATGAAGGGGTCGAGGCGATACAGAGGGCTGTCTTTGGAAACAGTCTTTGGGTCGTGTTTTAGTGAGGAAATTTCAGTGCTGAATCTTTGGTTTTGTGCAAACTGAATTATTGCCTTTTCGGCTTCCTCCAAGCGCTCTGATGTCAGGCTGGATCTTCCAAGTGCGGCTTTGAATTTTTTAAGCTCCTTTTCCACATTTTCATTCTGCTTGACCACATATTCTTTCCTCTTTTGGCTCAAAAGTAAAAGTCTTTCTTTCAGCTCCAACAACCAGGCCACTGATGTTTTAAGCTTTCTCCAGGATGAGAAATAGTGAATGAGCTGACTGAGGGGATTGTCACTGTGTGTTGTAACAGCATTCACTTTAAGTTCCCTTTTTACCTCTGGATCATCAGATGGGATGGAGGAGGAGTCCAAGTCGAGTTTTGGCCATTCGGAGGAAGACAAATGCAAAAAGTCTGGTCCTATTAGCCATTTTCCTTTCCCAAATTCCTGAGCTCTTAGTCCTCGAGATGCTTCATCTGCCGGATTATCTTTGGTGTTTACATACCTCCACTGATCTTTGTCCGTGGCTTCTCTTATGGTGCTGACACGGTTGGCAACATATGTGTGAAAGCGCTTTGTTTCATTGAAGATGTACTTGAGAACAGTAGTGCTATCAGTCCAGAAAAATGACCTTTGCAATGGCAACTGTAGCTCCTTCAACAGCATTGTGTTCACTCGAACCGCAAGCACAGCTGCAGCAAGCTCAAGGCGTGGGATGGTTAGTTGCTTTAGAGGAGCAACACGAGCCTTGCCTGTGATGAATGAAACATGCACACTGTCAGTACTCTCCAATCTCAAGTATGAAACAGTGCCATATCCTGATTGACTGGCATCTGAAAAATGATGCAGTTCTGCTTTCACTTGTGTTCCAAAGTTCTTGGGTTTGATGCACCGTTCCACTTTAAATCCACTCATATGCTGAAGTTCAGAGAGCCACTCAGACCAATGTCTGGAGACGGCACTGGGGACTGGCTCATCCCATTTGAAGTTCATTCTACACAGCTCCTGTAACAGTAACTTTGCAGGGATTATGAAAGGAGACAGAAAACCCAGTGGATCATAGAGAGAGCTCACCACAGAGAGGATGCCCCTCCTGGTGTGTGGACGTTCCTGCAATGCAGTCCTGAAGCTGAACGTGTCTCCTTGAACACACCATTGCATCCCCAGAGCTCTTTCCACAGGGAGTTGGTCCCTGTCCAAATCCATGTTCTCCAAACCCACTGCTCTGATATTGATGGGAATAAGTGCCAACACATTTTGGCTATTTGTGACCCACTTTTGGAGACGGAAGCCGCCTTTTTTACAGAGAGATGTTAGTCCATGTATGAGCTTCACTGCATCTTCCTCTGTCACAGTGGACTTGAGACAGTCATCCACATAGAAATTTGTTTTGACTGTGCTGAGGACGTCGGGTGAGTATTGCAGTGCATTATCCTCAGCAGTTCTTCTCAGTGCATAGTTTGAGCAGCTTGGAGAGGATACAGCTCCAAACAAATGCACGCACATCCTGTATTCCTCTGGCTCCGTTGTAGCGTCTCCATTGGGCCACCATAAAAAGCGCAAGAAGTTGACATGCTTGTGTGGGACCCGGACCTGATGGAACATGGCGTTGATGTCAGCCATAACAGCGATGGGCTCTTCTCTAAACCGGAGGAGGACACCAATAAGCGTGTTAGTGAAGTCTGGGCCCTGCAGGAGCTGGCTGTTTAATGATGTACCTTTGTAAGTACAGCCGCAATCAAACACAACACGCAATTTCCCTTTGGTTGGGTGATGTACACCATGGTGGGGAATGTACCACACCTTTCCTTGTTTTGGAGTGGGCTCATTTGTGGGAACCTTTTCTGCATATCCTTGCTCCAACATGTTGTTGAGGAAATCAATGTATTGAGCTTTGAATGAAATATCTCTGTTAAATCTCCTCTTCAGGCTCTGGATTCTTTGTAATGCAATGCAGCGATTATTTGGCAAAACAGGATCTTCAACTCTGAAAGGCAAGTCAATGCAATAATGTTCATCGTTAAGCACTGTTGTATCCTTCACAATTTTCATGAATTTAATGTCTTCTCTTGACATCTCAAGTTGTTCATCATATGTTCTTTCAGCAAAGCCATGATTGTACTGCTGCATCAACATATTTTCCAAGTGCTCCACAGATATATGATTAGCAGTTACAACAGTGCATCCTGATTTAACACCAGTACCTCCAGAGTCTCCAACACGAAGAGGCCCGTTTATGACCCAGCCAACTCTGGTCCTCACTGCATACGGTCCACCACATTGACTGTTTATTAGTTCCCATGGCTCCAAAACTTTGGGACAGTCAGTTCCAATGAGCAAGTCCACATCTGCATCTACTTCATGTAGCCTAATGCTACTCAAATACGCCCACTTGGCAACATCATCCTGACATGGCACATTGACTTTGGATACAGGCATTTCCGTTTGTGTCAGAACAGATGGCAGCTCAATAAAATCCTCGGTGTCAAACCCAGACACCTCCAGACCAATTATCACAGTGGTATTAATGGCTTTAGTCTGTCCCATTGTCCTTAATAGTATGTTACAGTTTTTACCTGATACTCCCAGCCTTTCAGCCAGACTTGCAGTGCAGAAGGTACCAGAGCTCCCAGGATCCAAGAAAGCGTAAGTGTGCACAACTTTATTACTTTTCTGACTTTTCACCTGCACAGCCACAATGGAGAAAACAGCAGTATCTTCTTCACCAGCCCCAATATGACCACACGTCTGCTGCTGCTCGGGTACAATGCTCACAGTTTCTTTGGAGGTTATCCTTGAAGTATCCTCCTTCTCCACATGCAGGACAGATGGGTGTTTCCTGTGACACACTTCACAATCCAAACGACTCCTACAGTCTTTGCTTGTGTGTCCATATTTCAAGCACCCAAAACAAACACCTTTCTCCTTTAGAAAGTGAATCTTGTCCTGTTGTGTCTTTCTTCTAAACTGAAAGCATTTTTCCAGAGTGTGATTGGTGAAATGGCAGAACAGACATTTGAGCTGGTTACCATGAGCTGTTAAGTTTTCCTTTTCTTTATGTCCATCCTTTATTGCATTGATGCTGGTGGCAAAGGTACCACTTTTCCTTTTCTGCTTAACTTGAGTGGATAGCTTTGTGTGGCTGGCTGGGGAAACATCATTAATATTTCCAAACAACGGGTCTGAAACAATTTTGACTTGTTTTTCAATAAAATTTACAAAATCAACAAACACTGCTCTGCTTCCAGTTTGTTCCAGTATGTCACATGCCACATTTCTCCACTTTTCCCTCAGTTTATATGGGAGTTTCATTAGGATTGTCCTGAGGTTAGCTGGCATGTCCAACTCCTTCATGTACTTTATATGATGTACTATATTGGAGCAACCTCGAAGGAACAAAGCAAATGACTGCAGAGCATTAACATCCTCAGGTTTTATTGAGGGCCAGTTGTTGATTTTGTCCATATAAGCAGAAGAGATTTTGTGTTCACTGCCAAAATGTTCAATCAAAAGTGTTTTTGCTCTTCGATAACCAGGTTCAGAGGGCAGATGCTGACAACTTCTTACAATGTCTCTTGGTTGCCCCCTAGTGTACTGTTCTAGGAAGTACAAACAATCACTGAAATTTTGAGTTTTATCCTCAATACAATTTTCAAAGGCTCTGAGAAAAGATTTGAAATACAGGGGATCACCATCAAATACAGGTATATTTCTCATAGGCAGAGCAGAGGCTGTGTTTTGTTGGACCAACAGGGCAGTAATTTCATTTTGACGCTGCATGATGTTCAAAATGTCCGGAGAGTTGGTGGATTGATTATTGTCATGAGCATTTTGCAAAACCAGTGGTCGTGTACTTTGTCTTTGAGAAACAGGAATGACATTAGGTATGGGTGGTTGTATTACAGCATGTTTGGGTTTAACACCAGCAGAGACAGAATTTAATAAGCGACTGGAGGAAGGTTCAGAGTTTTCATTGGTGGGCACAAACCGTTCAGCATTTGGATTTAAATCATATTTTCCTGGAATTTCTGACCTTTCCAAGTAAGAGTTCATGCCATCTGATGTTGTAGATGCACATTTTGACACTTTAGAGCCACACTTTGAATTTATTTCCAGAACCTTCAATTTAGCATTTGTCACCTTTAATTCTGCCTCCAGAGCAAGTTGTTCCTTTTCTCTCCTTAAACGTTCCCGCTTGTTCCGTAATTCCTCTTGGTCCTTTTCCTGTTTCCTTCTTGATTCCTCTTGTTCAAGTCTTATTTGTTCCTCCTGCGCCTCCAAAATGTGCTTTTGTTTTAGAGCAGCCATGCGCTCCTGTAATGCTGCTTTATCTGCTTGCGCTAATATTTTTGCAGATGCACTGGATGAAGTTCTTGACAGTTTAGAGCCAGCTTTTGAGCGTGCTGCAGAACCTTTATTGGATACACTGTCCTCAGGCCTAATATCAGTTTGATTATCAGGTGGTTTGATTGGAAGTTCATATGAATGGCCTGCATTTGATAACCACCCTTTGACATCATCAATAAAGCTTGAAAACAGATTTTCCTTTTGTTCAAAATATTTATCTTGTTTGTCCTTTTCATCCTGAGGTATATTCAGTGACACAAATGACAAATGATGTTGTTTTGCCTCATTAACACATGTTATCATTTGATCCAAAAGAGACTTGACTGCATCAATATTGTCTGCAGAATGCATCAATTTATCCATTTGATTCATGCACAATTTGGCTTGTCTGCATTTCGTCGATCTCTTTTCCTGACACGTTTGCATGAAAAACATCATTCCTTTAGCAGTAAAACTTGTGCGCCTCCTTATTGAAAGCGCCGTGTCACTTGTGGCTTTGGATGCAACGTCAGACATTTTTACTTTCTATTGATGTTGGCCAGGTGCACACACAGTTATTTGCAAAGGTTGAATAAAGCACGTACCTTGCGGAACTTTGTTTGCAGCGGTGGTTGCCTTTGCGCACGGAGTTGAATGCGCGCAGTGATTGTTGTTGCGCGCGGCCGTGCGCGTGAACTGTGAAGGCTTTGGGCCAGCTTTTGCGAATCCAATTGCAACAAACATCAATCCTCCACTCCGTAAATGCAGCTCCAGCGCTCCAGTAGCGTCACCGTTATCCAGTACGGTGTCCAGGGAAGCTTTACACTGTCGGATGGGTCGGATTACTTGATGTTTGCGCTGTATCCAGCCCGCGCCTCCGCCACTCCTAGACCCAGCGTTGTCTCGAGCATCCAGGTGAGTAATCCACTTTCAAAAGGGTAATCCAGCAAACAATCCAGAGTCCATTTCCAGGTAAACCAACGATATACATCCAGGGGCGGGTTTTTTACTTATTGTAGTGGCTATTTGTCCATAAACTTAAACAAAACTAATACCAAACTTCTCAAATGGCCACTGAGGCTACGTCATGGGTTAGGCTTTACGCATGGTTAGAGGTACCAAAATAAACTAATGTCCATAGCAAAAGATGAGTTCGAGGAGGTTTATTTACACATATAAGCAAGCTCACAGACATTTCCTGCTGCCTCTCTCACGCTGTGGTAAAAAACCATATGCCCTCGCAGCCCGCTGATTGCTCCCACCTTGACCTATTTATACAAATTAACATAGCACCACGTGACCAATAAACGACAATGTAAATAAACAAGAAAATAAGCATAAATGCAAAATAAAGCAAATTAACTTTTAGCAAGAAAAGAAAAGAAATATATTATAACTTAAGCCTACAATAAACAAAGTGCAAAATAGCTCCAACACCAACCTTTTATGCTGTCTTCAGTCCTGTAATAAAAACGAATTGTTCAAAATGGAGAAACTGTCAAAAATAGGAAGGCTTTTGGAGTCAGTACTGACCAAAACAAAGGTAAGAAACACAACATGTACTTCTGTATCTGAATAAATTAAAATGAATGTCATAAAATCACGATTTCATGGTCCGAAGCTGGCTACCTGACGAATTAACATGACAAACATGACACTCAAATAATTGTATAAATACAATTTATTATTAGGCTCTGTAATATAATTTTATCTCATATTAAATTAGGAAAATAAAGTGGGTTGAAACCAAAAAGCTCTAAACAAATTTTAGAATTGTTAAGACGGCATGAGAAGAAAAAAATCAGCATATGTCTGATGTTTTTTGATCGATTTGATGCTAGTGAACTCTGAAATCAGAACGGATTACTTTTTTTTTTTTTTTTTTGGTTTGAACTGAATACATAGGCCTACACGTGCGAGTGTTTATAGGTGTATGCGTGCGTCAAGTTTATATGTATAAGTTATTCACAAGTGTATATGCATTCATGACTAACATAATATGTATTGGTATGGATTTCATATTAGTGTGCACGTGTATTTCATATATATGTATTTTGAACATCCAATAGTAGCCTATACATGTATATGCGAGTAATTTATAGGTGTATATGCACGTGTGTTATGTACACTGTAAAAAAAATCCTAATTTTACAGAAAATAATTGTGATTTTTTGACGATCATTTTCTTTCATTTTAAATTGTACTAAAAACACTGTAAAATTACAAATAATATCTGTAAAACAAAAATTCAGCTGTTATGGTATTGTGACATTAATGACAAATTACAGTAATTCACATTTTTTATACGGAACATTTATTGTATTTTTCACATAGTATTTTTTCTGTTTTCTTAAATTACATAAAAATGTATGTAAAATTACAAATATAATCTGTAATTTAACAGAAACAAAACAGTTAAATGATAAAATGGTCAAATGACTGGCAGCTCCCCCCAAAAACTGTAAAACATCCTAAATTAAATAAACTGAAAAACACTGTTATTTTACAGGTATTTCCTGAATAATCACGATCATGTACCTTCATTGTAAAAAAAAAATAAAAATCGTAAAAAAAGGGTCAAATGACTGGCAGCTGCGGCTGCCAAACAAAAACCATAAAATTAAAGTAAAATATGCTAATTTAAATAAAGTGTAAAAAACTTTAAAATAAATTTGATGTCACCATGATTGAGATTAGTGTCTGCTTTAGTTGGGCTCATGACCCTTGAGTTTTTAACTTGTATTTCTCTCTGGCTGCTTTAACTGTGTATTTGATGCACATTTGTTATAGCAATAAATGCAGAAGAAAATATCAGAAGATCTTGGTCAGTTAATGGTGATGTTATAATCATCTTATGATGATCTGATTCACTGATATGTCAGTCAAATCTATGAATATATTAGCTTAGAATACATAATATGTAGATGGAGTTTAGCTTTATACAAAGTCTATATTTAGTGCTATAATTTTTCATTTGACCTTTGAAATATTGTGGCATTAGTATTATAACAATCTGAAAAAAAAAAAAAAAAAAAAAAAAAAAAATATATATATATATATATATATATATATATATATATATATATATATATATATATATATATATGTTGTACAGAAAAAGTTTTGAGCTGGTTCATTTTTATTATAGTATAGAAACATCAAGAATCAACATATGAATCGCAACAATGGTTACAACCAACAAAGCCTTTTTGTGACTTCAAATTCTAATCAAATTTTCTAAATGAAATGTAAAAGAATAAGATCATGCTGCGTTTCAGAGATCGAGAACCAGTGGTTTGATCTAAACTCAAGCTGAAGCCGCTGTTCATGTAGAGTGTCTCACACACACACTCCTGAGGGTTTATCAGCCGTCAGACCCAGACAGACTGATGATTATCAATCATAATGTGCCATACATACACGCAAACACTCCTCTCGGCTCTTTCTACATGTGTATTTCAGGGTATCGTGAGGATTTATTGACATCATTAAGTATCATTATAAACTGCTGCGTAATAAACCACAGGAAATAATACTTTACCATAGTAAATACCTGCAGTTTTCAATGAAGCAGTTTAGTTTGTATTTTCACTTTCTTTTCACTCTTAAGTGTTTTCGTTCTTTCTTCCTCAAATGGATGTAAAGATGCGTGAGACAAATGCAGAATAAACCTCAGGGCCCGTATTCATAAAGAATCTTAATGCAAAGAGTAGCTCCTAGTGACAAAATTCTAAGAAAATTCTTAGAAATGTGGGCGTTTACTCTTAAATTTAAAGAAAAAATCCTAGTAAAGAAAAAAGTAATTCAGAAAGCATCTTAACCCTTAAAAGAGGTCTTGAGGTCAAAATTGTTAGGAGCACGGACGAGGACTTTTAAGAGGCTTAAGAGTTTCTTTAGCAGAGGAGAAAATGACAGAAAGACGAAGAAGGAGAAGAAATGTGTTGCAGACAATGGATGACAGTGAGTTAATAAGACGCTTTAAATTAGATCATGCAGGGATCATGTTTGTGACTGATCTTTTTAGAGACACTCTAATATCTCCAACACAGCGCAGAAATGCCATAGCGCCCGAAATGAAAGTAATCACTACATTACGATATTTGGCAACTCGGAAAATTCCATGTTTGATACATTAAAACCAACATTCAAACCACCATTTAAATAGACATGCCAACAATCAGTGTAATTATAAAGAGTGGAAAAATTTTTATCATTCTAAGCCAAGCAAATACCTTATAGGAAATCAACAGCATGGTTAATAAAATAAGGATTTATATATATAATGTGTGTGTGTGAGAACGGTCAAATAGGAAAAATTAGTATGTAATTTCAAAGTGAAGGCTTAGAATAGACCTTACTTAAAATCACTTTTTTCCCCTTCTTGAACAACCAACCAATCACAGTCTTCAAAAGATTGTGTCATACATAGCAACGGGGTCAACCCCGCCTCCTTACTAAGATAAAAGTTTTTGTCTTTTCCTTACTCAGAGTTGCTCTCAGATCAGTCCCGAATTGCTCTTAAGCTAAGACTCCTACGTAAAAGTTTTTAAGCTAAATTAAGAGTTTTCTGAGAGGATTCTTAGAATCTTTATGAATACGGGCCCAGATGTTTGAAAGCAGTGAGTTCTGACACAACAGTTATTTGCTGATCTGATCTTAAAGGGTTAGTTCACCCAAAAATGAAAATTCTGTCAGTAATTACTCACCCTCATGTTGTTCCAACCATGTAAGTCTTTCGTTCATCTTCGGAACACAAATTAAGATATTTTTGATGAAATCTGACAGAATTTTGACTCCTCCATAGGCTTCCAGTGTGACCGAAACTCACCGGCCCAGAATAGTTATTAAAACATCGTTAAAATAGTCCAAGTAACTACAGTGGCACTACATTAAGTTTATCATGCGACGAGAATACTTTTTGTGCGCAAAAACAAACAAAAATAACGACTTTATTCCACTTTTCATTTCCTTCTCTCTGGGCCTCTTAGTGTTTTTGCGCTGCGCGTCTGTGTTGCACATCATCACGCAACACACACATGACCGGCGTCGGCCAATAGTGAGCCTACGTGGTGACGTGTAACACAGACGGGCTGCGCAAAAACACTACGCGAACCAACTAGAGGCCCAGAGAGAAGGAAATGAATAGTGGAATAAAGTCGTTATTTTTGTTTGTTTTTGCGCACAAAAAGTATTCTCGTCGCTTGATATACTTAAGATTGAGCCACTGGAGTCACTTGGACTATATTAACGATCTCTTTAATAACTTTTCTGGGCCAGCAAGTTTCGGTCACATAGCAGCCTATGGAGGAGTGAAACATGGCTCAGATTTCATCAAAAATATCTTAATTTGTGTTCCGAAGATGAACGAAGGTCTTACGCGGTTGGAACAACATGAGGGTGAGTAATTACTGACAGAATTTTAATTTTTGGGTGAACTAACCCTTTAATTTCCAGTTTGGTTTTCCTCTAATAACTGTCCTCTTTAATTCTATTATCCATCATAACTAAGAAATACACATTATAAATCTTTGAAAACTAATGATGTTTTATTAACAAAGTTCGGGAGGAGCACGTTCAAATAATCAAGCAAGCAATCAATCAATCAACTCATCAAACAATTACCATGTCTACCCTATCAGCATGAGAGGAAGCATATATATATTCACTCTGTCAACTCACCTAACTTCCTTGACAGTTTTCAGCATCCCTCCACCACCCCGACTCCTCACTCTTGGCTTGTTCTTTCACAGCCAGGAATACGGGGGGAGTACTCTGGGTTCGGGCCAAATACCGAGCCCGGAGCCCTCTCCTCGGACAGCACGCCAAATACGCATTTATTCTATCTGACTTATTTGTAAGTGTGAACTCGTGAATTGGTAATTGAAATATGCAGTGAATGTTAAATCTTCTTGATCTGTGCAGGTCAGTTTCTCTAGTTTTGTGTCTGAGAAGGAAGAATGTCCTACAGTTAAAGTTGAGTTTATGCCATCTCAACTATATTAACTTCACATTAATTCAAAAAGGTCATAAAGTCATAATCATATAACTTGCACTTGAACTGAGAATGTCCGTAGTGTTTTAATTCTCTGTTTTTTTTTTAGACTTTTTCTAGTTTATTCAACGACTAGTAATTGTCATTCATCTGTACATGAACTCTTTAGGTGTATTTTTGGCAAGAATATACCTAAGAAATGTATGCAAATTTGATTATTTAAATGTAAAATTTGGCAACACTAAAGCATTTATCTAAGTTAATTTTAACATTTATTAATACGTTATTAAAATCAAAAGTCATATTTTTATAATTAATGGACAGACCTGAACTAACAATTAACTGTTAACAAACATTAATACATACTGGAACATGTATTGCTCATTGTTAGTTCACGTTAGTTAATGCATTCAAACATAATGTTAATTAATGTTATCTAGAATTTTAACATAATGCACTCGTTTTGGTGAAGCATTTGGGTTCACCGTTTATATCATAGGCTACATGTTTTATATTTCAGTTTATATAATTCGTGTTTAGTAGATCAGACAGCCACAAAATGAGAGTGATTTGCTTGTTTGTTAGAAGTGCAGAATCTGTCCTTGTGCTTTAAAGTCTCCACAGGAGGGCGCGTGTGAGCTTGTCTTCTCGGTTTACGCTTTCGGTTCAGAAACCTAACGGAGCTGGTGATATAATGGCACAGAGTGCGTGTAGCTTTGACTTTAGCTAACCGAGATATGTGTACTAACATGTTTCTTCACATATCCACCACTCTTATTGACTACGGATCTCACTTAACACACTAAACATTTTTTTGTTTTTCTGTAAAGGTGTTGACTGTGCTGTTGTGCTGCAGGCCTGTGTTTAATGACACTAACACCGACTTTACACTAACGTTTCTTGCTACAGCGAGTTCGTGTCAAGACGAGTCACAACAAAGTTAACTGACAGATTACTTTTTTATTGTTGTTTTTCTATTATGGTTTTTGTTTTTATGTTCTTTGATTTTTACAATGCCATAATAACACAGCAAATTCTAAAGTGTTTATTTTCTAATCTGCTCCCTACCTCAGCAATTCACACTTTTACTTTGCCCAGTATTGCTGCTTGTAAGAATCGTTCAAATGTAATTTGTGTTATTGTGGTGACAGTCAATTGTGATGCAAGACTTTTGTTTCAGTGATTGATCCTTTTCGCAGCAGATGGAGCATAGATCCACCTCCTGAGAGTAAGTTCTAACACCATAAACAATTATATGAAGATTCTGTGGAAATTATAGGCAGTTTATCCACTTAAAAACGGACGAGATTAATTCAAACTCAAATATTTTGTTCACTTTTGTTTAACAACTGGGATGTTGGATTTAAACACTGGTTTAAATTATTTGAGTAAATGTATTTACTGTACTTAAGTATATTTTTGGCTACTTACTGATTATCAGAGATATTAACAATTTGTACTCTCTACTTGACAACATGTTTTGATAATTATATGACCTCTTTACTATCTGTGATGAGTAATGCAATTGTAGTAAAGTATAAAGGTATTTGGGAGTGTGAACACACTGAAAAAAAGTGAAACATCAGTGCAATTCATTCAAAATATATATTTACTTGGTCTAATGGAAAATTGTGATTTTCAGTTTATACCTTCTGTTTTCACTTTGCCTCAAAGTAAGTGTTACACATCACTGAAAAAAATTATACTTTGGATTAACTTAAAACAATTGATGTAATTTTGTTACAGATAATTTTTTTTTAGATTATCTCAAATTGTATTTATGATTTTGTTAAAACCATAAATTTTGATTTAATGTCAAACCAAAATTATTATTTTTTCCAACTCAACGTTTTACCTTAACCCAAAGTACACAGCAAAAACTACAGTGTTAAATTAACACTCAAGAGTGTTGAAGTTAATGAGATAATTAAGTGATTAATTGAGTGATGATTGATCATTATTGAAGACACCTGATGTTAACAAGCAGAATCACTGAAGGAGAAAATCACAAATTGTAAGTTACTGTTATGGTGATCAGTGTTTGCTTTAGTTGGGCTCTTGGCCCTTATATTATTAACTTTAGATTTTGTTTGGCTGTTGTATCTGAGTTATAACTGCCAGATGAACAAAGAAAAAAAGGGATCTGATGGTGTTGGTTGTATTATGACAATCATCATTTGAACTTGATTACTGAACTCATTAAGACCCTTATTCCTGACGAAGATTTATGTTGTTGATCACAGAATAACTGTGATTCTGCATAAATATCCAGAATTTTAGATATAATACAAACGATTTCTTAAAAGTTGTTTTGAAAAAAAAAACAAAACTTTTTTTAGGCACTCACAGACAGATTCAGTCTATGCATCTCAACAATGGTGACGAGTAGAATATTCAATTAGGAAAAGTAAATTACATAGACAATTCAGATCATAATTTATTCATACCGCAATGCATGATGGGAGCCATTAATGAGTTGTGATTGGTGGCAGCCACTGCAACATGCTTTATTATTGTCACCATTGTTGAGATTCACAGGCTGATTATTGATGTCTGTGTTTTAAATGAAACAATGTTTAATAAATATTTTGGATTATATGATAAATACTGAAAATCATAGGCTGTAGAATCACAGAGCTGCTGTAATTAACAAGTTAAACCAAACTATCTCAATAAGTTTCATTTTTTGGATCACAACATGATTATGTCAAAATATAACCAACACCATTAGATCATACTGTCTCCTTGTTCATCTGACTGTTATAAATCAATAACAGCAGACAAGCAAAATTTAAAGTAAACATATAAGGGTCAAGAGTCCAACTAAAGCAAACACTGATCACCATAACGGTGACTTACAATTAGTGATTTTCTCCTTCAGTGATTCTGCTTGTTAATATCAGGTGTCTTCAATAATGCTCAATCATCACTCAATTAATCACTTAATTATCTCATTAACTTTAACACTCTTGAGTTGAGTTGATTTGAGTTGGAAAAAATTACATTTTTGGTTTGCCATTAAATCAAAATTCATGGTTTTAACTAAATCATAAATACAATTTGAGAAAATCTAAAAAAGTTAGCTGCAACAAATTACATCAGTTTTTTTAAGTTAATCCAAAGTATCATTTTTTTCAGTGCACTAGTAGTGGGCATGCTTGTTCACCAAGTGGCTTTACCTCAGAGTTAGCAGTGTTATTGTTGCCCTTGCTTGGTAGCAGATCCAGCTTGGGTGTTTTTTGCATTTTCAGGCCCCCAAAACATGTAGTCATGTAACATCAGTCAAAACGCATTAAAAGTTTTCAGTTTTAGTTGAAAACGGTGTTGTGTAAATGGCCTCTTAAAGGGTAGAATTCACTACAACGATGTTTGATTTGCTGTTCTCCTGTGGTGAATGTTTAAATGTCTTTGTGTGTGTGTGTGTGTGTGTGTGTGTGTGTGTGTGTGTGTGTGTGTGTGTGTTTCAGTAAGCGATCTGAGGATTGTTCTTCTGGGGAAGAGTGTGTCAGAAAACAGTCAATTGGGAAACGTCCTGTTGGGAAGAGCAGCGTTTGACAGTGAAGCTCTTCCAGATGTTGTAGAGAGAGTCATGGGAAGACTGAAGGAAAGACATGTGATGGTCATCAACAGTCCTCAGCTGCTCCAGAGTCATCTGTCACTCCGTCACATCACACACACAGTGAGAGAGTGTGTGTCTCTGTCTGATCCAGGACCTCATGTCTTCATACTCGTACTGCAACACAATGACTTCACTGAAGAAGACAGATACAGAGTGAAAAGTATCCTGAGAGAATTCAGTGAAGAGGCGATTAAACGCACCATTGTGATCACGACTGATGAAGAGACACACGACGCTATAGGTGCACCTGTGAAAGCTAATGAATCAATTCAACAGTTTAATGCCGAATGTGGAGGAGGACATCTGCAGCTTGAACATGAAACAGAGGAATGGTGCTCTATAATATCGCAACGAATAGAGGAGATTCTCAGAGAGAACAGTGAAGAATTTCTCACATGTGAACTATACGATTATGCAGAAGGATCATCGGTAGATGAAGATCACAACAGGTCCTTTGCTTCCCTCAGAACAGAGGAAGACGATGATGGAAAACACCTAGAAACTCCTACTGAGAAAAAGGAAGCAAAAGGGTTTCTTCATAATATACCCCTAATATCTTATTGTAAGTATTCCTACATTTGAAATAACATATTCATCCATATTCAGACACTGGGTTATTGAATATTAGGGACTTACATTGTATAACATTTAACTTGGGTAGAGTGCATAGCAAAAAACTGTGATTTTGACACACTATTGGTAGTAGTATTGACAGTTTTATGTCCCTGTACACACCTAACATCTGAATGACAATGAACAGACTACAGTATCTTTCTTACAGTGTAATGCAGGACAACTTGTCAATTATTTTTCTGTAGCCATTTGATTGATTTAGTTATTCCTGATAGATCAGAGGTATACTCAAAGCAGAAGCACCATGTGATCAATCACAGTTAAACTGATAAAGAAGCAGTTCATGTAAACAAAACTACAGTTAAACAAAGTTTAAGCCATGATGCATAATTGTGTATTGAATCGTGATATATTTATTGTAAAGTGTATCATATCTTATACTAGATATATGCAGAGCAAATTTGAGTTTAAATGTTTAACTAAGAATTGCAGGAAGCCCCACAAGTGAGGCAATGATATATATATATATATATATATATATATATATATATATATTCACACTTTTTTTTTTTACAGTTAGGAATCCAGAGACCAGACTGGAGGATTATCAAGCAAAGAGTAAGTTTATAAATATAGGCAAGTTTTTTAATTGATGTAACATACTAAATTAAAATAATAATAATAATCATAGTAATAATATATCTAAAAATGCTGCAGTAACCTATTTTGTTGTTGTGGTTTAAGGAAGTGTATGCGTGAGCAGAAAACAGAAGCTGTGTTTTGTGTTATGTGGAAGTGATGGAAGACTGAAGGCCTCCGTATCAAAACTTATAAGAGGAAAAAAGAAGTTTCTTCCCCCCTTACACCTGAAAGAGAAAGAGTGTGTGAGGAGAAACCTGGAGCTTCATGGACGTGTGATCAGTCTGGTGGAGCTTCCAGCTCTCAATCGGCTCTCAGAGGAGGAAGTGATGCGTCAGACTCTCCGCTGTGTGTCTCTCTGTGATCCTGGAGTTCATGTTTTCCTCCTCGTTGTTCCTGATGCTCCACTGCCTGATGAAGACAAAGCAGAAATAGAGGAGATCCAGAGGATATTCAGGTCAGTATTCGAAAACCACTTCATGGTTCTCATAATCCAAGAGAAGAGCATGATTAGTAAATGGATTAATTCTAAAAGTCTATATAATACTTCAGCTACTGAGACGTTTCTTCAAACACTTGGAGGTCATCGTTTTGTTCTGGAGAACAGCTCACAGGTTCCAGCTCTACTTCAGGATGTGGAGAACATGATACAAGAGAACAAAGAACGTTTATACACCACCTTCATGTACCTTCAGGATCGAGTAGAACTGGAGAAAAACAAACACAGAGCCGAAATAGAGGAACTGAGAAGATCTATGATGAAAACTCAATCAGGTATGAGTTCATGAAAGTGTGTTGATGTTTGTCGTTATGTGTTCAAATCCTCCTAAGAAGTTGGGAAGTCACTTTGATCAAAGCAAAATGTTGATGTACCTTTTCTAAAAAATGTTCAGCAAGATTTTTTTTTTTTTTAACAAAATGATTCAAATGTAATGTGCAGTGGGTGTGTTTTTGCTTTATGTTTTTATAAAATGTATGTAGATCCTGTAAATTTAATATATATATATATATATATATATATATATATATATATATATATATATATATATATATATATATATATATATATTATACCATGGTCTGGGTGAATACTCGATTCTGATTGGCTGCAGGGTGTCCGTTAAAAAGTGATAATGGACACCTAGGAAAGGCGTCCCGTCAATTTGCCTGATGACAGTTCTAAATGATTGCGCTGGCTCAAACTCACTGATCAACGGCTGCGGTCGGGTCGCTGTGGCCACGTTGCTTGGCAACGCCTGTATACGGGAGATATTAAATAGTGCGCTCGACTTAATTAATCAAAACCCTCACGATTTTTACTCTAAAACACATTAAAGTAATATTAATTGATTAAATATTTCTTTCTTTCGTAAGTAACCTTGGTATAAGCGGGTTAATGCCCTTCGAGGTGTCCATTATCAGGTTTTAATGGACTTCGGCGGAGGCAACCGTCCTCCGCTGCGCGTCGGACGGTTCACGCCTCGCCGTCGTCCATTAAAACCTGATAATGGACACCTCGTCGGGCATTAACCCTTACATATATATATGTGTGTGTGTATATACACACACATACATACATATATATATATACACATATATATACATTCAATTATTTGGTCAATATAAATTCAATTATTCTTTATTTTACATTTACGGTAACACTATTTAATGTGCATGCACAAAATACAACAGTATTTATGATACGATATAATGTACATTTAAAATTAAATATCTACCTTATTATTTTTATTGTAAGAGAGGCGAGGCCATTTGTAAATTGAATTTGTCTGGTTTCCGGTCTCAAACCAGACATATTTTAATTACGCTCTTACAATCGTATCATACAATCTTAAAATCGTATCGTAAATACTGTTGTATTTTGTACATGCACCTTAGATAGTGTTACTGTACATGTAAAAAGCATAATTGAATTTATATTGACAGTAAATAAAAAAATTAAATGATAACAACTCATGAATATGATCTTTCCAACATGACTTGATTGCACCATAACATTGCAATTTTCATGTGCAAAGTGTTTAATGAATCAGCAGGCAGCATAGAAAAACAGGCAAGGTTAGAAGCCAGGGTAAACTGTCCAAACAAGGCAGACAAGTCCAAAGCGCAAGACAAACAGAAAAAGTACCGAGAAACAAAAAAAAAAAAAAAAAAAAAAAAAAAAAAAAAATATATATATATATATATATATATATATATATATATATATATATGTGTGTGTGTGTAGCTAGTATATGTTTTTTCTGATGTAATGAATTTGCCCATTACCTCAACTGGTAAGCACAGCTCTCACTGATATAGAGCTGTGTTGTAGAAACTATGGCGTGGTTGCTTCAGCAAATGTGATATTAGCAAGTGTGTTTCACTGTAATAACTGTTCTTCTCTTGTTGTTTGCAGGTTTAACACACGGTGATATTGGTGTGCGGATTGTTTTGCTGGGAAAGACGGGTGTTGGGAAGAGTGCAACAGGAAACACCATACTGAGAAAGACAGCTTTTAAATCAAAAATGACTTCACGCTCAGTGACCCGAGAGTGTGAGAAAGAAACAGCTGAGTTCAACAGAAGACGGATCACTGTGATCGACACTCCAGGCCTGTTTGATACTGGAGTTGATAATGTTGAGACTAGAAAGGAGATTGTGAAGTGCGTCTCAATGGCGGCACCTGGTCCACATGTGTTTCTGCTGGTGATTCAACTGGGACAACGATTCACTCAAGAGGAGAAAGATGCAGTGAAGATGATCCAGGAGACTTTTGGAGACAAATCCAGAATGTACACCATGGTGCTTTTCACCAGAGGAGATGATCTTAGAGGAACAAGGGTTGAAGAATTTATTGAAGATGATGATAGTTTAAAGAGCATCATCCAGCAGTGTGGTAAGAGATACCATGTGATTAATAACATTGAGACTAAAGATTGAAAGCAGGTTTCTGAGCTGTTCGATAAGATTGATTGTTTGGTAAAAGCAAATGGTGGGAGTTACTACACCAACGAGATGTTCCAGCTGGTGGAGAAGAACATCAAAGATGAACAAGAGAGAATACTGAAAGAGAAAGAAGAAGAGAACAAGAGAAAAGAAGAAGAGCTGAAAACCAAATATGAAGCTGAAATAGAACAAATGAAGAAAGAAAATGAGAGAGAAAGACAAGAGATGCAGAATGAACTGAGAAAAAGTGAAGAAGAATTCAAAAAGAAAGAAGAGGAGATCAAGAAAGAAAAAGATGAAAACCTACAAAAAGAGCTGCAGAAAAAACTGGAGGAGCAGCAGAAACTGTTTGAAGAAGATAATAAAAGAAAAGAAAAGGTTTTAGGAGAGCAGCAAGAGAACTTCATAAAATACCTAGAAGAAAAGCACGAGAAAGAAAAACAAAAACTCCAGGAGAAAATTCAACGTGAAACTAGAGAACAAGCAGAGCGTGAATATCTTATAAAGCTTGAGAGAGAAGTGGCTAAGGCTTTAAAAGAGGCTGAAGAACAACTTCCATGTAGTGCAAAACGAGCTCGTGACTGGAGTCGGTATGGAGGTTTTTTAGGAGCAGCTGCCGGAAGTTTTGTTGGTTCTTATGAGGACATTGTGTGTTGGATTGTCAGTTTTAAAGCTCAAGCTCAAATTCAAACTGAAGGGTGAGTTCAGGTACATTGGGAGAAATCATCTTGAGCACATTCATTTTTACATTTTCCAAAAACATTTTTGTGTTGTGATGGTTGTGATATTAGTGTAACTACTTCATTTCACATTCAGTATTGAATTTGTTCGCTTTGCTTGGTTTCATTCTTTGGTTTTCATGCTTGTTTTTGGACTTTGCACACTGCCATTTGGATTGTAGATTACTCCCTTTTCTCTTTCAAATAAACCTGCGCGTGGATCATAACTTTTCAGCAGTATCGTTACAGATGACTTTGATAATTCCAGTAGAACTTCAAGGAACCACAGTAGCATTTTAATATCGCAATAATAAGTCTCTTCATATTTCTTGTCTGAGTCCAACACCAGAATTGGCTATATTAATTGTCCATCATTTTCATTTTCTTTTTTTTTGCTAGAATATTCAGATTTGACTGTAAAGAAGTTAGGACTTTTTATTTTTTTGACACATTTCTAACTAAGTGCTGTTACTTTCTCTAAACGTGCTGTATGTGGTGTAACACACAATGCATGTTAAATTTATTCTAATATTATATCTAAAACAATATGTATCAAACAACCATGTCAAAATCATGTGTTCCTCCTTCAACGCATTCAACCTTTTAAGTTAGCTCAACTAATTCGCTCCGCTTAAAGTAAACTTAAAAACTTGTGTTCATCTAATGAGTAAGAGGAAGTGACCTTAACTTAAAACTTACTGTCAAGACAGCCAAAGAATGTGTAGCAATGCAGGCCAGCTGACAGTCTTGCCTGGGCCCGGGACTAGATAATCTTAGATGAAGAGAAACTGCACTGAATGATCTTCTACAAGAACATGATGAATCTCGATTTAGAGGAAGTAATCTTGCAGAATGGCTGAATAAAAGAGAAAGAGAGTCTGAGATCATTAAAACAATCCTCAGACAGTTGAAAAGCGTTGAGGTAAAAGACAACATTGATCTCATCAAGATGGATCTGGAGGTCGGGAATCTAGTCAGTTACACATTCACGTCACTGAACTGCTCAGATGTGCTTCTTCAACAAACTGCCTATCTGAGTCCTTCAACACAAGGGGAAACGGATGGGAAGAGCCTTGATTTCAAGCAAAAATCTTGGCTAACTCCTGAGATCCAAAATACCATGAGGAGCAACTTAAAGATATTTAAGAAGTTGATCAATTTAAACAGCTGTAAACAAGACAGATTCATTGTGTCCTCAAAGGAAATGGAGAATCATCCTGGATCCTGCATTATTCTGTACGGAAGTGAATATGATGAAGTTGTTTGCTTTACTCCTCCATCCACACCAGCCTGTCCAATCATTGAAGAGGTCAAAGGTCTGAGAGTAATCTGAGCTCCTCTGTAGCAGGACATGATGGAGGAACCTTCAGAACCACACTACAAACCGAAGCAGGACACAGTCTGGAGATCTGAACCTGTGCTGAAGGATCAACACACATAGATCTAGATGTCGCCTTCGCTACTGCAGTTCATTGGAACGAAACAGTAGCCAAGGCGACATCTATGTATATATCTATACCCGCCCGCGCCCTCAGATCATTTGGACGCGGCTGTGTTCAAGAGGTAATAACGATATAAATACTGCTCGTTTTCTCACACAAACTGCTCGTTTCGTGTCTTAGGCCATCAACGTGTACTTACGATGGGGAATTGTTTAATTTGGACGATGGGGAATTGTTTTAATTTGGACTTTGTGCATGCTCTTTGAGACAGTGACCATAGACCTGCATGAAATGACTGACAGACTAGAACGGTTTGACCTAAAAACATCAAAATTGAAACTACTGCGAAAAAAAAGACACCTACATCTTGGATGCCCTTGAGGTAAGCTAAAACATACCAAAATTTTATTTCAAAGTGAACTATACCTTTAACCGCATAAAAAAAAAAAAACTTTCTCTTTAAAACCTCACTTATCGGGCTTATGCTACTCTGAATAATGCCTGAACTTCGTATTTTGAGCACTTCTTGCGTTATTTTTGCCTCTTCATGATGACTCGCTTAATTTAGTCCTAATTTGTAAGTCGCTTTGGATAAAAGCGTCTGCTAAATGACTAAATGTAAATGTAATCATCCACACACCCCTTATTTCCAAATAAAATCATCTCGGTCTTATTTAATTGGAGAAAGTTATTCGCAAGCCAACACTTAACTTTGGCCAAACATGCATGAAGAGACTGAATGGCACATTTATGCCCATGTTTCAATGGTAAATAAATTTGAGAATCATCCGCATACAGATGATACTGAATCCCAAATTCCTCAAAAATCAAACCGAGAGGAAGCATATAAAGGGAAAATAAAATTGGTCACAGTATAGAGCCCTGTGGAACCCCACACACAAGAGGTGCAACGGAAGAAAAATAATCCCCTAAACTGACTGAAAAAGTCCTATCTTTCAAATAGGAAGAGAAACATTTCAGGGCTAAGCCCTGAATACCAACACTGAATCCTGCTGTACATAAAGCAAGATTGGTTTGATATTTTTAAAGTTGATTCAATGTAAAATAAGTGATTTAATTTAAGTTGAACAAATATCGATTTTATGTCCATCTTGATCTATTTTTCATCACTGAAATAATATTATGTCAGGGTGCAAACCTGATGAAGAAAAAAATTATGTTAAGTTTCAACTTTGATTCAATGTTGGTCCACACAAAAGAGGGTGTAACACAGACTGTTTCAGTTAACTCCACAAAAACACCAAAATAATGATGTTCAGGGATACAAAAAAAAAAAAAAAAAAACCCAGTCACAAACATCATAACTTAAAATAAGACAGCATGCCCTCAGAGCTATACATACCTCTACAAAAAACTTCAACACTGCCTAAAATAAATGTCAATCTTCAAACTCACATACCATGTCAAGCTCAAACCTGCCAAGGTATGTGATTTTCTCTCTCTCCATTTTTCTCTCTCTGTATTTTACCCAGATAGCAGATGAACACTGAACATTGTCAGCAGCTTTTAATGTGTGACTTCACAAACAGTAGCTGAAACCTCACGGATCTGTTTCTCCTCTGACATGTTTTGGTTTTAGTATGGATTCGGTGGGAGTGAATGCGATTGAAACAGCAGCTCTTGGGAGACCCTTCCAGCTCGGCATGCTGTACGACTGCAGAAAGGACATGTTAATACCAGGTACCAAAATATAACATTATCACAGATTCAATATATTACTATGATTTAATGAAAACTATTTTCTGATGTGAAATGCATTTATAATAAATTCACTGTTGAGAGTTAAAACACATTTTTCCTGTTACAGGTATTAGACTTTGGAATAAAGAGCAGCTGCAGCAGAATATTTGCTCTTGTGCCCAAATTAATACAGGATTCAATGTTACAGCTTCAGACTCCATCCAGGACAAATCTAAATTACTAGATATTGACGGTGGACTGAAACTGAGTCTTTTAGGTGATCTCATCCATGTTAGTGGAGCAGCAAAATATCTCAAAGACACCAAGACATCTTTCAACCAGCAGAGACTGACGCTTCATTATCATTCAACCAGCAGGTTTGAAGAACTGACCGTGAATCATTTGCCTTCTGGAAATATTCCTGATGATGATAATGACATTGCCACACATGTAGTGACAGCAATACTGTATGGAGCAGATGCCTGCTTTGTGTTTGACAGACAAGTTTCTTCAACTGAGAACAAAAAATCAGTAAAAGGAGAATTAAAAGTGGCTCTTGAGAAACTGCAGGGCATCATTGCAGTGGGTGCAAATGCTGATCTAAGTGTGAATCACAGCCAGCAAGCTGCAGTCAAAAAATTCACTTGTACATTTTATGGCGACTTCCAGCTACCGTCTAACCCGATCTCTTTTGAAGATGCGTTGAAGGTTTTTGCTGATCTTCCAAAACTGCTGAAAGAAAACCAAGAGCTGACGGTTCCTCTGAGAGTTTGGCTTTATCCTCTGGACAAACTTCACTCAAGAGCTTCAAAACTTCATAAAGACATCAGCATGGATTTGATCATAAAGATAGAATCAGTGATTGAGAGTTTAAATACAGCAGAGATGAAATGCAGTGATTTTCTGAAAGACTCACCTGCTCTGACATTTGCTGCATTCCATGATACAGCACTTAAAATGAAGCAAAACTGCTACACGTACAAGTTGAGACTCGTGAAGACACTCGGCTCTCTGCTGCCAAACATCCGTGGGAATGTGATGAAGGAAACTGAACTGAATGATCTTCTACAAGAACATGATGAATCCCCATTTAGAGGAAGTAATCTTGCAGAATGGCTGAATGAGAGAGAAAGAGAGTCTGAGATCATTAAAACAATCCTCAGACAGCTGAAAAGCGTTGAGGTAAAAGACAACATTGATCTCATCAAGATGGATCTGGAGGTCGGGAATCTAGTCAGTTACACATTCACGTCACTGAACTGCTCAGATGTGCTTCTTCAACAAACTGCCTATCTGAGTCCTTCAACACAAGGGGAAACGGATGGGAAGAGCCTTGATTTCAAGCAAAAATCTTGGCTAACTCCTGAGATCCAAAATACCATGAGGAGCAACTTGAAGATATTTAAGAAGTTGATCAATTTAAATAGCTGTAAACAAGACAGATTCATTGTGTCCTCAAAGGAAATGGAGAATCATCCTGGATCCTGCATTATTCTGTACGGAAGTGAATGTGATGAAGTTGTTTGCTTTACTCCTCCATCCACACCAGCCTGTCCAATCATTGAAGAGGTCAAAGGTCAGAGTGTGGTTCTGAAGGTTCCTCCATCATGTCCTGCAACAGTGGAGCTCAGATTACTGTACAAACAGAAGCATGACACAGTCTGGAGATCTGATCCTGTGCTGAAGAATCAACACACAGTTACTCTGACTGATCTGAGACCAGGAACTGAGTATGACATCAAGTGTGCAGCGGTGGGGAAACTCAACTATACCGTAGACAGTGACGTAATCAAAGTTACCACAGAGGTATGATGATCATTCATCAAATATCACCTGGCAATAAATACATTAAGTAACTGTACAGAAATATTTTTACTTACTCTTATTGCAACTTCAATGACTTAAAGGTACAATATGTAATAATTTGTATCAAAATGTCCAAAAACCACTTGCACAGTGTTACTGTATATATTTCTTTCAATTATGTACTTACATTATCCTAAATGTTTCCAAGAATTTGTCAATTCAGATAAATTTTACTATTTTAAATAGTACCCGTCCCTTGTCGCATGTCAATGATGTAATATCCGCATTATCCCTGGTTTCCGCTCCTAGTGCCAAAGTAACCACGGCGACAGATATGGACAACTGCGTAATTGTTTGGCGGCACGCAGTTGTTGTTTCGTTTTAACATTATAGATCATGGCAAGCAGACTTTGGGACAAAAGGTGAAATAAAACGTGGATCAATATCGGTGTGGCGTTTTCGAGATGTCAAGAGCTTCGCGACAAACTTGGACTTGACAGAGACGCTGCTCTTGCATGTACTTTATTAGACAGGTGAACAAATGTACATAAAACGAATCAATGTTATAAGCTCAACATTATATGAAATGTTAGAAAATTATCAGTATGTTATTCTAATGTTGATCTAGCTTACTGCTAATCTCATATAGCCAACAAACTAACACATAGAATAACATTATAACTTTCAACACACTCAAATGCTGTTTAGTGTGATAGTGTAACATTAGACCAAGTGAAACAGCGCTGCATTACCTCAAGTTTAATTCTTCAAATAATCTGACCTGTGTGAGTAATTCAGCACTTGCGGGTAGTTCGGTGGAATGAAATGTCCTCATTCCTTTATATACGCGGATCTCGCGTATATCTGACATCTGTCTCTCTTTAGCAATCGTGTCCAGCTTCATACCACTGTCATGTTAAAAACATCAATGTTATCACTCATCCAAAAACATTATTAGATCCATCAGCATGACGGCAAGTTCCATGATTCTGCTTATTCACTGCGTCATCAATCTACGCCTTTGTTATTGGTTAGCGACCTCTAGCGGCAAAACAATTACATATTGTAGCTTTAATCAGTTGTTCATTTGAATCAAGTGCGTTTTTCAGCAAAGTACAAATAACCTAGTATTAAAAGTTTAGTTCATCCAAAAATAAAAATTCTTTCATCAATTACTTGCTCTCATATAATTTCCAACCCGCAAGACTTTTGTTCATCTATGGAACACAAATGAAGATCTTTTTGATGAAATCTGAGAGTTTTCTGACACTTAAAGTTCATAAATAGATCGTAAAACTAATCCATTAGAATCAAACTGTTTAGTACAAATTTTCTGAAGAGACACAATCGCTTTATATGATGAAAAGATTGAATTTAGGCTTATATTCTCGTATAAACATTTATCAACTCACACATCACTCTCCACCATTAAGCTGGTGTGTGGTGCGCGTTCTGGGGCCGGTTTCACAAAGATAGACTTTGACTATGGCTTAGATATAGTAGATAGTCAGACTTCAGATAGACATCTAAATCAGACCATTGCACAAAGCACTTAAGACTCTGACTATCTTAAGTAGGACTACACTGCAGTGCATTCTGGGTAAAATCAGACACTTTTCAAAACAAAAAACATGGCGGATCGCGTAAGCGCATTCAACCGCTCAGTGCAGTTTACCCCAGCGGAGAATATGTGTTTGTTGGAAGAGTATAAATGACGCAGTATGTTTTTATGTTTCCACTGTTCGATCGCGCCCGTGCCTCTCTCTCTCTCTGACACACACACACATTCCAGCATTGCAATCTTGACATCGCAGCCTGTTATTATGCAGCGTTCACACCAAACACGTCTATCTTGAACATTTTAAATCCATTCGCGCGTCCAAGGCGAATTAGGACGCGCGTATAACATGAGCGTTTGAAGCGAAATATACGGGCATTCAGAGCTATGACTCCACTATGACTCTACTAACGTTACCCCCTGTTTGAGCAGTCACAGTGTATTGCATTTCACGCATCGCCCGTGACGCTTGCGTATGAAAGGGAGCGCGTCGATCGTTGCTCGCGTTGACTATGTAACGGCCCTAACAGTCACAAGGACATTTTACTTGGGAATGTAGTAACAAGAAGAAATGTTTAAATTATGAGCCATTTTCCCTTTTCTTTTGGCAGTTTGTAATGTTGCCAAGGTAACATAGAGTCTTAGAACTAAGTTAGCCTGGGGGTAAGGTGTCTAATTTTTTTGGTCTAAATTAAGTCAGTCTTTATTTTTGTGAAACAGTCTAACTTGCATTAGACTAGTCTATGAGCAAATTTTAGACTTGTCTAACACTATAGACTGGTCTAAAATAGCTTTGTGAAACCGGCCCCTGGTGCATTATGGCTGCCGTCGCATCATCATATTCCCTCCTTCCATGTAAAGTGCTTTGAGTGCTGAAAAAAGCGCTTTATAAATGTAATGAGTTATTATATTTATTATTATTTGTGGTAAACGGAAGGTCGAGCATGTTCGCTTGATTTCGCATGTTCGCTTGATTTCGCATGTTCGCTTGATTTCGCATGTTCGCTTGCGTGATTCATTCTCGTGTGTTACGCAGCACATTTGAGCTTCTGCAAGAACCAGTGAGGTTCATTCTCGTGTTACTTGGCACGATTATGCTTCCGTAAGAACCAATGAGGTTCATTCTTGTGTTACGCAGCACGTTTGAGCTTCAGCAAGAACCAATGAGGTTCATTCTTGTGTTACGCAGCACGTTTGAGCTTCAGCAAGACCCAATGAGGTTCATTCTTGTGTTACGCAGCACGTTTGAGCTTCAGCAAGAACCAATGAGGTTCATTCTTGTGTTACGCAGCATGTTTGAGCTTCAGCAAGACCCAATGAGGTTAATTCTTGTGTTACTCAGCACGTTTGAGCTTACGTAAGAACCAATGAGGTTCATTCTCCTGTTACGTATTCTTGTGTTACGCAGCTTCAGCAAGAACCAATGAGGTTCATTCGCATGTTACGCAGATCTGCCGCAAGACCCAATGAGGTTCATTCTTGTGTTACGCAGCATGTTTGAGCTTCAGCAAGACCCAATGAGGTTCATTCTTGTGTTACGCAGCATGTTTGAGCTTCTGCAAGACCCAATGAGGTTAATTCTCCTTTTTACGCAGCATGTTTGAGCTTACGTAAGAACCAGTGAGTTTAATTCTTGTGTTACGCAGCACGTTTGAGCTTCAGCAAGAACCAATGAGGTTCATTCTCGTGTGTTACACAGCACATTTGAGCTTACGTAAGAACCAGTGAGTTTCATTCTTGTGTTACGCAGCACGTTTGAGCTTCAGCAAGAACCAATGAGGTTCATTCTTGTGTTACGCAGCACGTTTGAGCTTCTGCAAGACCCAATGAGGTTAATTCTCCTTTTTACGCAGCATGTTTGAGCTTACGTAAGAACCAGTGAGTTTAATTCTTGTGTTACGCAGCACGTTTGAGCTTCAGCAAGAACCAATGAGGTTCATTCTCGTGTGTTACACAGCACATTTGAGCTTACGTAAGAACCAGTGAGTTTCATTCTTGTGTTACGCAGCACGTTTGAGCTTCAGCAAGAACCAATGAGGTTCATTCTTGTGTTACGCAGCACGTTTGAGCTTCAGCAAGAACCAATGAGGTTCATTCTTGTGTTACGCAGCATGTTTGAGCTTCTGCAAGACCCAATGAGGTTAATTCTCCTTTTTACGCAGCATGTTTGAGCTTACGTAAGAACCAGTGAGTTTAATTCTTGTGTTACGCAGCACGTTTGAGCTTCAGCAAGAACCAATGAGGTTCATTCTCGTGTGTTACACAGCACATTTGAGCTTACGTAAGAACCAGTGAGTTTCATTCTTGTGTTACGCAGCACGTTTGAGCTTCAGCAAGAACCAATGAGGTTCATTCTTGTGTTACGCAGCATGTTTGAGCTTCAGCAAGACCCAATGAGGTTCATTCTTGTGTTACGCAGCATGTTTGAGCTTCAGCAAGACCCAATGAGGTTAATTCTCCTTTTTACGCAGCATGTTTGAGCTTACGTAAGAACCAGTGAGTTTAATTCTTGTGTTACGCAGCACGTTTGAGCTTCTGCAAGAACCAATGAGGTTCATTCTTATGTTACGCAGCACGTTTGAGCTTCTGCAAGAACCAGTGAGGTTCATTCTTGTGTTATGCAGCACAATTAAGCTTACGTAAGAACCAATGAGGTTCATTCTCCTGTTACGCAGCACGTTTGAGCTTACGTGAGAACCAATGAGGTTCATTTCTGTGTTACGCGAAACGGTTAAGCTTACGTAAGAACCAATGAGGTTAATTCTCATGTTACGCAGCACATTTGAGCTTCAGCAAGAACCAATGAGGTTCATTCTCATGTTAATTGGCACGATTATGCTTCCGTAAGAACCAATGAGGTTCATTCTTGTGTTACGCAGCACGTTTGAGCTTCAGCAAGAACCAATGAGGTTCATTCTCATGTTAATTGGCACGATTATGCTTCCGTAAGAACCAATGAGGTTCATTCTCGTGTTACGCAGCACGTTTGAGCTTACTTAAGAACCAGTGAGTTTCATTCTTGTGTTATGCAGCACGATTAAGCTTACGTAAGAACCAATGAGGTTCATTCTCGTGTTACGCAGCACATTTGAGTTTACGTAAGAACCAATTAGGTTCATTCTCCTGTTACGCATTCTTGTGTTACGCAGCTTCAGCAAGAACCAATGAGGTTCATTCTCGTGTTACACAGATCTGCCGCAAGACCCAATGAGGTTCATTCTCTTGTTACGCAGCACGTTTGAGCTTCAGCAAGAACCAATGAGGTTCATTCTTGTTACGCCGCACGTTTGAGCTTCTGCAAGAACCAATGAGGTTCATTCTTGTGTTACGTGGCACGATTAAGCTTCAGCAAGGACCAATGAGGTTCATTCTCGTGTTACGCAGCACGTTTGAGCTTCAGCAAGACCCAATGAGGTTCATTCTCGTGTTACGCAGCACGTTTGAGCTTCAGCAAGACCCAATGAGGTTCATTCTCGTGTTACGCAGCACATTTGAGTTTACGTAAGAACCAATTAGGTTCATTCTCCTGTTACGCATTCTTGTGTTACGCAGCTTCAGCAAGAACCAATGAGGTTCATTCTCGTGTTACACAGATCTGCCGCAAGACCCAATGAGGTTCATTCTTGTGTTACGCAGCATGTTTGAGCTTCTGCAAGACCCAATGAGGTTAATTCTCCTTTTTACGCAGCATGTTTGAGCTTACGTAAGAACCAGTGAGTTTAATTCTTGTGTTACGCAGCACGTTTGAGCTTCAGCAAGAACCAATGAGGTTCATTCTCGTGTGTTACACAGCACATTTGAGCTTACGTAAGAACCAGTGAGTTTCATTCTTGTGTTACGCAGCACGTTTGAGCTTCAGCAAGAACCAATGAGGTTCATTCTTGTGTTACGCAGCATGTTTGAGCTTCAGCAAGACCCAATGAGGTTAATTCTCCTTTTTACGCAGCATGTTTGAGCTTACGTAAGAACCAGTGAGTTTAATTCTTGTGTTACGCAGCACGTTTGAGCTTCTGCAAGAACCAATGAGGTTCATTCTTATGTTACGCAGCACGTTTGAGCTTCTGCAAGAACCAGTGAGGTTCATTCTTGTGTTATGCAGCACAATTAAGCTTACGTAAGAACCAATGAGGTTCATTCTTGTGTTGCGCAGCACGTTTTGAGCTTCAGCAAGACCCATTGAGGTTCATTCTCCTGTTACGCAGCACGTTTGAGCTTACGTGAGAACCAATGAGGTTCATTTCTGTGTTACGCGAAACGGTTAAGCTTACGTAAGAACCAATGAGGTTAATTCTCATGTTACGCAGCACATTTGAGCTTCAGCAAGAACCAATGAGGTTCATTCTCATGTTAATTGGCACGATTATGCTTCCGTAAGAACCAATGAGGTTCATTCTCGTGTTACGCAGCACGTTTGAGCTTCAGCAAGAACCAATGAGGTTCATTCTCATGTTAATTGGCACGATTATGCTTCCGTAAGAACCAATGAGGTTCATTCTCGTGTTACGCAGCACGTTTGAGCTTACTTAAGAACCAGTGAGTTTCATTCTTGTGTTATGCAGCACGATTAAGCTTACGTAAGAACCAATGAGGTTCATTCTCGTGTTACGCAGCACATTTGAGTTTACGTAAGAACCAATTAGGTTCATTCTCCTGTTACGCATTCTTGTGTTACGCAGCTTCAGCAAGAACCAATGAGGTTCATTCTCGTGTTACACAGATCTGCCGCAAGACCCAATGAGGTTCATTCTCTTGTTACGCAGCACGTTTGAGCTTCAGCAAGAACCAATGAGGTTCATTCTTGTTACGCCGCACGTTTGAGCTTCTGCAAGAACCAATGAGGTTCATTCTTGTGTTACGTGGCACGATTAAGCTTCAGCAAGGACCAATGAGGTTCATTCTCGTGTTACGCAGCACGTTTGAGCTTCAGCAAGACCCAATGAGGTTCATTCTCGTGTTACGCAGCACGTTTGAGCTTCAGCAAGACCCAATGAGGTTCATTCTCGTGTTACGCAGCACATTTGAGTTTACGTAAGAACCAATTAGGTTCATTCTCCTGTTACGCATTCTTGTGTTACGCAGCTTCAGCAAGAACCAATGAGGTTCATTCTCGTGTTACACAGATCTGCCGCAAGACCCAATGAGGTTCATTCTTGTGTTATGCAGCACGTTTGAGCTTCTGCAAGAACCAGTGAGGTTCATTCTCATGTTACTTGGCACGATTATGCTTCCGTAAGAACCAATGAGTTCATTCTCCTGTTACGCAGCACGTTTGAGCTTACGTAAGAACCAATGAGGTTCATTCTCGTGTTACGCAGAAAGTTTGAGCTTCACAAAAAGCAATGAGGTTCATTCTCGTGTTACGCAGTACATTTGAGCTTCAGCAAGAACCAGTGAGGTTCATTCTCATGTTATGGAGTACGTTTGAGCTTCCACAAGAACCAATGAGGTTCATTCTCGTGTTACACAGATCTGCCGCAAGACCCAATGAGGTTCTTTCTCGTGTTACGCAGCACGTTTGAGCTTCCACAACAACCAATGAGGTTCATTCTCGTGTTAAGCGGCACGATTAAGCTTAAGCAAGACCCAATGAGGTTCATTCTTATGTTACGCAGCACATTTGAGCTTCTGCAAGAACCAATGAGGTTCATTCTCGTGTGTTACGCAGCACGTTTGAGCTTCAGCAAGACCCAATGAGGTTCATTCTTATGTTACGCAGCACATTTGAGCTCCCTCAAGTACCAATGAGGTTCATTCTTCTGTTACGCAGCAAATTTTAGCTTCTTCGAGAACCAATTAGGTTTATTCTCGTGTGTTACGCAGCATGCTTGAGCTTCTGTAAGAACCAATGAGCTTCATTCTCATGTTATGCAGCATGTTTGAGCTTCCACAAGAACCAATGAGGTTCATTACCGTGCTATGCAGTACGTTTGAGCTAAAGCACGATTAAGCTTACGTAAGAACCAATGAGGTTCATTCTTGTGTTACGCAGCACGTTTGAGCTTCTGCAAGAACCAATGAGGTTCATTCTCGTGTTAAACACCACATTTGAGCTTCACCAAGAACAGGTTAATTCTTACAGGTTACACAGCACGTGTGTTACGAGAATGAACCTCATTTCAATCTGTTCATCATATAAAGAGATCAAGTCAAGTCGGTCAAATTTGGACTTAACCGCTCAACTCATATTGATTTTTTTTTAAATTATCTCTTTAATTAACTTTTTGAAGTGTCAAAGTGTCAGTTGCATAGCTGTCAATGGAGGGACAGAAAGCTCTCAGATTTCATAAAAAAAAAAAATCTTCATTTGTGTTCTAAAGATGAACGAAAGTTGTACGGATTTGGCACAACTTTTGGGTGAGTAATACAATTACAGAATATTTTATTTTTGTCAGAACTATTTAAGGTTGAGTACTGGAAAAGACTTAATATAATAAATATCTCATTGTTTTTTTCTGTTAACAGAGAAAAAACAAGGACATTGGAACAGAGCAGAGCAGAGTAGAACAAATATATCATCTATTTCACAGACTTCATCTTGAAGACAGGTACCACAATAAACTGAGACCTGCAGATGTTCTTCAGATATTTGCTCATTCACTACAGTCCCATGAGTCTTGTGCTGAAGAGGAGCTGATTCAGACTTTCCTACAAAAACTACTGATGATGAACTACAGAGCAAGATACATTAAAACTAAAGAGAAAAACAAGGAAGATCACACTCAACTAAGAAACAATCACTCATCTGAAGATGAAAGTGATATTTTTCATGAAATGTCTTTGTCTAGTGATGGAACAAGTCATTCTGAGCGCATTCACCCGATGGATGTTCAGATGGCCGTGTTTCATTGTGCTGATAGTTTCCTGAAGCAGCTGATGGTCACTAAACTGTCCCAGTGTCAGTACGCTCTGCCTCTGCTTGTTCCTGATCCAGACACACAACAGATTGAGTTTCCTCTCTGGACATTCAGACAAATCAACAAGACCTGGAAGATGAGAAACACAAACAATGAAACCATCATTCAAATCCAGCCGATCTGCAATGCAAAAACTCCAATGGTGTCTTTCTTCAGGTTTGGCTCTGTGTCTTCATCCAAGTCTCAGCTGATAAACAGTCTGATCAATGAGAAACACAACACGTTCTTCCACAGGAACTGCCCAGGCAGCAGCAGAACCAGAGTCCTGATGGATGGAGTGGTGGAGATCGCCTGGTTCTGCCCCTCTGGGACAAAAGATGATAAATTCACAGACTGTGTTGCGTTCTGTAATCTACACGGTGATGCAGGAGATCATGAGAAACAGCTGCAGATCCTCACTGAAATGGCCTCAGTCAATGTTGTTCTGCTATCACAACTGGACATGAATGACAAAAGTGCAGCAATAATACAAAACATGTACAGGAACTCAAAGCCATTCATTTGCCTTTTTACTGAAAATGAATCTGCTGTAACTGAAGTAAAGAAAAGGAAATACAAGATTGGTCTAAGAGACAGAAATCATTCAGTTGTACCTGAAGAACTGAGAAGAACCATAAATGTTTGTCTCTCAGAATCATCTTCCACTTTCAGACTTGAAGATGTGTCCAAACACTCAGACATCAGAGTAGATGAGGAAGATGATGAAGACTGCAGGAGAGGAAGAGAAGCAGCACAGCAGATGATGAGTTTACTGGAGAAGAAAGATCTGACAGAAATCAAAGAATCATTTCTGCCTCATCAGGGGAAACTGTGGCGTCAGTGGAGTCAGAAGAACAAACAACTACATCGACCTCGAGCAAATGAGACAGAAATGGACATCAGTAGAAAGAAAACAGAGATGAAGAAAATCCGTGAACAGCAGCATGAATCTGACATCAGGGAGTTTATTAAGATCTTTATTAAAGAAATGAACTCACATGCTACAAACAACATGTATTTTCTTAAATGGCTCAGAATCTTCCTGGATGAATATATCTCAGGTGACCTTTCTGGTCTACATCACAAATACGATGAAATGTGGTCAACAGTCTTAAAACTGAAAGGGAATCATGATGAATCTGAACAACTCAAGGTTGAACAAACTGAACTTGAGAGAATATCTGAGGAACTTCAAGCCGCAGACTTTGGTTTGGAGCACATCATGAGGGAGATCGGTCAGATCTACGAATCATGTTCATCTGTGAAGAAGAACAAGAAAGATCTGCAGTTTGACTTCTCTTCTCTCCCGAGTCTTGCAGCAGAGATGATGATCTCTGGATTTCCACTGGAGCTGATGGATGGAGATGCTGCTCATGTTCCTGTGATCTGGATCTCTGCTGTTCTAGATAAACTCATCCAGAAACTGGGAGACCAGAGAGTCTTTGTGCTGTCAGTTTTAGGGATTCAGAGCTCTGGGAAATCCACCATGCTGAACGCCATGTTTGGACTCCAGTTTGCCGTCAGTGCTGGCAGATGCACCAGAGGAGCTTTCATGCAGCTGGTCAAAGTCTCAGACGAGATGAAAACACAGATGAACTTTGACTATATTCTGGTTGTTGATACTGAGGGTCTCCGTCCCCAAGAACTGTCTGGAAGATCAACAAAAGATCATGATATTGAATTGGCAACATTTGTTGTTGGTCTTGCAAATCTAACCTTGATCAACATCTTTGGAGAAAACCCATCTGAGATGCAGGACATTCTTCAGATTGTTGTTCAGGCCTTCCTGAGGATGAAGAAGGTCAGACTGAATCCCAGCTGTATGTTTGTGCATCAGAACGTCTCCGATATCACAGCTGGAGAGAAAAACATGGATGGAAGAAGACGACTGCTGCAGACACTGGATAAGATGACAAAACTTTCTGCAGAAGAGGAAGTCTATGATGCAGAATATTTCAGTGATGTCATTAGATTTGATGTTCAGAATGATGTGAAGTATTTTGCTCAGCTCTGGGAGGGAAACCCACCCATGGCACCACCAAACCCAAAGTACTGTGAGAATATTCAAGAACTAAAGAAAACTATTATGTCTCATGCCTCAAAATCACATGGAATGATGCTGGTAGACTTAAAAGATCGTATTAAAGATCTCTGTGAGGCATTACTGAATGAACGATTCATCTTCAGCTTCAGAACTGCTCTGGAGATTTCAGCCTACAGGAAACTGGAGACCGAATACAGCAAGTGGTCCTGGAGTCTTCGCAGTGCCATGATGGAAACTGAGAACAAACTACACAACAAAATAGAAAATGAAGCAATTCATGAGGTTGAGGAAACTGATCTTCAAACAGAACTGAAGAAGACAAGTGAAGAAGTGGAGAACTCGATATCAGGATTCTTTGAGAAAGACACAGATGCAGAAATGCTGATTCAGTGGAAATCATCATTTGACATAAAAATGTATGAGCTTCAGGAAAACATTGTGAGAGAAACAAAGAGGAAATTAACTGCGATTCTTCAGCAGCGAGACCTGAAGAAAAAGATTGATGCTCAGAGGACAAATCATGAAAACACTTTCTATGAAAAGAGCAAAGAGCTTGCCTTACAACTCAAAGACAAAGCAAATAATGAAGAAACACTGAAGAAAGAATTTGATTTGTGTTGGGAACAGAGTGTGAATATGATTATCTCAGACACTCCTCCAATCAAAGACATTGACATAATGAGAGATGTGAGAGAGATCCTCAAAAACATCTATAGAAGTGCTCTTGTATACCATTGCAGTGAGACCTGTGATATTTTTACTGTGTCGACATTCTCTCAATATGTTATTTTCAGAAAGTCCTCAAAAACAGTTAAAGAAACATGTGGATTTGTTCAAACTCTTTCTCCAGAAGATGAATCTGAAATAAGATCATTAGTTACAGACATTGCTCAGCAGACAGACAGAATGATTCAGTCATTTAACATTTCAAGGATGGGATACAACATCAGCTGCATTCAACAGCTCATAGATTACATCAAGAAGAGTGTAACAGAACATCAGAAAAGACCAGTGAATTATGTGTTCAAGATTGAATTCTTCATGGATTTGGTTCTTTCTATCAGTAAGAGAGCAAACAAGATGATCACTGACCAACACAGACTGTTCAAGGAAGCCAATGATCATGTTCTCTATTTGGAGAGGAAGAGAGAAGAATATTACAGTATTTTGCAGAAATACTGTCATGGAGCAACATCAGCTGCCATTTTTGGAGAGATCATCTGTCAGAAACTTAAAGAGCCCATTGAGCAGAGTGTCTACAAGAAGACTGCCAGAGATCTGACAGATGAAATAATGAAAAATTGTGAATCACTGAATGGAAACAGATCAGATCTGGAGAAACACATCCTGAAGACACTGGCAGAAGAGGAGGATTTTGACAAATATATGAACTACATTCATAATACCAGAGATCACTTCAAGAGTTTCATCAGAGATGAAGTCAGTCGGTACATCACTGATAAGTTCAGTGTAAGTGTTTTACCCAAGATGAAGGAGAACATTAAACTCCTGCAGCAGAAGATCATGAAAGCAGCACATGGATCTACTGAACATGTTCAAGTGAACAGAGGAGATGTTGGTTTGTGGTTGAAGAGATTCACACAGCAGCTCTCAGATGAGCTGATCTTCTCTGAAAAAGACCTCAGTGGAGTGAAACATGATGATGTTGATGATTTCAACCTCCTAAAAGATGTGATAAGAAAAGAACTTCCTCCTGTAATGTCCTATATGAGCAGTAGATTCAACACAAAGACTTTTCCTGCAAATCTGGACTATAAGTTCAGACCAGATGAGCTTCTGATTGATCACTTCTGTCAGTGCTGTTGGGTTCAGTGTCCTATTCGTAAAGACGTCTGCACCAACACCATAGAAAACCATCACGGAGAGAGAGGAATTAATGTAAGACATTTCCCTCAAGCAAAGTATCTCTGTGCTGTTGTTTGCACAAAATTAGTGGCAAGTGATCAGGATTTCAATGCACCAGATGAAAAGTTCCCTTGTCGAGAATACAGAAGAGCAGGAGGAGTTTATGAAGACTTGAGCATCACCCCTGATCTCTCTGAGCTGCCCTACTGGAAGTGGTTTGTGTGTCGATTCCAAAAAGATCTGGAAAAACACTACAGTAAAACATCTGAGGGGAGTTTTAAGATATCAGATGAATGGAGAAAATACTCAAAACAGAATGCTATTGAGTGTTTGGGCCAATGCATCTAATGGAGCAGAGAGTGAATAGCCGGGCTAGTGCGAGACAGGGCTTTCAACATTCTGGGCCGGGCTCCGGCGCTTCACTTTAACCCGCCGTAACAAGCCTCTCTGGAACAATGTCACACAAACCCATCATTTCACCAACAAATGGAAGTTTTATCAGAAAACTAATCAGAAAGAAATCACTGGAAACAAGCGATCCCAAAACGAACATAATAAAAGCTGCCTTTTGTTGCCATTTTTGTTGTTAACCTACATAAAGTCCCCCTGTAGTCAATAATTTCAACCCTTAAAAATCATCTGTGATCACCAAAATGACATATTTAAAAGTTTTTTCCTTGAACATTTTTTTTCTTAAAGGTGCCCTAGAATTTGTTGAAATAATATTAAAATTTTGTCCCTGATATCTACATAGAGGGTATGTGGCTTAAAAAGCCATTTAAAATGTCCAGAAAAGGTTTTACAGGTCAATTTCCAACCCTATAAATTGGCCCTAGAATGAAATGGTCTGTTTTTACCTTATTTGGAAGGGTCATGAATAGTAATGAGGAGTTCTGCTCTGATTGGCTCTTTTCACTGCGGGCTGCAGGTTTGAGTGAGCTAAGTTATCTGCTAAGTTATCTGTGAGGAACTATAACAGCGTAGTTACGTTAGCCCCTGACATGTTCATGAAATAAACGAAAGTAACATTTGAAAAAAAATAGGGAATTTACACATGCATCCACAGTATTACTTTGTACATTTAACGTTATATGACAATACAGGCAATAAATATGAACCTCAAATAACAGTTACTTTGTCATACTACAGTATTTAGCTAACGTTGTGTATGCTAGTTTGAGTTTGCTATTTGTTGCCGTCATTTACTAGGATCGTAGGCTTGATTCAGATAACACAAGTGTAAATTATCACTACTTACCACTTGCTGGACTATCCACCTTATTCTGCTCTAAACAATGGGCGCTGCCATAACGACGACTCCGGTTCCATACTTCCGGTTCGTAGCGCTTGACCTGTACTAGTAGCGAGAGAAGTTCAGTTTTAACGCTAACCACTCTAAACGTTTACTTTATTGAATGCATCTGATACGGAATCGGACATGGGCATTATCTCCTTATCTTATGCTCGAAACACTCAGTTTCTAAAAAGTTTGAAATCTTCTTTGAATTGTTAAAACAAATAACAACAGCACATGAGAAGCTTGAACATTCTCTCGCTGCTAGTACAGGTCAAGCGCTACGAACGGAAGTAGGCAACCGGAGTCGTCGTCATGGCAGCGCGCATTGTTTAGACTGAGCAGAATAAATAAAGTTAATAAAAGGCTGATTTGACGTTTACTTGACTGACAGGACAGCTGTTTCAGTAGTTGCCTAGCAACATAAAAAACGCAGCGCACTGCTCGTTCTGTGTGATTGTAAAAACTGTACACCTCGCGTTTTCGAACCTGAAAAACGCGTCAGGTGTGATCGGCCCCAAAGGTGGATAGTTGGAATTGCCCCCTTCTTCAGCATTAGACGCTGACTGAAGCCTGCTTGATATTGTCCAAGGTTAGCAAAACAGTCCGTGGTGAAATGAGCAGAGCAAACAAACAACTTAGAATTAATGATTCTTCACCTGCGCAGCGCAGTTCCGTGTAGCACCGTAGCTCTGAAAGGGCTTGGCTTATGCAAATTTTGGAGGCGTACATATTAATGATCCCATCGGTTTCGTCACAGTTGGTGTTGTGTGGAGATTTGCCCGTTTTTCAGGGGTGTTTTTCAAAAACGAGATTTAAACAAGAAGGAGAAAACAATGGTGTTTAAAACTCACTGTATGTAATGTCCATGTACTAAACTATTGTTATTTAACTATGGCAAGTTAAATTCAATTTCACATTCTAGGGCACCTTTAATAACTCGCCACCCTTGCCTCATTTAGTATAAGCGATTCTATGAATATGCAAATGAGCCCCGCCTCCGCATTCAATAAAGTGGTATTTACCATTATTTCACAAATGAAAGAAGACACATAAAGTACTTATTCGGTCGTGTCTATTTCTGTTTATATGTAGTCACAGGACACCATTTACAATTTACAACATAAACCATTTCTGTCAGGACAACTATCGTCAAATACGATTGTCAATTAGCATACAGTTTGGATTGACGGTATAGTTCTGTTCTGGGCAAGAGCTCCATGCACATCCATGCAGCCTAGCATGGATGAGAGTAAGGAGAGCAGCAATAACCCCTATTAACAGAACATCAATTTATTAACATAAATTAATTGCAGATATCGTTAATGTCAATATTTTAATGTAAAAAATAATTAGAGAATTTAGTCTGATTCAAAGGGGAATCAGAATGCCATACTGACTGGAAGAGAGGAAGAGCTGGGGATGGAGGAAGGTAATTCACTCCTGAGAAATGCGATAGCTGTTGATAATACTGAAGGAGCTTATATATGAATACAGAGATAGGCGTCAACAGTCAACATCACCTGATCTCATTTTCTCATGGCTTTTTTTGCCACAACACATGTGCTTTATAAATACTCAATTATAGCAGTCAGAGAAAAGTTTATATTAGAGAGTCAAGGGTCAAGAGCACAACTAAAGCAAACGCTAACCACCATCATGGTGACTTTAAAATACAAAATATGATTTCTTTAAACCGGAAATTAAATAAAGTTAATCTGGTAGTTTTAAGTGAAGCTGGTAATAAGTGTACGGCCATGCATTTCACCTTTTTGTTTGGCAAAATGACATCAGCAGAGGTCAAAATCTTGACATCAAATTGACATTGACACTTTGACGTCAATATGACTTTCATTTTTGACCTGTTTTGTGTTGATGTCATATTGATGTTAAATTGACGTCAAGGTGCCCGCTGGGAAATGAACATAAAGGTCCATGTTTAATAAAAATGTTCACAAAACTTAAGACACAGTGTAATTACCATGGGAAAATCTCAGAGTAAAACTGGGAGTTGTGAAAAATGATACACCGGTGTTTTGCCAGATGAGAAGTTTATCCATGTATCATCTTTTGACTCATTTTTATAACTGTATCATATCTCTTTTAATTTCATTTATAACTGTTTTAATTTTCCTTGCTTTTATTTTGTGATTATTTTAATTCCTTTCTGTAAAGCACTTTGAATTGCCATTGTGTTTGAAATGTGTTCTATAAATAAACTTGCCTTGCCTTAATGAAATGTTAAGTGAAATTAGAAAATATTTAAGAGATTGTTGATTTAGTTGTATACATATTCTCATATCCATATATTCTGTCCTAATGTCCCAAGTAATAATCTCAAGGTTTACTGCTTTACATGATTCTTTTGTCATTGGTGGTGTATACTTAAATAAACATTGTCACATGTGTACCTTACTTCTCACTGCTGATTCCTGATGGTGTAGAGGACAATTACACCGAGTCGCCCCCTTTCCGTTTCAAAGAATAATACAATGGCGAGCACTTTAAGCTTGGTTTATTCTTGCCGCATCTGCATGAGTGCAAATGTGCGAGTGGCAAAAATGATATCATTGCTGTGTGGGTGGTCGTGCGCATTGAGTGCACGAGACCCCATTTCGCATGGCGGTGTGCACGGCATTTATTTAATTTTCCGCGCAGCTCCGATTACAAGGATGCATTCAAGGCTAATCTGGCCGACCATGTACGTCTCACCACATCGGCACCCAGTTTGCACGTGTCTAAAATATATGCCTATACATTTAAATGAGCCTACAATAGCAGAAATTGAAACTTGTGTTGTTGTAATTTAAAGTTGATCAGTTATCCTGCAGGTACAGGGAAACACTGAGCAGTTGTACTGCTTAATTCAGCTTTAACAGTTATAAAAATGCAGATTTGTGAGCATAAGTGGAACTGAAGGTGTGAGAATAAACACAAATTACACGTGATTGTTATCATGGGGTGTATCCTGCCAATCGTGGAACAGCTGTGTCGTCATCATCAGAGGTGAAGAAACTGCGCCATCTGAGTCAACCGGTGGCACAACACATGTTGCTCTCCAAACGCTCTCACATTAGCATTTGAAGCATACGATCCCACCCTCCCTGCAAATCAACGTCCAAAGCCACACCTCCTCCAAAACACATGAACCTGTGTTGTGCCGAATTTTGAGCCCCTGCCAAATTTTTACCCCCCTCATTGAAGTCAGTAGCCTACCTGTTTGCCTAATCCTAACCCCAGCCCTAATCTTAACCCCTCCCCCACAACTAATCCTAAACCTACCAATGCTAGGGGGGTAATCATTTGGCGGGGGTCGAAATTTGGCACAGACCAGAAGTGAGATGACCAGAGACAACGTTATTGGATTACATGGGTCATTCACCGGTTAGAAAACTTTACAGTACAGTGAGGGGAGAAACAGAAGTGCTTACTTGCATACATACGTATGTGATTGTGGAATGACTCCGGTTCAGAAGTTGAGCTGTTGACATAAAGGAAAGACTGCACTGTATTTCAGCTTTATTCATTTGCGATTTCAGGACAAAGCGGCAACACAGTCGAATCTCACTGAATTATCTGCATAGGGCAAAGTCAGCCTACATAACTGTTGTCGGTTCAGAAGTAAAGTTAGGTTGTCTGCACAGCATACGTGAAAAGTGAGGATGACGTATGAAGTTTGCTTACGTGAATATCCTGCGAAGTGGTCTGCAAACACATGTTGACTGACTGGGAACACATGGTATCATTTCATTCGGAACGAACATTTTATGGTCCTATGCCTTCCACAGACATAGTGATTAACATAACATAGTGATTGCTATCAGGTTATGAGGAGACTATCAACCAGCATAACAAAAATGTTTCTGTAGAGAATCACCTATTGCACCTTTAAGTCGAACACACATTTTGTCTTCCTGGTCACATGGTCTGAGGTGCGGCCAAATATTTCATTAGTTCAGAGAGACTTTTGCGTGTGTTTTGGTATTGCCAAAAAAAAATCAAAATGCCTTTTTTTTTTTTTTTTTTAGGATGAGGTATATGAAAAATATGAAAAAGAATTTAGCTGTTTGTTTTCTAAGTGAAGTTTAGAGGGTTAGACTGGGGGATACATGCCACTCAATAGAGAATAACATACAAACCACTTTATTTAAAGTTATTACATTAACTCTTTATATTGCCTTTACGCTGATTAAATCAAACTAACCTGATTTCTGTAGATCTATGTCAGTTGTCTACATATGTCTTTAAATATACGGGGGACAGCATTTTGCACCGCTTCTGTAGAATGGCACAAATGTAACATTATATCTTCACTTTAAATGCCAAATACAAAGTGCATTACTTTAGTTGAATATAAGATGAATATAAGCATTGAGTTTAATATATCGACATGGTTTTCTTGGTTTTGAAGCTCATAGCTATTGTTCTGGTAATCTGGTGAATTTTAATTTGTTTGTGAATTTGTTCACTACATCAGTAATGCATGTGAGAAGCACGCTGAAAAAAAAGGTGTAGAAAACTCTGTAAACTAAACTGTGAAAATCCTGGGGCAACATATCACGAAAAAGTAAACAATGTCATGGCATGTAATGTCTCAGCTAGGTAACTGCTATTAAGTATAATCTTCTTTGAGAAGCAACAGAAAGTGTACCACATCCTGTCTGTCTGTAACGGAAATTACTTTGGTTTTGCTGCATTGCTGCAAATCTTGAGGAAAGTACTTCAGCTCACATATACAAACTTGTTTGATAAAACTTTGATAAATCTGCATGTTTTTTTTTTTTTTAGGTGACATTTTTCTTCTTTTTCAAGTTTTGTTTGATAAAATACCAAGCACACATTTAAAAAAAAAAAAAAAAAAGGAACAAAGAGATTTGTATATTAGCACAAAACTGTTTTTACGTGAACTGTGGTGTAGAAAAGCCACAAAGACAGTGAAATGGAAATTATGCGGATGTGCTTTAAAGCCTCCACAGGGGGACGCATGTGAGTTTTACGCACAGGTTTTATCAAATGTCATAGAAGTTTATGATAAAATGGAGCGTAATGAAGGTATGTTGATCTCTCTTTAAAACTCTCTTTAAAACGTCAAGGTCTGTTACTGTTTGTGTATGTTGGCATTAATTAGTGTATTTGTTGCTTTGTTTTGACTTTAAACGCATGTTTCCGGTACTGAGAGAAAGGAAAACATGAGTGTAAAAATAACAACCAATAAGTTACTTATTTAGTTGGGGTTCATTTTTTATTTTTTTTTTAAATATAATCATCTTACATATTAACATGAATTTTCAATTCCACATTGAATTTTGCACATTATACAATTCAAATTGAAATTTGCCTGCAAAATGCGTCCATAGTTTTAGTGTCTCTTAGTGTAAAAAACAATAATAGCAGCACATCTGACGCATCTTTTGAAAGCTGATTTGTGAGTTGTTTGCATAAAATAATGATAAAAAAAATATTTTGCACAGTGTGATGTATCCCCATCAATATTACCTTTTAAGACTAAAATGTACAAGAACATATCCAGTATGTTTGGCTTTTAAACTATGCGAGTAAGTAACAAAGCTTCCTCCATTACATGGGTGGATCTGTTTTTTATTCGTACACTACCGGTCTCTTCTGCTCACCAAGGCTGTATTTATTTGATCCAAAGCACAGCAAAAAGAGTAATATTGGGAAATATTTCTTTACTATTTAAAATAACAGTTTTCTACAGGAATATAAACTTTTTTTTTTTTTATTCCTATGATTTCAATGGATTACTCCATCATTCTAATGTGCTGATTTGCTGTTGTTGTCAAGTTATGTTTTTCATAAACTGAAAAACCCCATTATAAAAATCCAGAGGAAAATCTTGAGGGAATCACTGGCAAATTAGTCAGCATGATCTTTCTTTTCAATTTAATCTCTGTCTGCCATATTGCAGTTTGATATCAAACAAATGCTAGTTTTAGCCATCAACATGATTCATTTTAACTGACGTTCAGTGCAAGCTGTGTTTGAGCTTTATGTCAAACAAACATTGGGATCAGACATCAACCCAGTTAATTTGTTAATTGTTAATCGAAATTTGATGTCTGTCCGATGTAGGAGTCCATGTCTGTTGTACTGTATCTTACATTAGTACTTTAAACTTATATAAAAAAAATTGCAGCATACTCTACTCGTACTCACTTTTTTTTGTTCCTACTATCCCCCTGCAGCCATAGCAGATTAAGCCAACATAACATTTTAAGACAACATAACAACATGCTTGCTGGGAACATACAGTATGAGTAAAAAATTAAAATTTGTGACCGTTTTTTGTGCCTGCAGTCTGAATGTAGAATATCCTACACTGTAAAAATAAATATGTAGAGAAAAAAAATAAATGGTGAACCGCATGGCAGCACAGGGTGCCAAACGTTTGCTATTAATGGAAAAAACAGTCAAAGACTATCAACTGAAGTAACATGTTTAGACTGCAACAGACAAAAAGGCAAGCCAACCATAAACTACATCAAATTAACATTGAAATATTGGCAGCCCAGTTGTCTTATTGCAATTCCTTTAACAGTATGTTACTGTAGTAATACAGTGAATGTATTTCATTTTAGTCCACTAATAAAGAATATTGCTTAATATAAATTTAAGCTAGAAAACCATACACAAACCATACACATTTCATGGTGTTTTTTTTTATATACCATTCATGATGACACCTGCTGTCCACAATCAGAATCACACTGTCTGAAAAATAAATACATTTGAAAACGGTAAAATGCATGGAAGCACAGGGTGCCAAACGGGTGCCAAACAAGAACAACAACTGACCATTAAGCACGTCTGGGATGTGAATGGCATGAAGCGACCTTGGATGCTTCTGACTCCAAAGGATGAGATGGCCGGCGAGTTGCGACATGCGACGGGAGCACAGACCACCTTGTTGGCTGATGTACGCAACGGTCGCAGTGCTGTCTGTATGGACCAGTACGTATAGCGGCACCTTGAATCGGCTCAGCCCAAGACATACTGCTAGCAACTCGAGGCAGTTGATGTGACAATGCAGTTGGGGACCTGTCCACATGCCCGAGACTGTATGCCCATTGTACGTGGCCCCCCAACCGGTGGCAGAGGCATCCGTGAAGACCATAGCATGCCTGGACACTTGTTCTAGGGGAACTCCTGCCCATAGAAATAAAGGGTCCAGTCACGGGCTGAAAGATTGGTGACAGTGCGTGGTGATGTAAACCTGGTACGGGCCGCTTTGCCACACCCATCTTGGAACTCTGCAGTGAAAGAAGCAACTCTGCTGAAGCAGTCTCATATGAAGCAACTGGAGTGGCGTTACTGCGCCATATGCCCCAGGAGCCCCTGAAAAAGGCTGCTGCCCTGCCTCTGAACAAATTCAAGCAGTTCAACACTGACTAGACGTGCTCCTCTTTGAGGCGCGCTGTCTGTTGACCGCGCTCAGCTTCATAGCGAGATAAGAGATCCTCTGCACGGGGGAGAGTTTGCTCTTGTCCCAGTTGACCTGAAGCTCCAACAGGCTGAGGTGACTGAGCACCATGTCCCTGTGTTCGCATAACTGCTCTCGCGACTGGGCCACTATGAGCCACTCGTTGAGATACTTGAGAATGCGAACCCTGTGTTCTCTCAGTGGAACAATGGCTGCCGCCGCGACCTTCATAAAGACGCAAGGCGAAAGTCACAGGCCGCCCCGAGAAACTTGTCATCCAGCCTTGAGGGTTCGGGACATGATGGAGGATTCCACTCAAGCCCGACGCTCGCGGCGGCCCAGGAAAACATAGCAGTCAGCTCCGGGTCTGATTTGGGCAATGCTACGGTAACACAGCTGAATTATCATCCCCAGAGAACTCGTGCTCACCCTCTGATGCAGCGATCGACATTTGATCATCCGGCAGATCCCCGAAAGAAACGACTGGCTCCGCCAGGAGGAGCCAGCAAGCTCTCTCGGAAGCTCCATGGTTTTTGGTGTGATAAAGGAGTGTTGGGCCTGTGGAGGTGGTCTCGTCAAGGAAGCCAACACTCTAACCCTCAGATCCCCAGTGCTATTAGCCGAAGTAGCCCTCTTCTGATTCCCACCAGAAGAGGAGTTAGATCGGGAGCTGGAACGCTCGTGCCTGCTCTTTTAGGGAAACCGTTCACTCTAGTGCTGAAGCGCCCAGGGGATGGCCACGGCCAACAGCAGGAAATAGTGCAGCCCATTGTGGCACTCAAAAACCAAAACTAAAGTCTCACTGTTGCTGAGTGACAGCAAACTCAGGATGGCTCAATGCCCAGAGCTGTAAATTTTTTTTTTTTCAGTCGTGATCACCGCTGAAAAGCACTGTCACACCAACTCCATGAGAGACTTCTTCCCAGAAACAACGAAAGGCTCGTCGAACACTCTGTGAACCAGTAGAGCTTAACATACACAGTGCTTGGCTCTGAAGCGAAAGGCAAATATGCGATGCACCTACTGCTTGTTATATACCTGTGCTGCGAGGCAATGTTAATGTGCATTAGCTTGTTTAGTTTACACTCAAAGTGGATTGTTCTCTCAAGCGAGATCCCATTTTTGTCGGCCCACCTCCGTGTACGTCAAGAGTGACCGACTGAAAGGGAACGCCACATATTTGGTTGTTGTGCAATAATTTTTCAATCTTTTTGTTTAAAGTGCCCCTATAATGCCATTTTAAAGTCTCAAGATTTTGTTTTGGAGGTCTCCTACAACAGGTTTTACATGCATCAAAGGTAAAAAAAAATGGTTTAATTTTCTCATAATAAACATTGCACATCATCACATTTTTCAATGATTCTCAAACGACTCCATGGATGAATCAATCTCTCTAAATCCCTCCTTTTCGTCAGCTACTGTTACGGCCCTTGCCATTACACAAAAGAGGGTCAACACAGAAGGCTCAGTCCAATAGGTTTTTTATTAACAAACAATAATCATAACATAACGTTTTGGAGAAAAGTAATAAGGGAAACCGAAAACGACCGCCGCACCAATCCCGCCTCCCAGATGTAACAACGGGGCTCTTTATATCCATGCTCCTCTTACACGGTTCGCAGGTGTTGAGAATCTGCTCATAATAAGACATGTAATACACATTTACAACCACTAGAGGGCAGACAAAACATTAATAATCTTTAAAGGGGGGGGGGGGGGGGGGGTGAAATGCTATTTCATGCATACTGAGTTTTTTACACAGTTAAAGAGTTGGATTCCCATGCTAAACATGGACAAAGTTTCAAAAATTAAATTGTCAGTTTGAAGGAGTATTTCTGTGCCAAAAATTGTCCTGCCGGTTTGTCACAAGTTTCGGAAAGTTTTTTTCGAGTATGGGTCTGTGTGACGTCAGTTGGGGCGGAATTTCCTTATACGGGTCCTAAAGGCATTTCTCCATGAATAGCGCGGGCGCACTCGTAGACCAGAGCGAGAGAGCGAAAGCAGTACCTCATCAAAGCGCTGTGCTCGGCTTAAGGGAAGTCAATGTCACCAAAAAAGTGGGTTTTTGGTTGCCAGGGCAAGACAACCCTGCACAGATTCCCAAAGAACCCAGCTTTAAGGGAACAGTGGATGGAGTTTGTTTTTTCAGAGCATAAACAGAGGTTGTGCAAGACTGTTTGTTCCCTGCATTTCGACGATGATTGTTTTATAAACAAAGCCCAGATCGACGGATTTGCAGATCGTCTAATGCTTAAGGATCGAGCAGTCACAATGATAAAGGCTCGCGGTCGTGCGTTGGAACCGCAGGCGGTGAGTAAAACTGCTTCAAATGTCTCTGTGTGTTTTTAGCTCTGCGCATTAGCACAGCTTTAGCTTCGCCTGCACGGCCCGCCTCCACGGCCCGCCTCCAGCCGCTCGTTTTTTTCCGGAAAGACTCGGTACAGCCTATCTTTCTTTTATAAATATAATAAAACTAAAGACTTTTTGGAGATATGAAGGATGCAGTACTACTCTATAGGTACTCAAGATTAACAGGAGATTGAGTGAAAATGAGCATTTCACCCCCCCCCCCCCAACCTTTAATCACTGCGAATAAGAACAATATTGTTTGTTTGATGCTAATTATATAATAAAAAGAAAGACTGATTAAACGAAATATAGCCTGTGCTTGCAAAGATAACATATCATATCATATCATATCATATCATATCATTTCATATCATATCATATCATATCATATCATATCATATCATATCATATCATATCATATCATATCATATCATATCATATCATACATGTATCATATCATACCATGTATGTCTTTTATTATAGAAATACTTTATACACAGCAAATGCTGTTAAAAATTGTGTGTGTGTGTGTGTGTGTGTGTGTGTGTGTGTGTGTGTGTGTGTTTTAGAGAGTGTTGAAGAATGTGTCAGAAGACAGTGAAACTACCTTTTGGGACAAGCAGCGTTTGACAGTGAAGCTCCTCCAGATGTTGTAGAGAGAGTCGGAGTCAACCGTCCTCAGCTGCTCCAGACAAACATCTCAGAGTGTGTTAATACTAGAACACACTAGTTTTAATACTATAAAAACTTCACTTTGGAAAAGATGAGCAGGGTGAAACAAATGCTGAAAGTATTTGGTGAAGAGGCTATTAACCGCACAACTAATGAAAGCACACATGATGCTAAAGAGGCAACTGAACCCGGCTCATCACTGGACGAAGACAACAGCAGACCTGTGCATTCTTTCAAAGAGGTTAAAGCATATGATGACAGCCATAAAGAGAAACATGAAGAAAAAAGGAGTATATCCAGTTTCCTGGGTATCCCAGCACCTTGTATGTATTCAAGATTGTGCTGCATTTTAGATACTTAAATAAACTTGCATTATATGTACAAATGAATGTAATTGCATTTAATGACAACATACAAAATCAAATGCTATATATAGCACAGAGAGGGACATGTTGACACATATACAGACACTTGATCTGATGAATATGGATTTATATCTGATGAATACATATTACTCTTATTAATTTACCAGGCACTTTCATTCATGACCAAAATATTTCATTATTAACAATTTACATCATTGTGACATCACACTATGGTGTCACAATATAGTTAAAAGTGTTAATTATTAATTTAGCAGATGTTTCTTTGCAAAGCAACTTACAATTAATAGCATAACTAAAATATATGTGTGTGTTTTATTTTGATTGCAGGGAGCAAAAGAGAGAGAAGTCCAGATGCCAGTCGCCCTAACAGTAAGTCTATGTGTAAGTCTCAGTGTATTCTACTTAATATAAAAGTCCATTATTTATTTTTGTACGTTTTCCAGTGTCAAAGCTGAATCTGGTTGTGTGCGGGATCAACGAGAAATTAAAATCCTCCATATCAGAGCTGATCCTGCAGAAAACAGATATAAGATCAAAGTGTGTGAGGAGAGACGTGAAACGTCATGGTCGTCTGATCAGTCTGGTGAAGATTCCACAACTCAGTCGGCTCTCAGAGCAGGAAGTGATGCGTCAAACTCTCCGCTGTGTGTCTCTTTGTGATCCTGGAGTTCATGTTTTCCTCATCATCATTCCTGATGCTCCATTCAATAATGAAGACAAAGCAGAAATGGAAAAGATCCAGAAGATATTTGACTCCAGAGAGCATTTAATGCTGATCTTCACCTCCGACCTTTCTGTTGGAGACTTAGTGACAGATTTAGTCAAATCAGAAACTCTGAGATCAATCAGACTATATGGTGATCAGTACAGAGTGATGGGGTTAAAGGAACCTGAAAACTCAAGACAGATACCAGAACTACTGGATTATATAGAGAACTTGAAGACTAAACCATATTCACTTCAGATGTATGTGAAAGCTCAAGAGAACAGAGCCAGGTGTGAAACAGAAGATAAATATAAAGAAGAACTGAAGAGACTGGAGAATGAAAATAAAGACTTAACACAAGAGGACAGAGCCAGGTATGAAACAGAAGATAAATATAAAGAAGAACTGAAGAGACTGGAGAATGAAAATAAAGACTTAAAACAAGAGGACAGAGCCAGGCGTGAAACAGAAGAGAAATATAAAGAAGAACTGAAGAGACTGGAGAATGAAAATAATGACTTAAAACAAGAGGACAGAGCCAGGTATGAAACAGAAGAGAAATATAAAGAAGAACTGAAGAGACTGGAGAATGAAAATAAAGACTTAAAACAAGAGGACAGAGCCAGGTATGAAACAGAAGAGAAATATAAAGAAGAACTGAAGAGACTGGAGAATGAAAATAAAGACTTAAAACAAGAGGACAGAGCCAGGCGTGAAACAGAAGAGAAATATAAAGAAGAACTGAAGAGACTGGAGAATGAAAATAAAGACTTAAAACAAGAGGACAGAGCCAGGTATGAAACAGAAGAGAAATATAAAGAAGAACTGAAGAGACTGGAGAATGAAAATAAAGAGTTAAAACAGAAGATACCATCACAGGGTGAGTGTATTTTACTCTCAAAATCTCTGATAGGACCCATTATGATTTTCTCTGCAAAACCCCCAGTGTTAGTCCCCCTGAGGTGAAAATCAGGGTTTTAATATTGTTTATATGTCTATGTGGTGTTTTTAATATACTTTGAGACAAACCATGTGCAGAAAAAGTCAAGGACCATTTCTGAGTATTTTGTCCTTAAAACGGCAGTGAACCAAAGACTCAGGGCCCTATTTTAACAATCTGAAACGTAGTATCAAAGTACCAAACGCGAAACGCAAGTAACTTTGTGGGCGGATCTCGCAAATCTAAAATGGGTTGGTCTGAAGTAGCTACATTACTCATAGGTGTGGTTTGGGCATAACGTGAAAAAAAAAACATCAGAGCGACATCTCACATTCCCTTTAAGAGCAGGCGTGCTTGTTCCATAGCGGATTGCTATTATAACAGTGGATTTACCAGGCGCACGCCAGGAGCGGTTCTATTATACCAGCGAATTCTGTCTGTGAACTGAATTTCCAGAAAAAAGTGGTTATGCAGCAAGACAACAACCCCAAGCACACAAGTCGTTCTAAAAAAAATTGTTAAAGAAGAACAAAGTTAATGTTCTGGAATGGCTGAGTCAAAGTCCAGACCTTAATCCAACTGGAATGTTGTGTAAGGAAGGACCTGAAGCAAGCAGTTAATTTGAGGAAACCCACCAACATCTCAGAGTTGAAGCTGTTCTGTACCGAGGAATTGGCTAAAATTCCTCAAAGTCGTGCAGGACTGATCAGCAGTAAATCAAAACATTTAGTTGCCATTATTTCTGTTCAAGGGGGTCTCAACAGATACTGAAAGCAAGAGTTCATTTGCCACACAGATATATAAAACTTTTTTTTTTCTTTGTTTACTTTTAGGACTTCTGTAAACATTAGATGATGTTTTGGATCATATTTATGCAGAAATATAGAAAATTCTAAAAGGTTCACAAACGTAAAAATTATATGCTGTGTGTCCTGTCATGATTGTGCCACTTTTGTTACTGTTTTATTACTCTTTCTTCCTTTCCTATAATATAAATTAACAAAGAAGAGCATCATTCTACTTTGAAAACGTATTTAAATTCAGCGGTGATGTCATATATATATATATATATATATATATATATATATATATATATATATAATTTTGTGTTTCATGTTCTTAAGATCAATCAGATGATCCAGAGGGTCTGAGGATTGTGCTGATCGGGAGAACAGGAAGTGGAAAGAGTGCAACAGGAAACACTATTCTGGGAAGAAATGAGTTTCAGAGCCAATCAAGCTCAGATTCAGTGACAACTGTTTGTCAGAAAGGAGTTGGTGAAGTTGATGGTCGATCAGTAGCTGTTGTTGATAGTCCAGGACTCTTTGACACAACACTGTCAAATGAAAAACTGGTGGCAGAAATAATGAAATGTGTTTCAATGTCTTCACCTGGACCTCATGTGTTTGTCATTGTGTTGAGTTTGGGAAGATTCACCAAGGAGGAATCAGACACTGTAGATCTGATAAAGAATATCTTTGGCCCAAAATCTGCTCAGTTCAGCATCGTTCTGTTCACTAGAGGAGACGAACTAGACAATGTGTCCATGGAAAATTATGTGAAGGGAAGTAGCTCTGCTGAACTGAAGAAACTGATCAGAGACTGTGGAAACAGATTCCTGGCTTTCAATAACAGAGAGAAACAAGACAAAACTCAAGTGATTCAACTGTTAAACATGATAGAAGAAGTGAAAAATAGTAATCAGGGTCGATACTTCACTAACAGCATGTTTGAGGAGGCAGAGATGTCCATTAAAAAGAGAATGGAGGAAATAATGAAAGAGAGAGAAAGAGAAATTCAGAGTCAGAGAGAAGAATTACAAACCGAATATGAGATAGAAATGAAAAACATGATGAAGAGACTCGAGGAAGAAAAACAAAGAGCAGACGAAACGAAAATGAAAATGGAGAATCAGTTGAAAGAAAAAGAGGGAAAACTCAGAAAAGAGTTTGAAGAAAAAGAGAAAACAGAACAAAAGATCAGAGAGATTGAAAACCAGAAACAATCAGAAGAGGAAAAACAGCGAAGAACTGAATATCATCAAAAAATAGAAGAGATGAAGAGAGAGATTGAAAATCAGAGATTACAGTATGAAAAACAGCAAAAAGAAAAACAAGAAGAAGATAAAAAGAGAGAAGAGAAATACAGACAAGATCAAGAGAAGATGAGAAATGAACAAGAGCGCATTATTGCAGAATTACAGATTAAACAAGAAGAAGAAACAAAAAATAGAGAATCTGAGGAGAAAATGAGGAATAAAGAAGAAGAAGAGGAGAGACAGAGATGGGAGAGAGAGATAAAAGAGTCTGAAAATGACAAAAAAGAGATTCAAGAGGAAATTAAACGACAGCAGAGAGAATGGGAGGAAAACAAGAAACGACAGATGAGAGAACGAGAGGAAGAAGAAAGAAAGAGAAAAGAGAGACATGAGGAGCAACTGAGAGAAAAACGAGAAGAACTGGAGAAAATGATAAAACAAATTAAAATAGAGACAGAAATAGAAAGACAGAAGATAGAAGAGGAGAGACAGAAACAGAGAAGAGAAAGAGAAGACAAAGAGAGAGAATATGAGGAAAAAACACATGAAATGAAAATACATAATGAACAACTAGAACGAGAGAGAAAAGAGGAGTGGGAGAGAAGAAAACAAGCAGATGATGAGAGACGAGAAGAAGAGAGAAAGAGATGGGAGAAAATGATTGAAGATCTGAAACGAGAACAAGAAGAAGAGAAAAAGAGAAGAGAAACAGAGGAGAAGAACAGACAAGAAAGAGAAGAGAGAGAGCGAGATGAAATAAAACAGCAACATGAAGAGGAAATAAAAGACATTAAGAAGAAACATGAAGATGAAGCCAGAAAACAAGCAGAAGAACTGAATGATTTCAGAGAGAGAAAAGAGCAACTCAAAGAGATGCTGGACGATCGTCAGAAACAACAGGAAATAATGGAAAAACTCTATCAACACCTGAAAGAAGAGAAAGTCAAAGAAATAAGAGAACAAAAAAACAAGAAAGAAAAAGAAAGACAAGAGCTACTACAAGAAATTGAAAAACTGAAAAATAAAAAAAGTTGTGTTGTTATGTGATACTTTGTAAAAGCACAAATATGATATGTCATACAAATTAATGGCAATTTTAAACAACATATTAGGCTATATATATATATAGGCTATATATATATATATATTTTTTTTTTTATTTATTTTTTTTTAACTTTTTTTATGTTATATGATTGAAATGGCTTGCATTTTGGGGAGGGAAGGACCCAGCTAAGAGGGAACGTTCTCATAAATTTGGCTAAGATTCTGATTCTCTCAAAGTTATGAACAAATGTTCTTTCAGTAACATTAAAGGAGTCATAACCTAGTATTACATTGGATACCGACTGCTGTATTATAGTCTTTCAGGCCCTTCTAAAAAAGAAAAGTGGAAAAAAAATAAACACAGGGCTCCTCAGACCCTTATGTCTGAAGGCATTATTGTCTCGCGAGATCTGATGCGATATTTTGGCTGTCGTGGACGGTCATTTTAATAATGCAAATGTGGGACGCGTTGATTGGTGGCAGGAAGGAGGGGGGTTGACACCGCAGGTAACGCTTTAGCATATCATTCCAAAATGACATCATGGCGCCAAGTTATGAATGAACCCAACCTGGCCGCGACCGGCTTCCCGGCCAGTGTATAAGTATGAGGCGCCGTTTAGGGCTTAAATCAAACTTCATTCACGCACACATATATGAGACACGCTTGCATACTTACTAAGTAGTCACACATACATGTATATGAACTCTCCACGCACATACTCATATGAGACGCGAGCACACACACACAAACTCGCGCACATACTCAAATGTATCTATGCTCATATAAGACGCGAGCACACACACACACAAACTAGACGGCGCCTCATATAAGCGTTGGCAATCAATATACAATAGCCGAATTCATGATGATCTCAGTCATTTGTTGTTTGCAAAGTAATGTTAGCAGCCATTCCCCATGTTTACCTCGAAGCTAATACTCCCGATAGCATACAATAGCCGCATTAGCAGTTAGCTGCTCAGTCTTACCGTTTCAATTTCAGGCAAGTCTCTGATGGTTGGAATTGCACCTTTTTCCAAACAGAGCTTCGAGGCCAACTTCGCCTGATATTGCCCCAAATTTGTGTATGATTCCTGTGTGAAATGTTTAGCGCAGACTCCTAACGATAAGCCAGTTGAAAGGGTTGTTGAGACAGCGTCATTAAAAATGAATTTCTTCCACTGGTCCCTGATAGTTTGGTCCGTTTTTGGTAGAGAAAACACATTTACATGTTGTTTGTGGCAGTCAACCACAGAGCAACTCAGGTGTGCACTCGGTTTCTCCATCTTTCTCGACTGAACTGAATATGAGGGGGGAGAGGGGCGGGCTTCCCGCGGCATAGGTTTGCGGTGTCCATATATGGTATATCCTGCCCCGTCATGACATCAAGACGGGGCTGAAATCAAAATCTCATATTTGAGTGTGCGTGCACGCTCGCTGGTTTATTTACCCTGAGGTAAACAAACGCTTCACTTTTAAATATCGGCTTCCCGGCCAGTGTATAATCGTTAGGCAATCATAACATACATTGATTCTCGTGGAAAAGTGAAAATTGCAGGTTATGCAACTCCTTTAATACAATTTTTGTTCAATGTTATCAGGCCTATAATAATGTTCTCAAAAGTTTAGCAGAAAAACATTATTTGTAAATTTTGTGGAAGTTTCAAGTTGTAGAAGTTTTTATGTCCTCAATGTTGGGAGTAAACGTTCTTAAAACAACAACTTGGAACATCCTTAAAACATTTAGAATGACAAATATCTTTAAGTGAATAGGTTTGTGTGTGCTGTTATATATAGGGGTGGTATAATGCCCCTTTTTACAAGATGTAAAATAAGTCTCTGATGTCCCCTGAGTGATTTTGTGAAGTTTTAGGTGCCTGTCCCTTTAAATGCAAATGAGCTGCTGCTGCCGGCACAGAGGGCGGAGCTACAACAGCCTGTGTGTTAGCAGCTCCGATTACTTCACGCAGACACACACTGAAAATGTCAGAAACTGTTCTGCCTTTTATGTTCAAGTCGGAGTCGGACAAAGATGGAGAGACTCAAGAAGCATGAGAACATGTAGAATGCAACAGGACGTTTCTGAATGGTTAGTTGATGAATTTATGTGATGTGGAGTTAACTATCTTCAAGTCTTTGATTAGCATATTCTGTCATGATAATCTATATTCTGTCATGATAATCATGTGGGAACTGTTGTAAGATATGAGCCAGAGAATATATGCGATCATGAAGATAGAACAGGTATAGTTTAGTTTAATTACGGTTATAAACTATGTTGTCATCTTGCTTTTATGGCATGCTATTGCATTTGTGTTATGTACTGTATTGAAATAAATGTAAAAAGATGAATGCGACTCATTAATCTCATTTATGGTAGAGAAAGCTGCTTATTTGAACAAAAGTAACCGTGAATAATTTAATATAAACACAGCTTTTGTGTCTTTATCAACTTTTCCATATAGCTACTACTGGCCCTGATAAACATCACATATACTTACCGCTTGCTCCATTTCTGTAAATCTGAATGAATGACTCTACCCGTTGCTCTAGTCTTCATCAACAGCCCTGCTGGTGAGATCGACTAACAGCAGATGGAGATTATGAATCGATAATCTATTGATATTCCTGCAGTTCTCGGATGTGAAATGTTGTATTTTCTACTGAATTTGAACCACTGAATGTATGGAAGCTTAATAAAATGGACTGAAATTTGCCTGTTAAATATTATAGAATGTATTTTTAAATATAATTAATATTTTGGAAGTGAAATCTGAAAGGTGAGTATGGATCATTTTTAATAATTAAAATGTACCTGAAATGTTTTGAATTAAATTATTCGCAGCTTAAATATAAAACCATGTTGAATTTCAGCCCATAAAAATGCAAGCCCTAAAAATACCATGCATAAAAATGCAAGCACAAGTTAATGCAATGTCCAATTCAACAAGCTTTTTTTTTTTTTCAAACACATTTGGCATTATTTTACTTCCATACCCAGTGTTCCTCATTCCCCAAACAGTCCCCTTAATTAGCTATCAGGACTAGATCCGAAAGCACAACACACATTACACAAAGTTCATTCATTATATTAGAGCTTCGCAAAAGGTGAGCAAAAAAGGTGAGTATCCTGGAAAATACTGTCAGTCAAGAATAACATTTTACATTTAATGCATTTGGCAGATGCTTTTATCCAAAGCAACTTACATTGCATTTCAAGATACACATTTACATTCTTATCAGTTCATGCTTTCCCTGGGAATTGAACCCATGACCTTGGCATTGTATGTGCCAACGCTCTACTGTTTGAGCTAGAGGAATAAAGCATTAAAGGCTGTCAAATATTGCTGTATTGCTTTGTCATGTTCAGTTGCTTAAATCTTACCTTGCATTCTTTGAGCGTTAAAAAGTGCCATGCTGAAATTCCTACTCAACTTCTGTGAACAATCAACACCCCTTATTTTATATGTTTGGCTTTCTGAAACATTTTTACATTGACGAGCACTAACAACAACCATTCGTCTCTGCCGACAAATTTAAGTAACTTAATTAATTTGAATAGACTGGGCCACATTGTCCAGCTGTCCACCAGGAAAAACTGCTCCAGGTACCCAGTCCGCATGAAAACAGGTGGTGCAGACTCATTTCTGTCCCACTGGCTCTCAGTGAGAGCATTTTCATTGCATTTTCATTTTTCACAACAGATTTACATGTGTAACGGACGTAGGCCAGTAAGATCTGTGCGTGTAAACCTCACTCCCCTGGCCTCAAGTGGTGCGCTAGCGACCAATGGTAATATCTGCGGTAATGGCTCCCCGCCCATGTCTAAGACCCTGGTTTGAATCCCGCTCGGAGCGGGTCGTGTAATACTGGTTTCAGTTGGTGCCGTGACCCAGACGGGTTTACACACACAGCTCTTACTGGTCTACGTCAAACCCCCCAAATTTATATATGTGTCCATGCAATATGAAAATGCCATGTAATGGTGTACAGACATCAAGCTGCAAACATCAAGCTGTAGAAAAGAGATTAATTTTATTTTTCAGGGAGATAATTTCAATCAAATACTATCCAATTAATCCAAAGATAGGATAAACGTTTCAGGTAAGTAACTAAAAAAAAAAACATTAATATTGTTAGTTGACACTCATCTTTAGGCTTTGAAAATCACAGAATGGCACAGCTGGTTTTATTCTTCTGTTTTTCAACTTCTTTTAGTAGCTCTTTTATTTCTTCTCCTTTCTGGTCCTGCAGATGTTGATAGAGTTTTTCCAGTAGTTCATGTTGTTTCTGACGTTCATCCAGCATCAGTTTGAGCTCCTGAACGTGCTGCTCATTTCTCTCCCTGAAATCATTCAGTTCTTCTGCTTTTTTTCTGGCTTCATCTTCATGTTTCTTCTTTATGGCTTTTATTTTCTCTTCATATTTCTTTTTCATTTCATTTCTCTCTTTCTCTTCTTTTTCTTTTCTCTCCTTATCCTCTTTTTCTCTTCTCTTTTTCTCTTCATCTTGCTCTTGTTTAAGATCTTCAACCATTTTCTTCCATCTCTTTCTCTCTTCTTCTCGTCTTTCATCATCCTCTCGTTTTATTCTCTCCCACTCCTCTTTTCTCTCTCGCTCCAGCCTTTCATAATGTCTTTCCATTTCAGTTTTCTTTTCTTCATATTCTCTCTCTTTGTCTTCTCTTTCTCTTCTCTGTTTCTGTCTCTCGTCCTCTATCTTCTGTCTTTCTTCTTCTCTCTCTCTTTCAAATCTCTTTCTCATTTTCTCCAGTTCTTCTTGTTTTTCTCTCAGTTGTTCGTCATGTTTCTCCTTTCTCTTTCTTTCATTTATCTCTCGTTCTCTCATCTGTCGTTTCTTTTCATCCTCCCATTCTCTCTGCTGTCGTTTAATTTCCTCTTGAATCTCTTTTCTGTCATTTTCAGCCTCTTTTAATTTTCTTTTCCATCTCTGTCTCTCTTCCTCTTCTTGTTCAATCCTCATTTGCTCCTCAGATTGTCTCTTCTTAATTTCCTCTTTTTGTTTCTTTCGTAACTCCATTATAATACATTCTTGTTCATTTTTCATCTTTTCTTGATCTTGTCTGTATTTCTCTTCTCTCTTTCTATCTTCTTCTTCTCCTCTTACTTTTTTCTGTTTTTCATACTGTGATCTCTGATATTTAATCTCTCTCTTCATTTTTTCTATTTTTCGATGATATTCAGTTTTTTGCTGTTCTTCCTCTTCTGATCGTTTCTGGTTTTCAGTCTCTCGTTTCTTCTGTTCCGTTTTCTCTTTTACTTCAAACTCTTTTCTGAGTTTTTCCTCTTTTTTTCTGAATTGATTCTCCATTTTCATTCTCTCTTCATCTGCTCTTTGTTTCTCTTCCTCAAGTCTCTTCATCATATTTTCCTTTTCCATCTCATATTTAGCTTTTAATTTTTCATTCTGAGCCTGAATCTCTCTTTCTCTCTCTTTCATTATTTGCTCCATTCTCTTTTTAATGGACATCTCTGCCTCCTCAAACATGCTGTTAGTGAAGTACCGACCATCATTAGTATTTTTCACTTCTTCTATCATGTTTAACAGTTGAATCACTTGAGTTTTGTCTTGTTTTTCTTTGTTGTTGAAAACCAAGAATCTGTTTCCACAATCCCTGATCAGTTTCTTCAGTTCAGCACAGTTATATTTGCACACATAATCTTCGATGGACTCATTCTCAAGTTCATCTCCTCTAGTGAACAGAACGATGCTGAACTGAGCAGCTTTATGACCAAAGATCTTCTTTATTAGATCCATAGTGTCCATTGCCTCCTTGGTGAATCTTCCTAAACTCAACACAATGACAAACACATGAGGTCCAGGTGACGACAGTGAAATACATTTCACTATTTCTTCCACCACTTGATCAGTTTGCAGAGTTGTGTCAAAGAGTCCTGGAGTATCAACAACAGCTACTGATCGACCATCAACTTCACCAACTCCCTTCTCACAAACTGTCGTCACTGAATCTGGTCTTATTTGGCTGTGGAACTCATTTCTTCCCAGAATAGTGTTTCCTGTTGCACTCTTTCCACTTCCTGTCTTCCCGATCAGCACAATCCTCAGACACTCCTGATCATCTGATTTACTTTCAGCACCTGAAAAATAATGTTGGTAGAATTAATTTATTACTATCAGGCAGATTTAGGTTTGGTGTTTTTCAATAAAATAAAACTGAACACAAAGCATAAAACAATGTCACAGACTAAATAAAAGTTAGGACATATTAACGTTTCCATCACCAAAACTGAAAAAAAAAAAATGTTTGCAGGGGACTTCATGTCATTGAAAATGTTCTGGCCGTTCAAAAGCCAAAATTCCATAATGAATGTGATATTCCTGAAACATTCTTTTCTAGGAATGTTACAAATCAACATTTTTAATGTTGAGTTGTTAGATTTGCATGACAGGCCAATCGCCCAGACATAAGGGTATATAATGTTGCCAGCAACTCCTTATATTTCATTGACCGATGAACATTATCTTTACATTTGACTAATTCTGCTTTAAACATTTGTGATATACTGATAACCACCAAAATAATGCCAGTAGTAAAAAAAAAAAAAAAAAATTCTACAAGCTGAAGCACATGTTAATATAAAGAATGTGTGTCATACACACAAATACATAACACCATGATGGTGACACACACAACTCTTAAAATATAGGTAACATTTATTTTTAGACATTTTACTAACTATAAGTAACTTTGCAGCTACATGTCAACTAACTGTCATTAGAGTAGTCTATAGTAGACTGTTAGGGTTCGGGTTCAGGTAATAAGTTGACATGTAGTTGCAAAGTTATTTATAGTCAATAGAATGTCTGTTGGGGGACCATCAATAGTGTTGGTAGATAAGCAGACAGTCTACTAATACTCTACTAATACTCTAATGACAGTTAGCTGACATGTAGTTACAAAGGTACTTATTGTTAGTAGAATGTCTAAAGTGGACCATTTAGTTGGACAGTTTGGGTCTTGGCTTTTATGTGAGTGTGTGATCTTTGAAACAGTGTCTACTACTGAAACACATAATTTATTGCAAAGAAAGCCAGAAACAAAGATAATCAGTTGAAATATTTTTCAGCATCATAATTCACTAATTTTACCACTGACCAAAAGGTAATTTCTTGTTAAAAAGTTATATTTACAAACAATACTTTCTTGCCACAGATCAGACATTCTGAATTTTTTCAAATACATTAATGGAAAATAATTTTTAGATACACATCCAGACAACAAGAGTCAGCATATGAATCTCAACAATCGTGTCATGCCATCATTGCTGAGATTCGAATGCTGATTCTTGATGTCTGTGTGTCTAAAAAAGAACATTCCCATTATGTATTTAAAAATCAAAATTCTGAACACTGATCTGTTGCAAGAAAGCAATATTTTTAAATTATTACATTTTAAAGATTATTTTTGATTCTGGCTTTCTTAGCAACAAATTATGTTCGGTAAACACTACTGCAAAGACCAAAAACTCACATAAAAGCCAAGAGTCAAACTGTCCAACTAAAGCAAACACTGATCACAACAATGGTGACTAAACATTTTAAAACATCAACTACTACACCTCTGTTAATTCTCAAAAAAAAAAAAAACTTGATGCAGGACGCAGGGGCAAACTGAATTACTGAACATCTGAATGAGGCAGCGAGACGGGCTGGTAAGGGCTACCGACGACCCCAGACACTGGGCAAGCGGCACTAGTGGAACTATTTCTGAATCAATCCCAGCTCAGAACTACCCTTGGACAACCCAAGAGGTTGATTATTGACTATTTCTTTAATGCCCTTTCTCATTATATAAAGAAAATTATCATGCAAATGCACAATACAAAAATCCACTCACCTTCTGACTGAATCGTCTGCTGCAAGTCATTAATCTTACTTTCCATTTCACTCAGTTTTTCTTGCAGTTCACGTCTGACTCTGTTCTCTTGAGCTTTCACATACATCTGAAGTGAATATGGTTCAGTCTTCATGTTCTCTATATAATACAGTAGTTCTGGGATTTGTCTTGAGTTTTCCAGCTCCTTTAACCCCATCACTCTGAACTGACCTCCACAGAGACTGATTAACCTCTGACAATCTGGGCTGTCATTTATAAAGTCTATCACTGCTGCTCCAAAAACAAGATCTGAGGTGAAGAGCAGAATGAAATACTCAGAAGAGTCAAATATTCTTTTAATCTTTTCTATTTCTGCTTTGTCTTCATCAGTCAGTGGACCAACAGGAACTATGAGGAGGAAAACATGAACTCCAGGATCACAGAGCGACACACAGTTAAGAGTTGCACTCTTCAAGTCCTCCTCTGAGAGTCGATTGAGAGCTGGAAGCTCCACCAGACTGATCAGACGTCCATGAATCTTCTCTTCTTTCTTCACACACTCTTCACTGCTTGCTATTCGACATGAAGGTTTTATCTTTTTCCCTCGTAAAAGTTGACACGGCGACCTTAAGTGATCCATTGCTTCCACACAGCACCAGGTTCAGCTTCTGTTTTCCAGAGAAATTAGCTGACACAAAAAAAAAAAAAAAAACATATACAGTCACACTTTCACAGAAAACTTTTTTAACTCCAATCAGTTTAAAACAACATTATTTCTATTATTGCTAAGACTTAATTAATTACTTACTATTGGGACGATTCCATTTTGGGCTATGCTTTCTTGTATCATCTTTAACCCTCTGGAGTCTGAGGTGTTTTCTGGGCACTGGAGGTGTTCTGACATGCTCTGACATTTGTGCTTTTTTCAGTTATTTATAAACATGTTAATGGCAAAGGTGTAAATTCACTCTATATAGCACAAACAGGGCTACCAAAATATGTGATCACCATGCATGTATATTTTTTTATTTTTAAGAGAATAATGCTTATGCGTGGTTATTGAAAAAAATTAAAATGAAAGTTGCTGAAAGAAGACCTCAAAACTCATAATAAATATGCATGAATAAGACTTTTGAGAAATGGATGTTCTTTCTTCGAGTTCTGGCTTCAAAATTATGTGAAAATAGTCTTGCTTTGTCGTTCAGATAAAACAATACATTGATTTAAATTGATGTAAAACAGGTTTTGCTTGGAAAGCCATTATGCGAGTGGGCGTGAACGAGGAGTGGTTTACACCTTGGAATACAAAATTTCCCACCCATTATGCATAATTAGCCATTCATTCAGGTGTGACTCTGACTGACTGAGCCACAATGCAAGGACAAAAAAGTCCTTGTAAATATGTTTTGTTATTTTATTAAAAAGGTTACAATTACAACAATAATTAAAATTTCAACAATATTTCAAGTGTACTCTTTCTTTGTAAAAAAAAAAAAAGATTATAGGCCTACATTTTAGGCCTATCTATGTATTCATTAGTTTGAATATAGCCAAAATTGGAACAGCTAACATCTTAGTTGATGACTTTATTTTATATATAGGCCTATATAAAAATTGCTAAACAAAAGCTTATTTGATATGTATATTCAGTATATTCTACAGTAAAAACTGTACTCAAATCTAGTCAACAAAATGTTGTCTTTCATATTTCGCCTGACTGTAACGTTGTTTTTATGAAATATTAGGGCATATAAATGTTAATTTGCAGTTTAATACGTATTGCTTATACAAATAGCCTACATTTTATTTCAACATATTTCAGTCGATTTTTACTCATCTCAGTATAGTAATACAGTTTGCTAAAACATCATCATTCATTCACACACGCGATTTAAATTTAAACTGTCTTTTTGCGAGCTGTGGTAAACAGCGCGCATCTCTGCCGTTCATTCATCAAAAACAGAAACCCGATTCACGTGAGAAGAAAAAAAAACTTACAGTATCCCTCAGCTCTCTCCTCGATATACCCGCACTTCTGAGGTAGGCTACTTTTTTCATCAAAAGCTTATGTGGCAGTATATTCTACAGTAAAAACTGTACTCAAATCTAGTCAACAAAATGTTGTCTTTCATATTTCGCCTGACTGTAACGTTGTTTTTATGAAATATTAGGGCATATACAATTGCAGTTTAATACGTATTGCTACGTACAAATACGTACAAACAGCCTACATTTTATTTCAACATATTTCAGTCGATTTTTACTCATAGTAACAGTTTGCTAAAACATCCTCATTCATTCACACACGCGATTTAAATTTAAACTGTCTTTTTGCGAGCTGTAGTAAACAGCGCGCATCTCTGCCGTTCATTCATCAAAAACAGAAACCCGATTCACGTGAGAAGAAAAAAAAAAACTTACAGTATTCCTCAGCTCGCTCCTCGATATACCCGCACTTCTGAGGTACTTTTTTCATTATTGTTATTGCTCACAGTGCTGCTGAGACGGTGTTAAAGTAATGATCTGAATAAACTGATATGTGGGCGTTCACAGGTTTGCTTGGATTGCCTCATTCATTTGCGTTTCAATAGTGCGCGCTCTCCGTAGGCGGAGTCACATTACATTTGAATTAGCTCTAATTAGGTCGACTGGAATCGCTCTCTTTTAATACAGATTTCACAACATGAGAATATTTGTTTTTTATATAAATTACTTCATTTAAGAGAAGAGAATTCAAGCTTCATGCCTGTATGTCTGTTTGCCTGTTTGACTGAGTATTCGCTGAGTTATTGTTCATTTTCGGACGCGTTTCAGAATGGACGACACTGGCAGATAGAAGGCAGAACTCGCATCACGTTTATTTTTCTTTATTTGGCAAAAAGCACAACACTTTGTTTTTATTGTGAGTATACACAAAAATAATACACATTTAACATAATCGATTGATGTACAAAACAAGCATAAAAGATAAAAATTTATATTTTTATTTTATTATTTTTTTGCACTCATACGAAAAAAACGAGCCTATCGCGCCGGCGCGATAGCCGACCTCAGGGGGTTAAAAGAAAAAAATGCATAAATAAAAAACAATGTACAAATAATATATTTACAATACATACTGCTATTCCTAAATCACAAGTATAAAGTCGGGAAGGCTGGGGTCCTTGTTCCGTTTTCTTCTAATTTAGTTTTCTGTTCCTCTTTCAAAGTGTCCAAAATGTTAACAACCCAGATAGCAACATTGTTTCGGCCTGGATCCAGCCCACATCTGGCACTTGTGGAATACGGATCTGGCCCACATGCAGCGTGGAATGACAGCCCTTGAGTGGCCCACTACTGTTTGCCAGATCTGGGCCAAAAGCAGGCCATAGCAATGCCACATGTCAGCCAAGAGCAAAGTAATAAACCAGAACTGGACCTTATCTGAGCCACAAAGTCTGTGTATATTAAATATGGAGTCATTTCAGCCTTAATAAGCCTGTTAACAAGCAGAATCACTGAAGGAAAGAAGAGAACAGAAAAAGGGACGAGCAGAAACACAAGAACTACAACTGACTTCAGACACAGCCTCAGATGAAATCCACTGAAGAGAAAAGAAGACATTAAATCTGTGAAGATCTCAGCAGAGGAGGATTAAACAACTCCACAAACAGCATTACCAGCTTCACTTATTATAACCATCTGATCATTTAATTTCCTATTCGGAATGGAATAACGATAAATTAAAAGATGGATCGTTTATTTGTTTTTTCGTTTAGTTTAATAAACGGAAAATGAGATATCGGCTCGATGTCTCATTTTTCATTTGTGGTTTACAAATCGGTTTATGGCTTTGATATTTCGTTCGCACATCTGGGCGGCGCTGAAACGCCCCTTTCATCTGATTGGTCAAACCGCTTCGTCTTCAGTACAGCCAGCATAAGAGTCCAGAGGTCAGAAAGTAGAAGTCCTGCCATATGTTTATTCCACCCATGAACTCAGTCAGCTGATTTCACTAATTAGTTCTCTCTCCTGTCTGAATTAGCAAATCCAGGAGATTGGAAGAAAATACTGAGCAGGACTTTTACTTTCTGAACCTGGACTTCACACCTCTGAAGAGAACAGAAAAAGAGACGAGTAGAAACACAAGAACTACAACTGACTTCAGACACAGCCTTAGATGAAATCCACTGAAGAGAAAAGAAGACATTCAATCTGTGAAGATCTCAGCAGAGGAGGATTAAACAACTCCACAAACAGCATTACCAGCTTCACTTATTACACTGTAAAACTCAACAATTTAAGCTAACTTATTTCATTTGAGGAACCCGATTGCCTTAATTCAATTAAGTTTATTAACTCAAACAATTTAAGCATAAAAGAATATTTGTTTTGTGTCCAAGTAACTCAACTTATTGTTAAGATAACTTGGGTAAATAAAGTTAATAGTACTAAGTCCATTCAATTAATATAACTCAAATCTATGAAGTACACTTTAAACCTGAATAAGTTGGCAGAACAATCAATTGCCAGTCAAAGCTCTTGAAAGAACAATCAAAGTTCTTAAACTCATAGTACATTAATTCATATTTTTCATTTACTCTCAATGTGAACAATTTTATTAGTGTAAACTTATTTTTTAAAGGTAATCTGTTAACATACTTATTTGCTAACATATTAGCAATAATAGGTTAAACAGAAGCAGTTGTAGTATGAGCACAACTATATGAATAGTTTTTTTGCTCTCAAATCAAGCTGCATGCACCACTTGTCACCATGATGGTAACTATTCCACGCTGTAAAAAAATCGTAAAAAAAGTGTCAAATGACTGGCAGCTATGGCTGCCAAACAAAAACCATAAAATTTAAGTAAAATATTCTAATTTAAATAAACTGAAAAATACTGTTATTTCACAGGTATTTCCTGCATTATTATGATCAAATACCTTCATTGTAAAAAAAAAAACATTAACAAAGGGTAAAATGACTGGCAGCTGCCAAACAAAAACCATAACATTAAAGTAAAATATCCTAATTTAAATAAAGTGTAAAAAACTTTAAAATAAATTTGATGTCACCATGATTGAGATCAGTGTCTGCTTTAGTTGGGCTCATGACCCTTGATTTTATAATTGTATTTTTCTCTGGCTGCTTCAACTGTGTCTTTGATACACATTTATTATAGCAATAAATGCAAGAGAAAATGTCAGATGATCTTGATTAATTAATGATAATGTTATAGTCATCATATGGTGATCTGGTTTACTGATTTATCAGTCAAACATAAATTTATTAGATTAGATTAGATTACGTAGTATGTAGATGGATGTTAGCTTTATACAAAGACTCTAATACCATAACTTTTCACGTGACCCTTGAAATATTGTGGCATCAGTAAATACAATCTGAAATTTTAATAAATATATATTATACAGAAAAAGTTTTGAGCTGGTTCATTTTTATTGTAGTATAGCAACATCAAGAATCAACATATGAATCTCAACAATGGTGACAACCAACAAACCCTTTTTGTGACTTTATAGTAGTTCAGAGTTGATCAGATTTTTCTTTTCATTGTCACCATTGTTGTGATTCATACGCTGATTCTTGATGTCTGAGTGAGTCTATGTGATCCTGTCAAAACATTTTCTGTATAATGACTCATAAAATCTGAGTATCACAGCACTGCAGGATCTTCTATAGCAGTTTTAACATGTAAAGTTAATTAATATTTAACAACTTAATCAGAAATTACACTTCAGATGATATCAATGAAGCAGGACACTACATAATGACTATTATCACTAAAAAGTGACCAATATCATTTGATCTGAGTTTCTTTTGGATTTCTACCATAACTAATATGCATCAAAAACACAGTTAAAGCAACCAGAGATAACTAAAATTAAACACTAAAAGGTCAAGAGCCCAACTAAAGCAAACACTGATCTCCATCATGGTAACATCAAACTTTATTCTTTTCAATAAAGCTTCAACTTCTAAACCTCTGTTAATTCTCAATAAGAATTTTAGTATGAAAGAAATAAAGTCTGGATTGTAATAAGTGAAGATGCTAAGATCCTGAGAGATCTGATAGTGTTTAATGTTCTGTTGGGGTTTAAAGTGTTTCTGTATGGTGTGTTTCGTGTGTCACCGTTGTGTTGAAGAGTAGAGCCTGAGCTTCAGTCCAGGATGAGCAGAGAAACACTGATGAAATACTGCCATGTTGCTTTATTTAACTGACAGTAACTGTGTAGTTGTTGATGCAAAGACATATAGTCACAACAAATCATGCATGAAGTTAACTGCATGTTTTTTAGTAAATAAAAATATCAAATTAAAAATATTTGTGTTTATAACTGTGTTTCTGTTAAAAAAGATTAATGGAAATTTCTGTAAAATAATTTTGCACTTCATTTGGTCCCACTTTATATTAAGTGGCTTTAAGTACTATGTACTTACATGTACTTACATAGGAATTAATAATTTGATACAATGTACTTATTGTGTAACTACATGTTTTTACATTGTACTTACATTTTAAAAATTCCTGCATGTAATTACAGCTGTAATTAATTTATGTAATTACATTTGTAATTACACAGTTGACCCTTCCATTACACCTTAAACCTACCCAATCTACCACACCTGTCCCTAACCTTACCCGTATCACACCTCAATAGCAGCAAAAGTGTTTTACAATACAACATGAACACAATAAGTACATTGTACTTATTTTTTTTATGTAAGTACATTGTACTTAACGCCACTTAATATAAAGTGGGACCCTTCTTTTAAATAAAGATATTTTACTTTATTTTTACGGTTTTTGTTTGGCAGCCGCAGCTGGGCTGGGATTTATTTGATTTTTTTTACAGTGTAAAGCCAACATTAACAGAAATTCTTCTAAATTAGCATAACAAAACATTAATCACTACTAAATCTCACTCTTAACATTAATCTTACAACAAACAAACAAACAAACAAACAAACAAACAAAAAACATAAAATTACACTTAATTTTAGCATTTACTCTCCCTTTCGAGTGCCATCGGCAAAGCATGCTGGGAAATAGACATCCCAGCTGTTTCAGTTAAACTTAAGTTTGTCTAAATTAAAATAAATAATTTCATAAAACTCAAAACAATGAAACAGTTCAGTTTACTTAAAATATATCAGTTCTGTGAACTTGAAAGAAAAAAGAAAGTGCTAAATACTCATACAAGTTAATTGGACTGAACTAATTAGTTTAATTTAAGCTTGTCTTACTCAAACCAATTAATGATTTTGAGTGTTAGGGTTTACAGTGTACTAACCAGACTGACTTTATTTCTGTTAGAACTCCTTATGGAGATGTTTAATTTGAAGTTACCATAACAGTGATTAGCATTTCCATTAGTTGGACTCTTAACTCTTATTATGTTTTTTGTCTTTTTTTGGCTGCTGTCACAGTGTGTTTGTCAAACACATTTGCAGCAGCAAAGAAAGCTAAATTTAACCAGGGCAGGTGATGTTGATTACCTGTTGATGGCTTTGTAATCATAATGCTGTTACCTGAATCACTGCTGTAATTTGTATAATAAAATTGTTTTATTCAGTTAATTTATTAATATTATAAACTCTGTGTTACTGCAGCATGAAATCAAGCAGTATTAGACTTAGCAATTAAAATATTTTAACAACCATGAAAACAAAAATGCTATCTATAGTGTGACACACACACTTATCAACAATGGTGACAATCAAATATATTCAGATAAACTGATCAACTCTGAACATTACAAAAAAAAGCTACTAAATGTCAATACAAAAACAACAGCAAAAAATAAAAGCAAATATTTAGAATTAAACAAAATAATAGGACAATTCAGCTGCATGATTTATTCATGTTGCAATGCATGCTGGGAGTTGTGTACTATGCTGGTACCCAGCATGCATTGCAGCAAGGTACTTTTGATTGTCACCATTGTTGAGATTAATACGCTGATTATTGATGTTTGTCATAGTAGATTGACTTTTAGTGCTCAAGTTTATAAAATTCTTCTAGCTGATTATTATAGTAATGCTGTATCTCATACTGCAATAACTTAGGGTTTGTGATGTGAAAATATTAATGACACAATTACACATAATAACACAATTGTTAGATTTGAAAAGCATCATGATACTTCATGATGATTATAAATCCATCAACAGGTAACCATCATCACCTGATCTCATTTCACTTTAGCTTTCTTTGCTGCTGTAAACATGTTGGACAAACACACTGTCACAACTGCCAGAAAAGACAAGTTACAATCAGAGATAAGAGCCCAATTAATGGAAACATTAATCACTGTTATGGTGACTTTAAATGAAACACAGAGTTAAACCTCTGTTAATTCCCAATAAAAACTTCTGTAGAAGTCTGACAGAAATAAAAGCCCGTTCTCATACCCAAGGCGTCACTTTTTGTCACTTTCAACCATGCTTCAATATCTGACGCTCAAAGCACCCTTTAGCGTCCATATGAGACGCATAACCCTACCACAGACCTAAACCTACCCAACCGAAGCGTCTCATATTGACGCTAGGGGGTGCTTTGTGCGTCGAATATTGACGCTTCCGAAAGCGTCAGTTACATGACGCCTAAAGCTACCCATAACCGAAGCGTCACATATGGACGCTAAAGGGTGCTTTGAGCGTCAGATATTGAAGCATGGTTGAAAGTGACAAAATGTGACGCCTTGGGTGTGAGAATGTGTTGGAAATAAAGTTAGTCTGGTTAGTAATAAGTGAAGCTGGTAATGCTGTAACGACCCGTCTTTTAATTTCTCGTAAAGTCAACACAAAACCAACAGCAAAATTAAAAGCAAAAAGCAAAAATGAAAGAAAATAACCAGACAATTCAGATGCATAATTTATTCATGCCGCAATGTATGCTGGGAGTCATGCATAATTCTTTTTCACTATGTTGGTACCCAGCATGCATTACTGCATGAAACTTTTTTGATTGTCACATTGTTGAGATTCATAAGCCGATTCTTGATGTCTGTGTGTGTCTGTCTACTGTTGAAGTTCGAAATGTTCTAAGCTTTTGCTTTTTAAAAATCCTTCATATTTACTGGTTGTAAGGACTCCGATATATCTCAATAAAATCACAGTGATACCACAATCATTACTGCTTGACAGCCGCAGCTGACAGTCATTGACTGTTTTTTAAAGATATTATTTTTTACAGTGCATTTTACCAAGCCATTCAGATATAACACTGGCAGTTCTTATAGAAAGTCCTCTAAGTTTCTAACATAACTGAATATTAAACACTAACATTAACTAACAACATCTTTCCATTTACAGAAAAACACATAAAATAACACTTTAATCCCTAAATGTACCCTCCTAATGCAGTCTCTTGCAAAGCATGCTGGGAATACATATCCACTGCCCAGTTAGTTGTCAACAAAAATGATTCATGTAGTTTTCACACAAATTAAGTAAACTTCAGTTTTAAATACATTAGGTTGATTGAACACAATTAAATTAAGTTGTGACAAAATATTAAACAATTGTGTTACTTTTGCTTATTTTAATTAATTAAATTTAACAAGAAGGAAAATTTCATTTTTTGAAATGATGAAATTGATGAAGTTGAAACCATTGTCATCCCAATCTCATCAGCTGAGGCTGAAAGAAGTTTCAGTGCTCTTAGGAGACTGAAAACATGGCTCAGAAGTGACAGTTGACAGCCAACAGTTTATTTCTGTTAAAGGGATAGTTCACTTAAAAATGAAAATTCTGTCATAATTCTGTCAAAAACACAAAAGAAGATATTTTGAAGAATGTCGGTATTGAGCATTTTTTCTAAAATGGAGTCAATGGGGTCCATCAACTGTCTGGTTACCAACATTCTTCAAAATATCTTCTTTTGTGTTCAGAAGAAGAAAGGAAATCATACAGGTTTGAAACAACTTGAAGGTGAGTAAATTCTGACAGAATTTTCATTTTTGGGTGAACTGTCTTTAAAGGTGGTATCAGTGATTTCAGGCCCAAAAATATTTTTATCACATTCATCTAATCTTTCCTAACGATCCGCTTGCTGCCCGCCCCATAAGCATACCGTCAAAAAAACGCGTCTCTGTAGGCAGCCTAGGCTCTGAGATCTGCACACAAAAACAAATGGTTTAGCCAAACACTCAAAACCAAACCTCACAACACCCTCCCCCTGTCGGTGATTGGTTCAACACTATTTGTTTTGGTTTTGATTGTTTGGCTAAACCATTTGTTTTTGTGTGCAGATCTCAGAGCCTAGGCTGCCTACAGAGATGCGTTTTTTTGACGGCATGCTTATGGGGCGGGCAGCAAGCGGATCATTAGGAAAGATTAGATGAATGTGATAAAAATATTTTTGGGCCTGAAATCACTGATACCACCTTTAATGACAGATGCAGCTTAGCTTCTGGGGATGACCCCGTCCTCACCAATTTCAAAATCAAACCTACGCCCTTGATTGCATGAAACTGACATTATCATTTCCGATTTAGATGGTAGGAAATTGACAGCACTTTCACTTTTTACTATTCTTTTGGAAGGATTCGATCACAGAGAAGAGATTGAGTAATGAACTATTATTTGCCCTGGAACAATTTCTTCAAAAGAAAGATATGTTTGCCTTAATAACCGACTCTGGTAAAGTACGTCACCTGGATCCTTGGTCTGATTTGCTGAAGGACTATCCAAATGCATACAGAGTCATTTGAAATATACCCGTTGATCACGCATCTTGTGCAGCATTTTGAACTCTTGTTTGACTCAGACACACACAAACATCAACAATCAGCACATGAATCTCAACAATGGTGTCAATAAAAAGTTTCATGTTGCAATGCATGCTGGGTTCCAGGATAGTAGAAAACTCCCAGCATGCACTGCAGCATGAATACAAAAATAAATAAATTATTGCCACCATTGTTGAGAGACAGGCTGATTTATTTTATATCTCTATGTTTCTACAAAACAATTTAACTGTTTCTTTGATTGTGCATGATGTGTTAAAATTCTTTATCTTGGTGATAATGTAACATTTTTGATACACTGTAAAAAAATTCTAACCCTTCCAAATCAAAAATTTCAAGTGACCGATAACATCTAAATTTTTCAATGGGCCCAAGTGAAATTCTGTAAATTATAAAATTAAATTTACAGAATTTCACTTGGGCCCATTGAAAAATTTAGATGTTATCGGTCACTTGAAATTTTTGATTTGGGAGACTTAGACATTTTTTACAGTGTACATGATTAAACTCTGAATGAGTTTAGTGAATGAACAGACTTTATGCTGATTTTGTCATCATGTTCAATATAACAATCTGCATCTACAAATTGTGTGTATTCACAAGTGTTGCTTGCAAAAACACAATTAAGATTCACTCTCCCATGTCTCTTTTTCCTTGTTTTTGTTTTTGCCAGCATTTTGTGTTTAATTGTGTGTGTTTTTTATATTTTTTTATCTTGTTATCTTTTGATTCAATTCTTGCATCCCACTAGCAGATCACTATTAAATCTAGCAGATGCTAACATTGTCTTCAATGGTGTTCAACACACATACCTCTATTAAAATCTCAGAAAAATTGGTTTAGGGTTTCATGACCCTTTAAAGATCTTGGTAGTTTGTTTTGCTATTTACTCTTAGTGTAAATTGCATCTATCTCTATATGCTCTTAGTGCAAACAGCAGCTGCCAAATAATAAACTTTTCTTTTGCAAAACTTTGTAAATTATTTGCTAATAATATAACCTATATAATAACCTATATATATGTATATTTTTCTTATATATATATATATATATATATATATATATATATATATATATATATATATATATATATATATATATATATATATATATATATATATATATATATATATATATATATATAATGTTTACAATTTCACATTTGTGTTTGTAGTTTTGTTTGTGTTTGAGCAACGCATTGCAGGATATATTTCAAGAAATATGTCTTAATTGGATAAACAGTTCAGTAAAAAAAAAAAAAAAAATTATCTGTGGTATTCAGTGTTTCCACAAGCGGTTGTTTATCTCTGTGCGTTTCAGGGTTCAAAGTTCCAGGTGTTTCAGAGTTCAAAGTTCCAGGTGTTTCAGTGGCAGGTGCTTCAGTGGACACCTGAAATGGCGGACAGTATAGGTAAGAGTTCTACAAAACATTTAAAATGCTAGTTTGTCATTAATTTCCTGATTTGTCTTGGTTAAATTCCACTATAGGCAACAATTTAGATGGTTACTACCTTGGATGGTTTTTTTGTATTGTTTTTTTTTATGATTGTAGATTCCACTGTTCCGCAAACCAGGAAATGAAGAATGAAATAAATAAAATAAATGAGTTAATATGCTGTAAGAAACATCAAAGGCAATGTACTGACATTAAATGCTGATTAATTTCCTCAAATTTGAAGAAAGATCTGCAACTCAATTCTTGTGGATTTTGTGTTTGTAGGCATGTAATTGTGTCACATGTATGGCTTTTATTGCGTTCTGGTGTTTTCTCTTAGTTGTTTCTTGTTGTTTGTAAATTGTCTTTTATATACACCTTAATTAGGTGAATATTTCTGATATTTAATATAAAACATAGGCATGACCATTTTCAAATTTGAATGTGGAACATTTTAAGTATGAGTGACAAAAAACAGTAATTGCAAAGTAATTTCTGTCCAGTGGCCCCAAATAAAATATTTTTCAAACAATTTATTTATTATACCCTATAATTATATTCTTTTGATTAGATTCATAGGGTGCCCACATGTAAACTTATGTTTTTAAACAGTTTTTTTTTTTTTTATTTATATACCACATCAATTATTTTGCTGCATGGAGTCATTCATTTTGAAAATTATATAATTTCAAAAAATATATATATTATTCTATCTTTACATTATTATTTTATTAAGCTATGTCTTTATTTAAAGTGATTTGGCTGCTTAAACATATTTAACATGAATTCTTGCTAAATGTAGAGTTAATGTGTTAACAGGGGTGTCGTATCGATAGTGATGGCACCCTATAGACCTAGAAACCTAGAAACTGCCCCGCTTAGGCGTTCTCATTGTTTCATGCTGCCCCTATTTTTGTTGCAGGAATAAGGAGGAGGAGGAGTGGAAGTGCTGATCGACCTACCAGTATGTAAACCAATTAAGTATAACAACAGATGTATGCATAATTGCATTTGATTTGGCTAATCTTGGCAAAAAAACAAACAAACAAAAAAAAAAAACACCAAACCATGTAACGTGTACATTCTTTTAGGGACCGTTCGGTATTTATGGAAGGGGCCACCGGAGGAAAATAGGGGAGGGTCATGTCTTTTTATTCTTTGTTGAGGGGAGGGTCATCCAACTTTTTTTAAGTTTAAGGGGAGGGTCACCCAACTTTTATATTCATGAAAATAGCAACATTTCAAAGTGGCTTGTTTGGTGCTATTTTTTTCCATTTAGCTCCATGGCATGTTGATCTCGCGTTATCAGCCCCCCTTCGATATCAGATGGGTCTGACCCAACAAAAATCACGTTTGCCGCTGTTCGCACACTTCAGTTCGTGCTTAGAAAAAGTGCATCATGTCAGAACAGAATGCCAAAGAAATGTTTTCCCGGCAAAGCTTTAAAGCACGATCTAATAATGAACTTTTGTGAATGCGAATAAGTGCACAGTGTCCTGTGAGTGTACCTCTACCACTGCATTAACATGTGATGTGAACGTACGTCGAGTTTTACAGTATTGGGACTGATCGAGGCGCCAGAACTGCAGCTGATAGAATGTGCGCTAGCGCGCTACTACCATATTTTAGTTTCTATTCTTATTTTGTTTCCACGATGTGTAAGATGTAGGGCTACCACATCTTTAAATTACTATTAGTATTATTTAAGTTAACATTAAATACATAGACCTACACCACAAAAACTAGTTGAGGATAAATTCGTTAAAATTGGGCGATTCCAGTGTTATGGACGTGACATTTGCAGTCAAAACTTGAAATATAAATTCTCAGAAAATGCATTTAATACCAATATGTTGAAACGTCTGAAAGGAGTCAAGACATTAGAAAAATATCAGTCTACAAATGCGTTTTGTATTTAATATGAGGGAAATACACATGTGACGTGACAAAAAATCTTTAACTTTTAGGTGGCAAAATATTTGTTAGTAATTCTATAAATTACACTGTGCAAACCAAAAGATATATACCCACCGGATTAATAAAGATCGGCCTCCACAGAACATCAAATATTATTTTTATTTTATTTTTCGTGTTCGCATTTATGTAAAAAAATAAAATAAAAACAATGTTACGGGCGTGACAGTTCTCCATTACAGACATGACTGCTCTGCACTGTTAGACCTTACCGGGTTTTTTTTACAGTAAAATACTGGCAACACTGTTGCCAGTAATTTACTGTTAATTGTACAGTTCTTTACTGTAATCTACAGTATGTTACTGTATAAATGCACTAAAACTCGAGTTAACTAATTTCACTTGCAGAAACCGACTGTCTTAAATTAACCAACTATCATTTAAATGTATCAACTAAAATGTATAATGCATTAATAAAGTGAGCAAAGTATCACTGTGAACTTACTTAATTTGAAACCACTAAAAAATTTTGGTAAATAAAGAGATTCCCACTGGACCAGCAACTACATCATCACTGCCTTTTAAATAAAGCAACATGCAGCAAATCATCAATGTTTGTAGATCTTCTCCTGAACTGAAGCACAGGCTCTACTCTTCTGCACAATGGTGACCCCAAAAACAAGATTTTACAGTAAAATACTGGCAACAGTGTTGCCAGTATATACCTGTTTTATAACTTACAGTTTATTACTGTTAAAATACATTTTGTGGGTGTGTCTTTTTATCTTACACTGTTAACCCTTTCAACCCCACAGGGAAATCCACACTACAAAGAGTAAAAAGTAACACTGATGCAGTGTTGCAGTGAGTTAATTAAGTGAATATGTAAGTGATTGTTGAGCATTAGTGATGAACACCTGCTGTTAGAACAGAAAATAGAGAAACACAAGAACTACAACTGACTTCCAGACATTTCACATTATTACACTTATTATTAACCAGTATGACTTTATTTCTGTCATACATCTACAGAATTTGTTGTTGAGATGTTTAATAGAAAATGTTTGGTTTTAAGTTACCATTACAGAGATCGGTGTTTGCTTTAGTTGGGTTGCTGATGCTAAAACTTTAGTGTTTCTTTTGCCGCTTGAGCTGTGTTTTTGTAAGTCACACTTGTGCACACACACAGTTTATGAATGATGGTGGTTATGTTGATTATGGTGATAAAATCATCATATAGCCTGTTCATTCACTAAGGAATTCATTCTTACTCATTCAGAGTTTAATCCTCAATCAAAAGTGTTACATTACCACCACTGTGAAACCACAGCAATAAATTATAATGACTTATTATTTTTTTAACACATCATGCATAAACCAAAAGGAACAAAGCTACACTGTCTTTTAGAAACACAGAGATATCACAATTTAGCACATGAATCTCAACAATGGTGGCAATATATTTATTTTTTATTCATGCAGCAGTGCATGCTGGGAGTTTATATTATCCTGGAACCCAGCATGCATTGCGACATGAAACTTTTGATTGTCACCATTGTTGAGATTCATGTGCTGATTGTTGATGTCTGTGTGTGTCTGAGTCAAGTAGGAGTTAAAAAAGTATTAATGCACTATATGATTAAAATGTTCTTTAGAAGACCTGATTACAGAAATGTTGATTTCATGTTGTGGATTCACAGATAAATATGCTAAATATGAAATACCCATAATTCAAAGAATATATATACAGGAAAGATCTGAAAAGCAGACATGTCCAGGATGAGTGTTAAATCATCATAAAAGCCAAAAACAACTAATCGTCTTCTTCTTGACTTCTTCTTGCCATAACAAATGTGCTTTATAAACACACAGTTAAAGCAGCCAGAGAGAGATGTATGATAAGCAGTCAAGGGATAAGAGACCAACTAAAGCAAATACTGATCTCCATCATGGTGACAACAAACTTTATTATTAACTCAATCTCTGTTCATTCTCAACAAGAACTTTTGTACATGTATGAAAGAAATAATCGTAAACTGGTTTCACACTCAGTGTAGCTGGAAGTCAGTTGTAGTTTCTGTGTTTCTCTTTTTTCTGTTCTTGATTCTCTGTCGTTCAGTGATTCTGCTTATCAGGTGTTCATCAGTTTCTCAATTCACTCACTTCTTTTCATTCAAGTGGACTATATTAGTGAACTAATGTAGTGAATAGTGATTGAGGATATAGGATGTGATTGTGAAAACAGCCGCTGAGTGTCGATTTTGAGTAGTATTAATTCACAGTATATTCCTGTAGGCTAGTTTTATTTTCTACAGTATATTACTGTTTTAATGGAAAATGGTATGATATTGTCAGAATTTGGCCTTTTTTTACAGCAAGGGTTAACAGTGTGCGTCTGAAAGCGACTTATAAAATATCCCAGATACCTCAAACAGAAAGCACAAAGCCTTTCTTTAAAGTGAATTTCGATTCTTTATTAATTGTATCTTAATTTTAATCAATGTTTCATCTGTATTTAATAAATAGCCTAAGAAGTAAATATAGTAGAACTGTCTGATCATGACACGGAGGCACGGGCGAGTGAACTGGACTCTTGTCTCATAAATGAACCGAAACTCAGCGTAAGGTATGCTACTTGCCTCATAGACCTGAGAAATATATAGAAAGCTTGAAATGTCTACTTTTAAACAGAACAATTCAAAACGAAGGAAAACAGACTGCTTTCTGCTTTTGAAATGTGCATTTCTCTCTGGCGCGTTCTGAGAAGATCGCGACGCATTGTCAACTTCATTGTCAACTTCATCTTTGCAGTCGACACAGAAAACACTTGTTTATTAATAAACAATTAAAATGTCTCCTTGCTATATTTGCTATATCTGACATATTAGGCTAATAATCATTACTTTTGCCGGTTATTTTGTGACAGCTTTTAGATGCTTTATTCGCAGCGCCACCCACATGTTGAACGAGTCACACCGCATCAGCACCGAAAACATGATTTTTTTTCAAAATCTAAAATAAAAAATCTTGATACGAACCGAATCGTGGGTTTGGTCTATCGTTACAGCCCTAGTAAGATGAGAAAGCAAGAGTTTATGGTGTAAAAAAAACAAACAAACAAAAAAAAAACAATGGCTATCTGAACATCTTTGCAGAAGTAGGCTAATCAATAAATTATCGGGGAGGGTCATGCCTTTTTTGACAACAGATCTCAAAACTCCTCCGGTGGCCCCTTAAATAAATAACGAACAGTCCCTAAGCTAACATTAGAGCAAGCAGACTTGTAAAGTTGCTGCTACTTACATGTTTCAAGTGATAAGCCATATTTGAAGTCGAAAAATGATAGGTGAATGTTTGGATTTCCTGCCGTTAACGATCTGTCTGTTACAACCTGCATGATTTCGCCACTTTTTCGTTTTTTTTTTCTTCTGCGACTAAACGACTTTTGTATGTAACGATGTAATTAATTTTGGTCTGGACCTGGACCTGGGAGTTCACTGGGGGTGAACATTCACGAGAGCCACCCTCTCCCACCACCTCTACATAAGCCAGCCAGTTCCCCAACCCTGTCACTGCTGTTATCGGTCTGTCTTTCAACTCATCCTCAGCCTGTTCCATCTAGTGGTGCGAATCCGCACCGGGCCTTCCAGTTCCCAGCTCCATCTTGTCGTAAGGATCCCCTGTCTCCGCCTCCAGCCATCGAGCCCCTAACTCCACCTCGACCCTCGGACCCTTCAGTTCCACCTTGGCTCCATGCTTCCTCGTCTCCGGGGTGGCCCCTCATCCCATTGGTGCCACTGGGCTCCCTAGTCCCTCCAGGTCCGCCTTGGTCAAGCGTCACCATGTTCCAGCACGGTATTCCTGACCTCTTGATAAGTCTCTGCCTTCCATCCCTGTGGCTCCACCAGGCTCCACCTTTCCTCCGGCTCTGCTGTTGTCCTTAGTCTCTCCAGCTCCACCGTGGTCTTGCGGATCCCCATCTCCACCTTGGCCCCATGAGCTATCAGCTATACCTTGGCCCTCCAGACCTGCGATGTCTGGACACTGGCTCCATATCTTCTCGGCTAAGTGTGTTTTTGGTAAGGCGAGTGTGACTTACCTGGGTACAGAAGTGGGCGGAGGACAGGTAAAACCTGTAGAGGCTAAGGTGACTGCCATTACCGAGTTTCCCGTGCCTACCTCACCGAGAGAATTAAGACGTTTTCTAGGTATGGCAGGCTACTACCGTAGTTTTTGTGTGAACTTCTCTACGGTAGTTAGTCCACTAACAAATTTGCTTAGCCCTGCTCATTCTTTCATCTGGTCTGAGGATTGTCAAAGTGCATTTGAAACTGTGAAAGCTTTGTTGTATAATACTCCTGTTTTAGCTGCTCCAGATTTTGAACGTCCCTTTAAACTTGAGGTTGATGCAAGCGCTGTGGGAGCTGGGGCAGTGCTTTTGCAGGAGGATAATGTCGGAGTAGATCATCCCGTTTGTTATTTCTCCAAAAAGTTTAACAAGCATCAACGAAATTATTCTGTTATTGAAAAGGAAACTCTGGCTTTGCTGCTCGCCCTTCAATTTTTTGAAGTGTATTTGGGTTCTTCAAGTGTCCCTATAGTCGTCTATACAGACCACAACCCGTTGGTGTTCCTTGCAAGAATGTACAACCAGAATCAACGCCTTATGCGTTGGTCGTTGGTGGTTCAGGGATACAATCTCGAAATCAAGCATAAGAAAGGGTCCGAGAATGTGCTCGCCGATGCCTTATCTAGAGTGTAATTTTAAAGATTTGAGTGGAATAAACATTATGTGTTTATTCTTATGGGGAGGAGTGTTACGTCTTATACTGTCATCTGTTTGGAGCTGTTGTTGTTTTTTTTTTTCCCTCCCGTACGCTCTTTCTTTTGTTTCACTTTCACTGTCAGCAGGACGATGCGGCTACCTGATTGGCTTATCCATCTGTCAATCATCTGGGCGACGTCATCGTTATCATTGCTGTTGGATGATGATTCAACGCGCCTACACCAATGAGGGCGCGCCATGTGCCTATAAAGAGCGCACCTGTGTTGGAGGCGGGAGATGACTTTGCGCACACTAGAGCTCTCGCTTGTTAGTTTGCCTGACCTGTACCATTAATTGGATTGATGTGTTCTTTGAGAACTCAGTAATGAGACCTCTGTAAGTGAGGCTCATTTGCGCTGTTTTTTTCCTTGTGAGTATCACCATTTATTCTGTCTGGTGGTTTGATCTACTGTTAAATGGGGGAAGAGAAAAGAACAGCTTAGATATCACGTGATATACATATGCCACACTGAGAGATCAATTTGTGTTTAGAACACCAGTTTAGTGACTTGTGCCACTCCTTGTAAGTTTTGTTTTGTTAGTAAGAATAGTTTATTTAGGGCGTATTTTTGACGTTGAAGATGTTTTGTTTGGTTCTTGCTGGACGCTGATCTAGTCAGATTACATTGTTTTTTAGTTTTTTAGTAAGACTGGTTTTGGTTTTACTTAGTTCTTTGATTTGGCACAAATCTAGCTCTTTTCTCTTTACCTTTCTTTATTATAATCTAACTAATTACTTTGAGGTGTCCTTCTCATGTTGAGACTCATTGTAATAAATCACTTCCCTAAAAAAAACTCAATCGGGTGATGTGTTTGATGTTTTCCAGTACACGCTCATTATTTTAATGTTACATTCCTTAATCCCTCTAGATATTAAATAAGGTTGTAACAATCTGGGTCTCGCCCTTGACTCCATCGCAGGAAATCACATCCCTGATTCCATCTCCCAGGCTTTCCTCGTATCTGCCCTCCTGCAATTCTACCATGGAACATCATGCTGGCTGTGGTCTGGATCCCTACCTGGCTCCTCCGGTTTCTGGCTCCTTCCAATCCCCCTCTTTATTTGCTTATAGCCCTCTACAGCTCCACATCCTCCACCAGAGCCACCTCCCTCTTTCCCTCCTCTTAAATACTCTTTATAGAGCGAGGCTCTGTGTATTTGGCTCTGTGTATTGAAGCCCTCAGTTTAAGTTAGTTCCCTGTCCAGTATCGTTTGTGTGAAATGTGTGTTTGCTCTTTCTAAAGCTCCTGTTGTTCTCTCGGTATTTAAATAAAAAGTATTTTCATTTACTCCTGGTCTGTTCCTAAACAAAACGGGACACCTAGATATGTGTCTGGAACAGACCTACATTTAAGTTTTTATTCACTGAAATAATCAAATAACAATTAACAAATTGACACCTGTTTATCTGCTTTCACATAGCTAAATATGTATTTCAATATATATTGTAGTTGTGTTTTCCAGTAGAATATGTACTTTTTTTATGTACCAATTCTAAATTGACTCCTTTTTCCTAACATGTTTTTCAGTGCCATTAAGGTCATATAGAAAACCAAATCTGAACCTGATGTTGTGTGGAAGTGATGCGGCTCTGAATGCTGTATCAAAATGTTTCAGGGAAGAAAAAACACTTTCCTCGTCACATCAAAGAGAGTTTAGAACAGTGTGTCAGATGGAAGAGAAGCTTCATGGACGTCTAATCACTCTGGTGAAGCTTCCAGCTCTCAAATGGCTATCAGAGGATGAAGTAAGGCATCAGACTGTCCGCTGTGTGTCTCTCTGTGAGCCTGGAGTTAATTTTTTCCTCCTCATTATTCCTGTTGGTCCACTTAACAACGAAGACAAAGCTGAAATAGAGAAAATCCAGAAGATATTTGACTCCAGAGACCATTTCATGGTGCTTTTCACTACAGAGCTAGTTGTTGACGAAAGAGTGACAAAGTTTGTCAAATCCAGCCCGGAATTTCAGAGGTTAATCAGTCTCTGTGGAGGTCAGAACAGAGTGATGGGATTAAATGAACCTGCCAACTCGAGACCGATCCCAGAACTACTGGATTATATAGAGAACATGAAGACTGAACCATACTCCCTTCAGATGTATGTGAAAGCTCAAGAGAACAGAGTCAGACGTGAAACAGAAGAAAAATATAAAAAAGAACTGAAGAGAATGGAAAATAAAATCAAAGAGTTTCAGCTAATGGGTAAGTGTGTAATTTTCATACACAAAATAAGGTGTTCTTACTGTATGTGATTTTCATAATTAAAGCAGCACTAGGTAACTTTTCAACCTTCATAATATATTTCCAAGACTCTTGTGATGGTACATCGACTTACAATAGGTTGAATGACATGTCTGCCATAGCCTGACGGGGTCTGTATAGTTTTTAATCGTACTTTTAAACTTCGGGGTTCGGGTAGTAACATCCGCGCACCAAAAGAACAACAAAATTCGACTGCTTTACGGCATAGGCTACCTCACTTCCCCCAACACGTCCTCACATGCTGTTGGACTTGTAAGTATATTGCTTATATTGTATATCACTCGGACAAGCTTTCACTCGTTGGTGTGAGCTAAAAAGCACCTGGCGTTCTTGTTGATGGATTAGTAACTTAGACATCTTCGGAGGCTATAGCTCGATGTCCGACGATTTGAAACGCGTTGTGTTTATTCCCCAATCGAACTCGTGTAACTGTCTGTCACACGTTTTACCGTCCACAGCATTACTTGACAGACAAAAATAGGACAAGAATGAGGATCAAACAGAAACAACCCGCTTACTTCGAGGCGCACATACAATACAGACTGTGCCGAGTCAGTTAAACAGGGCGCGCGCAGCTCTTAAAGGGGCCACAACTTATTGCCACTCGTTACAGCTTCCATCTGACTGAACAGGGACCGGTATACAGGGGGGAGGGGATCAGGCCGTGAGTGAAGAGACTGCTCTGCGTGAGTGGTATTTACGACAGTAACGTTAAATACAAGTAGGCTAGTCCTCAGCGACTCTAGGGGTCGTTGTTTGACCAAAACGGAATTCCTACCTAGTGTGGCTTTAAGTTCAGTCATGAAGCTTTAAATTCACTGTCTTGCTGTGATCACAGTACAAGTAATTCATAAAATGCATAACCAAATGGCAAATAAAGCCAAGCGTCTTAATTTAATTAATTAGATCATGCATTCAAGCTGTTAAATGTATTCACTGTCAGTGGCAGCACTGTATACTTGTACTCAATCTTTTGATCGAGATCTACTTAAAAGTAGAATTTAGTATGTTAAGTATAATTGGCTTGTACACAGCAAATTCTGGTCTTTGGAATAAACTCCATGCGAGTTAAAATCAACTCAATTTGAGTGTACATGCGTGACCATCAAATAGACTTCAACGCAGAGTTAAAATAACTCCGCTCTTGGTGTTGAATTTTTAACACTTTTTCAGATTTAAAATATAACTCTTTCTGGAGTTAAAATACAAATCATACAGAGAGTAATTGTAACTCTAAAATTGAGTTATTTATAATATGAACTCCTTAACAGTGTCAAAAATCAACGCTTAAAAAATATTGCATTTAACACTTCTTAGAGTTAACATATATTTAACATAATATAATGTTTTATGTGAAAATGATATACTGAACGCCATACTCTCAACTCAGTGCTTTTATTTGATCAAATTCATACATTGGTTTAAAAATTCCATGTATGGACACACTTTAAAATAATATCTGTCATAAAATACTGTAAAAATCTAACAGCAAAACATTTACATTTATGCAGCTAACAGAGTGCCAACTAAAAAAAATTAAATTGTATAAAACAATGTCAACAACACATCACTTCATTATATAAAATCAAGACTGCAGGATTATAAAAAAACATGTAGTGCAGTAGGATTGTGTAACCTGAGATAGACACTTATACATCAGATGAAGTAACAATGAACAACTTCACAGTGAACTCATTTAAATGGGACTTGAACAGCTTGTCAAAAGCACCCAAGGATGTACATGACTGACAAGGCAAGAGTTTTTTGTCCAAGACAATGTAAAAGGTGAAAACCTGTGCTTTCGAAGTCCCTGAGGCAAGAAGGTATAGCTGAGGGTTTCCTTCAGTGGTCAGGATATGATCATCAAGGCTTTGGAATGACTTGAAACACAACATAAATGTCTCTTTATAAACAATTTGTTTAAAAATAGGCATTAACTACAATATTTGGAGTAGGATAGTGTTGTCTTAACAAACCTTGTGAAATTTCACCAGATTCCACCAGTTGTGGAGTGAGAAGATGCAGCAGGACAAGTAAAGAAGCCATGTCGCTGTCCCATTCTGGAGACAGAAAAAAACGTAGTTGTTTCAAAGTATGTTTAGGGCATCTCTAAGTTAGCCCTGTGAATTGTGTATCATAATATATTAAAATGATGAAATATTAGTGGGGTAGTTTTATTAGTAGTTTTTTATTGTGTGCTGGAGAGCAAACTGGATACTGTACATGCCCAAAGCCAAGGGGACTTACTCTTACTATGTTCTTACATGCATCATGATTTTTTTTTAATGTAAAATTTATGAAAAGCATTCACAAAGCATGAATTCATGAGCTTTCATAATAAATTACATTAAGAAATAACTGTGTATTAAGTGTTTTTAGCAGACTTTTTGGGAAATAATCAATAAAAACTTTTTAACCAGAAGATTGATTGGCTCAAGTAACAACATTACTATTTTGATGATGACTGTACCTGGATCATCAGTAGTGTCAGATACTTCATTCAGTGCAGCTTTCAAAAGATGTTTTAGGAGAGCAGTCTCTTTAAGGTTCCTCCTGGATGACTTTCTTTAAAACTGGTGTTCCATTTTTCCAGGAAACTTAAAGCAACCTCTGCTCCAAACATCAGTAAGAAGTCTTGCAAAATCTAATTAAAAAAGGAAAGACAACCATTCAGACATCTAATGTAATGTAATATTTTTGATACAATTTTCATAATCACTGTCATCCCTGCTGGCTTTGACGAGAGAATTTGCTTTACATTCACGTTGCACTATTATCAACATCGTGAACTGACATTAAAGAGAAAACATGTAATTTTTGTTAACTGTTATGTTAGTGTGATTGAAAATGCAAAAAAAATAAAATAAAAAAATGTTTAAGCTGAAAACTACGCACTTTTTAACTATTCACTAGTCTAAAACGTTTATCATTACAATTCAAACCCGTTGCAGGCCAAACGTTACACTTTCACGGCTCAAATATATTATTATCCAGGGTAGACACTGCAGTTAGGACGTCTGTAAAACAGGCTATATGACACACATAAAGTTCCATGGCTGTATAAAGTGTATTACCTCGTCGGCATTAACGTATGGAAGCTCAACAGAAGAAGGTTTCTTGAGTTGAGTCACCATTTGACGGCAAAAAACAAACAAACTAATTTTCAGAAACACGGTGTGAAAGACGGTTAGCCTATCTAATGTTAGTTCGTTTAATCGAGGGGAAAAAAACTCACAAAACAGGCTAACAGCCACTCAATTCAAACACCACGTTCGCCACGGTCATTGACGTTAGTACACACACATATAATGCAACAGCTACGACAAAACGTGTTTCTGTCAGAAAATATCGAACATTTTGAAAAAAAATATATATATATTGTAATAAAAACGTTTTTACATACCTCACGGCGGATCCATTAGGCCTTTAGTGCTGCACCAGGGTCGTGACTCGATCGTGTGGCGCACTTCTTAATATTTAACTCCAGATGTAGTGTTAAAACACGCTTCTGAACACCATTGAATAAACTCCAAAATACAACACAAACAGGGAGTATCCCATAACACAAACTGTAGTCAGAGTTAAAAAATAAACTCACAAATCTAACTCTTTCGCACTTTTTTGCCTAACTCTGGATTTTTCAACTCCATAAATTTGCTGTGTAGTTGTGTTTACTCTTTTGATTGAGTAGCCTATTAAGTACTTTTTTCACATAGTTTTACACAATGTCTTATGAACGTACATTGTTTGAAATGATTGATTTATAAAGAAAACTTACAAGTATACTTGCTGTATAAAACTACTAAACTTGTAGTTTACTGAGAGTATGTATATCAACGTGTACTTTCATAAACTAAAATTGCTATAAGTATTTGACTAGTTAGTATACCTATAAGTTCACTGGTGGTATAGTTGCAGTACAAACAAAAAACTTAGTTGTAAACTAGTTGTGTACTCAAAGTTTACTATTGTTACCCTTAAATTATTCTTAAAAGTAAAAAAAATACACTAATAAGTGGAACCATTTAGTCCCAAGTATACTACTGAAAAAGTACACTTACAAGTATATTTGTAAGTCTAGTACATTGATATTAGAATACTTCCTACATAAAGTATACTTGAAAATAAACTTGAACTTTATTTAAGCATCCCTAATAAAATTAACTTGAAGTAATACTTACCATACCCATTTCAGTTTTGCATGACTATTTTCCAACAACTTTATGGCTCCCTAATTTTTTAATTTATTTTACTACTGTATCATTAAATATGTCAATACCTCCTTAGAATTTTACCAGAAAATGGGATATTATGAGGAACTGTAAATTTTCTTATTTTTTGGGCTTAAAATAATGCCTCCTTAGACAGCTAATTTTGAGAACAGAAAGTGTGATTGTATGTTGAAAGAAAAGGTTATGTCTTTCTAACACTAATTAAAATGTTTGTTTCAGATCATTAATTAATCATTAAATGACCAGTTTTATCAGCTGCTTTTGTTGTCGGATAACTAAACCAACTGAAACTTCTGCAGTCCAGCATAATCCTTTTAAACTTTTGCACTTGTTTTCAGTTAGTCTGTTTTTTATTTATTTTTTCTCTCAATGTGATTTTCAGGTGCTGAAGGTGAATCAGATGATCAGGAGTGTCTGAGGATTGTTCTGATCGGGAGGACAGGAAATGGAAAGAGTGCAACAGGAAACACTATTCTGGGAAGAAATGAGTTTCACAGCCAAATGAGCACAGATTCAGTGACGACTGTTTGTGAAAAGAGAATTGGTGAAGTTGATGGTCGATCAGTAGCTGTTGTTGATACTCCAGGACTCTTTGACACGATACTGTCAAATGATCAAGTGACGGAAGAAATGGTGAAATGCATTTCACTTTCATCACCTGGACCTCATGTGTTTGTCATTGTGTTGAGTCTAGGAAGATTCACCAAGGAAGAAGCAGACACTATGGATCTGATCAAACAGATTTTTGGTCATGAAGCTGCTCAGTTCAGCATCGTTCTGTTCACTAGAGGAGACGATCTTGAGGATGTGTCAATCAAAGATTATGTGAGGCAAAGTAAGTCTGGAGAACTGAAGAAACTGATCAGAGAATGTGGAAACAGATTCCTGGATTTCAATAACAGAGAAAAACAAGACAAAACTCAAGTGATTAAACTGTTAAACATGATAGAAGAAGTGAAAAACACTAATGAGGGTCGATACTTCACTAACAGCATGTTTGAAGAGGCAGAGATGTCCATTAAAAAGAAAATGGAGGAAATACTGAGAGAGAGAGACAAAGAAATTGAGATCCAGAGACAGATATTACAAGCCAAATATGAGATGGAAATGAAAAACATGACACAGAGACTAGAAGAAGAAAAACAAAAGGCAGATGAGGAGAAAATTAAAATGCAGAATCAAATCAGAAAAGAAAAAAGAGAGAAAGAACTAACAGAGAAAAGAATGCAATATATTCAAAGAGAGAAAACAGAACGCGATACAATGAAAAGGAAATATGAAGATGAAATGAAGAAGATCAAGATGAAATATGAAGATGATGTTAGAATAAAAGCAGAAGAATTTAATGAGTTCAGAGACAGAATAGAGCTGCGGGTTTGGGATTTCAAGAATAGGCTGGACGAGCAACATGATCAACATTATCTACTGAAAGAATGGTACGAAGACTTGAACGAGGACAAAAAGCAGAACAAGAAGAAGAATAAAAAATCAAAGGGATGTGTCATTTCTTGATTGATTTTAATGCTTAAATATATCTCTCAAATACTGTAATTATTTGCAGTGCTTCATATTTTGTCAAGCAACGTTTTTCTACATGCTTTTGATTGTAATAATTTGTTTACTGCAATGCCGTTTGGTTTAAAAAAAATAATATGTTTTTAATTATTGATAAAAGGAGGAATTTTGAGTGACACTTTTTAATGAGCACATTTGCAGAATTTGTAGTAGACTGTAGATTTGTAGTACACCTCAGTAGAGTGTGAAAACCATTGGCACTAATGTTCTCTATGATTGACTTGGGCTCACAAATGATTTGATAAATGAAGCCCTGGACTGCTTTGCTTTTATGGTGGATCTTCAGCTCCTGGTCATGTTCCATTTTCTCTAAAATAACATTCTGTTAAACATCTACTCTTCAGATTAAGAAAAAGTATTATGACTTTGTAATCATAGAGACTATACTCTTAAGGAAGTTCTCTTGTATGTTAGTTCACATTGATATTTAGTCATCTGTCCATATAACAGCCTACTACTGAATGTAATCATTATTAAATCAAACATCTTGCAAGAAAATGTCAACATATAATATGTATATTTGAAAGAATATATGCAAGTTAACATGCACAAATAAACACCGAAATTAATAGCACTCAAATACATTCTAAGGTATGTCAATGTTTCTTTTCAAAATACCAATATAACTTTATTTTGTAAAATAGATATTTACTTCCATTTACTGCAGCGGTTATGCATCTCCAGCCCATGATCTCCACAGAGGTGTTTTAAGAGAGTGTATAATGTCTCTTCTCAGTGGGTGTTAAGCGCGGTACAGACTGCACGATTTTAGCAATCCTATAAGATCCTTATATCACACTGTGCGACATGGATCTATTAAACTTGGGTACGACATGTATGTAGACTGTACGATGATGACACCAATTGAATCGTAAGCTATGATGCATGTTTCTATAGAATAATAAAATGTCATCAGCAAGTGCTAGTGGTAAACAAAAAGATAATGATGAATCACACTTTTGAAAGTTGTAGTTTTTATGTGTGCTGAAAAAAAAGAGGAAGCAGCGAAAGAGGAAGGGAAAAGAGCTTGAAGTAATCAGTTTTACGTTTTAGTGCCATATAGCGTTGATTTCATGTTGCATTTTTATTGGCTGTTCAGTAGACGTAGGTCGTAGCAGCAAACACATGTGAGATGATCATGTTAAAATTCTGACACTGTCAGAAAATTATTGTAGGTTATCTTTGGTCGCAAGACCGTGACAATGGCCGTCTCTGAATCTCTCTCACTGTACAACGTAGGACCAGCATTTAAAGAGCCATGACCACAGAAACCACCACGATTGTTTCACGATGGAAATCTTTTGTCTGGGACAGCTGAAAATCGTGCAGCTTGTCAAATTTGCCCCTTTTTGGGTGTGAGCAAAAACATGCCGTTTTTGTGTGTCCCTTTAAATGCAAATGAGCAGCTGCTTCGCCTCTGTTCAGAAGAGGCAGATCCTTTACACGAGCTTCAGATACTCAGCAATAACAAAACGCATGTCTCACTCATCCAAAATCTCAGAAATAACAAATAGCGAGTGCAGCCTTACGGAGATACTCAGGAAAAGTTTGACTTTTAGACACACCTGGACATTTCAGACTTGTGAATACATTTATGTAGTTGTTGTGGAGTTACATTGTTTCAGCTCATTGACTTGCATGTACGGTCCTGTTTAAACTTTCACACAAGTTGGCACAGTTCCCTGAGGTCTTTATAAGACAGCTGTGTTTTTTTTGTGTGTTTTTTTTTTTTTTTTTGTGCTCGTCTGTGCAGCAAAGTCAGATCTGTTTGCATGCTTTGCTCGAACTTTTGCCATTGCATTAGAACTGGTTACATTGTTGTCGCTTTGGAAAAGCAAATGGCGGCGCCGTGGGTGGAAACGTGGAGATTAAAGGGACAATGTGTAGCTTTTTAGGTATTTTATTATCTAAAAGCAATATTTTTATTCATAAATATGTCCTCAATGGTGTACAAATACCTATGCCAATGATCTGACTTATCCTCGTAAACGAAGAATTCGAATTATTAACTTTATATACATGGGACGGGTAGGTCCACGGAGGCTTCCATGTAGTTCCGCCATCTTGAAAAACTATAATAGCAGAGAGGGACAAAAAGTACTAGGCCAACGCGTTTCCACAACGCGCTTTCGTTCAGAGCCAGCGTCACATGACTGAAACCAGCAGAAGCGGAGGAGCAGAGCAGAGCAGAGAGAGGCACTGTCACACAAAAAACAAGGGTTAATGTTGGGATAGCTAATGCAGGAGAAAGCTTTCAAAAGAGACGCTGAAGTTGCCTGCTTTCTTCTCGACAGGTAAGTCAATGTTACGGTCTTAATTACAAGCTTTTCATTGTGTATATGAGTCCACACTCAAGAGTGTAAAGTGTTAAAATATGAGTGTTAAATTAACACTCAAGAGTGTTAAAGTTAATGAGATAATTAAGTGATTAATTTAGTGATGATTGAGCATTATTGAAGACACCAGATGTTAACAAGCAGAATCACTGAAGGAGAAAATCACAAATTGTAAGTTACCATTATGGAGATCAATGTTTGCTTTAAATGGTAAAATGGTAAATGGACTGCATTTATATAGCGCTTTCACAGACCTATGGCCACCAAAGCGCTGTACATAGCCTCACATTCACCCATTCACTCACTCATTCACACACCGACGGCGGTGTCAGCCATGCAAGGCGCCATCCAGCTCGTCGGGAGCAGCTGGGGTTTGGTGTCGTGCTCATGGACACTTCGACACTTGGTCAGGTGGAACCGGGGATTGAACCACCAACCTTTCGGTTTGTAGACAATCTACATGAACCACTAAGCCACTGCCGCCCCATTAGTTGGACTCTTTACCCTTATACATTCACTTTAAATGTTGTTTGTCTGCCGTTATTGATTTATAATAAAGAAAAGTGTGATCTGATAGTGTTGGTTATGTTTTGATATAATCATGCTGTGATCTGAAAATTAAACTTATTGAGATAGTTTGTTATTTAGAAACACATACATCAATAATCAGCCTGTGAATCTCAACAATGGTGACAATAATAAAGCATGATGCAGTGGCTGCCACCAATCACAACTCATTAATGGCTCCCATCATGCATTGCGGTATGAATAAATTATGATCTGAATTGTCTATGAAATTTACTTTTCCTAATTGAATATTCTGCTCGTCACCATTGTTGAGATGCATAGACTGAATCTTGACGTCTGTGTGTGCCTAAAATAACGTGTTTTTGTTTTTTCTTTTCTTCAAAACAACTTTTAAGAAATCCTTTATATTATATCTAAAATTCTGGATATTTATGCAGAATCACAGTTAGGCTGTAAACAACAACATAAATCAAAAACATAATGTTCAAATGATGATTGTCATAACATAACCAACACCATCAGATCACTTTTTTCTTTGTTCATCTGGCAGTAAGTCAGATACATCAGCCAAACAAAATCTAAAGTTAATAATATAAGGGTCAAGAGCCCAACTAAAGCCTGGTTCACACAGCAGGATAATTAGGCCGATTTTAGCCCCGATTCACCCCTTCCGACAATCTTAAGGATGCTCCGATTATCGTAAAATAATCTGATCAGATATTCCTGCCATGTGTGGTGTGTTAAAGGAATAGTTCACTTTAAAATGAAAATTCTGTCATCATAAGCCGCTTTCCGACCGGAGGAAACTTTTCACAGTTCCTAGAACTATTGGCTAAAGTACCCGGATGTCGGCGTGTTCGCACCGCAGGAACTAGGAACGATTTTAGTTCTAGGAACTCCATTTGTAGGAACTAATTTAGGTCCTACTTTGGAGTAGGGTCTAAACCAGCACTATAGGAACTACCCGTGACGTTAGTGTACGCTGATTGACCGAACGCACGCGGAACACCAGCACCCGCCATTTTTAAAACAGCTAGAATGTAAACACACAGATTATAGCCTATATATTTACTCCAGAAACTAACTATACAAACATGGAAAACAGTGATAGATGGGTCTCTAAACATTTATGCTGAAGAGAAAATCCAACGCAACTTTGAGGGGACCAAGCCAAACATTATTATGTATTTCTGCCCAGCTAGCAACACTGGACATCAACCACACGGCATAGGCTAATAACTTTTTTTCATATACTGTCTACTTTCTATAACAGTTCTATCTAATAACGTGTTAGACAGATCGCTAACTAATAAACACAGAGAATGCGAGCATTGTTTGCTCTGGCGTTCTCAGCGCCGCCAAAATAAAGGTCCGTCGTGCCGTCAAAATAAAAGTCACTATGCTTGCATCACTCCCTTACCCCTCCTACCAGTTCCTATGGCCACTTGGCCAGTGCGAACGCAAACAGCAAAACCGAGTTTGGGGGAGAGTAGTTCTTAGAACTGTTTAGAAGTGGACAGTTCCTAGAACTAAGTTCCTGTAACTACTTGGTCGGAAAGCGGCTATATACTCACCCTCATGTTGTTTCAAACCTGTATGAATTTCTTTCTTCTGCTGAACAGAAAGGAAGATATCTAGAAGAATGTCAGTAACTAGACAGTTTCTGGGTCCCATTGACTTCCATAGTATATTTTTTTCCTACTATGAAAGTCAATGGGAACATTGGGATAGATGGTTGCCATTGAAGACCATTCTGTGTATAAAAAAAATCCTGGAATGTTTTCCTCAAAAACCTACATTTCTTTTCGACTGAAGAAAGAAAGACATGGATATCTTGGATGACATCGGGGTGAGTAAATTATCAGCATTCATTTTTTTGAAAGTGAACTAATCCTTTAATTGAGAGGGAAATGCAAAAAGAATACAGAATGGCGCAGCATAAAACAACCTCTGTCCAACTCTGTGTGACTGCTGTGCTCCAGGGGAAACCCCAAACATGGGTCTTAAAGGGTGAAATAACAGTACCTTTACCCTCCGGTGGCTTCTCGCAACCCAGAAAGAGCCTTGGGTACGGGTTATCCTGTGTCAGCTTCTTGTCAACGAAGTGAAACGAGCACACAAACAGGTATTTTGGGGGTGTTTTTAAATTTAAGTTCTTCAGCCATATTCTTTTTGATTCATCGTCTTTTGGGGGATGATGGAAACTGTACAATCGTTGACAGGAACACTCTGATTTAGTTTTAGGCTTATGTTCAAAACACTTAAGTCACTGAATTATTCCGGTTTACTTTATATGTACAGCCGCGAACAGCACATGGTGTCCCTGCATGTATTGCAGATTGACAAAAATATGAGTTAATTGTTATTAAAAAATTATTATTGCTTTGCATTAACCGGCTTGATTTATGCTGCTGCTGTTGTTGTCACTGTTATCTAGCTGTCATATGGCTCTGAGTTCATATTTTTATTGAATTACAATATTTGATCCTCACCATGTTTGAGATTTGTGTGTTGAGTTTTATGTGCTTATTGCAACTTATTTGCTCAGGTGAAAAGGGTACGTCTATCTCAGATTTAACATTTGGTCTGTACGTCCAGCATCAGATTCAGGTAATAACATTAATCTCATTTATGGTAGAGAAAGCTGCTTATTTGAACAAAAGTAACCGTGAAGAATTTAATATAAACACAGCTTTTGTGTCTTTATCAACTTTTCCATATAGCTACTACTGGCCCTGATAAACATCACATATACTTACCGCTTGCTCCATTTCTGTAAATCTGAATGAATGACTCTACCCGTTGCTCTAGTCTTCATCAACAGCCCTGCTGGTGAGATCGACTAACAGCAGATGGAGATTATGAATCGATAATCTATTGATATTCCTGCAGTTCTCGGATGTGAAATGTTGTATTTTCTACTGAATTTGAACCACTGAATTTGTGGAAGCTAAATAAAATGGACCGAAATTTGCCGGTTGAATATTATAGAATGCATTTTTAAACAGAATTAATATTTTGGAAGTGAAATCTGAAAGGTGAGTATGGATCATTTTTAATAATGAACATGTGCTTGAAATGTTTTGAATTAAATTATTCGCAGCTTAAATATACAACCATGTTGAATTTCAGCCCATAAAAATGCAAGCCCTAAAAATACAATGCATAAAAATGCAAGCACAGTTAATACAACGTCCAGTTCAACAAGCTTTTTTTTCCCAAAAACATTTGGCATTATTTTACTTCCATACCCGGTGTTCCTCATTCCCCAAACAGTCCCCTTAATTAGCTATCAGGACTAGATCCGAAAGCACAACACACATTACACAAAGTTCATTCATTATATTAGAACTTTGCAAAAGGTGAGCAAAAAAGATGAGTATCCTGGAAAATACTGGCAGTCGAAAATAAAACAGTAAAGGTTGTCAAATATTGCTGTATTGCCTTGTCATGTTCAGTTGCTTAAATCTTACCTCGCATTCTTTGAGCGTTAAAAAGTGCCATGCTGAAACTTCTGTGAACAATCAACACGCCTTATTTGATATGTTTGGATGTCTCAAACATTTTTACATTGACGAGCACTAACAACAACCATTTGTCTCTGCCGACAAGTTTAATTAACCCATTCTTAATTAATTTACATAGACAGGGCCACATTGTCCAGCTGTCCACCAGGAAAAACTGCTCCAGATCCCCAGTCCGCATGATAACAGGTGGTGCAGACTCATTTCTGTCCCACTGGCTCTCAGTGAGAGCGCATTGCATTTTCATTTTTCACAACAGATTTACATGTGTAACCGACGTAGGCCAGTAAGATCTGTGCGTGTAAACCTCACTCCCCTGGCCTCAAGAGGTGCGCTAGCGACCACTGTTAATATCTGCGGTAATGGCTCCCCGCCCATGTCTAAGACCCTGGTTTGAATCCCGCTCGGAGTGGGTTGTGACCCAGACGGGTTTACACGCACAGCTCTTACTGGCCTACGTCAAACTCCCCCCCTTACACCTCACTCCTCTCTCCAAGGGCCTCAAGAGGTGCAATAGTGACTAGCGTTAAAGGTCGGGTCTTTAGCATTCTTGTTAGCGCGCTGCCTCCTGCACCGGAGACCCCGGTTCAAATCCCACTCGGAGTGGGTCGAGAAGCACAGGTTACACATGCTTTTCTAAAATACTGCTATTTATATACGTGTACATGCAATATGAAAATGCCATTATGTAACGGTGTACAGACATCAAGCTGCAAACATCAAGCTGTAGAAAAGAGATTAATTTTATTTTTCAGGGAGATAATTTCAATCAAATACTATCCAATTAATCCAATGATAGGATAAAAGCTTCAGGTAAGTAACTAAAAAAAAACATTAATATTGTTAGTTGACACTCATCTTTAGGCTTTGAAAATCACAGAATGGCACAGCTGGTTTTATTCTTCTGTTTTTCAACTTCTTTTAGTAGCTCTTTTATTTCTTCTCCTTTCTGGTCCTGCAGATGTTGATAGAGTTTTTCCAGTAGTTCATGTTGTTTCTGACGTTCTTCCAGCATCAGTTTGAGCTCCTGAACGTGCTGCTCATTTCTCTCTCTGAAATCATTCAGTTCTTCTGCTTTTTTTCTGGCTTCATCTTCATGTTTCTTCTTTATGACTTTTATTTTCTCTTCATATCCCTTTTTCATTTCATTTCTCTCTTTCTCTTCTTTTTCTTTTCTCTCCTTATCCTCTTTTTCTCTTCTCTTTTTCTCTTCATCTTGCTCTTGTTTAAGATCTTCAACCATTTTCTTCCATCTCTTTCTCTCTTCTTCTCGTCTTTCATCATCCTCTCGTTTTATTCTCTCCCACTCCTCTTTTCTCTCTCGCTCCAGCCTTTCATAATGTCTTTCCATTTCAGTTTTCTTTTCTTCATATTCTCTCTCTTTGTCTTCTCTTTCTCTTCTCTGTTTCTGTCTCTCGTCCTCTATCTTCTGTCTTTCTTCTTCTCTCTCTCTTTCAAATCTCTTTCTCATTTTCTCCAGTTCTTCTTGTTTTTCTCTCAGTTGTTCGTCATGTTTCTCCTTTCTCTTTCTTTCATTTATCTCTCGTTCTCTCATCTGTCGTTTCTTTTCATCCTCCCATTCTCTCTGCTGTCGTTTAATTTCCTCTTGAATCTCTTTTCTGTCATTTTCAGCCTCTTTTAATTTTCTTTTCCATCTCTGTCTCTCTTCCTCTTCTTGTTCAATCCTCATTTGCTCCTCAGATTGTCTCTTCTTAATTTCCTCTTTTTGTTTCTTTCGTAACTCCATTATAATACATTCTTGTTCATTTTTCATCTTTTCTTGATCTTGTCTGTATTTCTCTTCTCTCTTTCTATCTTCTTCTTCTCTTACTTTTTTCTGTTTTTCATACTGTGATCTCTGATATTTAATCTCTCTCTTCATTTTTTCTATTTTTCGATGATATTCAGTTTTTTGCTGCTCTTCCTCTTCTGAACGTTTCTGGTTTTCAGTCTCTCGTTTCTTCTGTTCCGTTTTCTCTTTTACTTCAAACTCTTTTCTGAGTTTTTCCTCTTTTTTTCTGAATTGATTCTCCATTTTCATTCTCTCTTCATCTGCTCTTTGTTTCTCTTCCTCAAGTCTCTTCATCATATTTTCCTTTTCCATCTCATATTTAGCTTTTAATTTTTCATTCTGAGCCTGAATCTCTCTTTCTCTCTCTTTCATTATTTGCTCCATTCTCTTTTTAATGGACATCTCTGCCTCTTCAAACATGCTGTTAGTGAAGTACCGACCATCATTAGTATTCTTCACTTCTTCTATCATGTTTAACAGTTTAATCACTTGAGTTTTGTCTTGTTTTTCTTTGTTGTTGAAAACCAAGAATCTGTTTCCACAATCCCTGATCAGTTTCTTCAGTTCAGCACAGTTATATTTGCACACATAATCTTCGATGGACTCATTCTCAAGTTCATCTCCTCTAGTGAACAGAACGATGCTGAACTGAGCAGCTTTATGACCAAAGATCTTCTTTATTAGATCCATAGTGTCCATTGCCTCCTTGGTGAATCTTCCTAAACTCAACACAATGACAAACACATGAGGTCCAGGTGACGACAGTGAAATACATTTCACTATTTCTTCCACCACTTGATCAGTTTGCAGCGTCGTGTCAAAGAGTCCTGGAGTATCAACAACAGCTACTGATCGACCATCAACTTCACCAACTCCCTTCTCACAAACTGTAGTCACTGAATCTGGTCTTATTTGGCTGTGGAACTCATTTCTTCCCAGAATAGTGTTTCCTGTTGCACTCTTTCCACTTCCTGTCTTCCCGATCAGCACAATCCTCAGACACTCCTGATCATCTGATTTACTTTCAGCACCTGAAAAATAATGTTGGTAGAATTAATTTATTACTATCAGGCAGATTTAGGTTTGGTGTTTTTCAATCAAATAAAACTGAACACAAAGCATAGAACAATGTCACAGACTAAATAAAAGTTAGGACATATTAACGTTTCCATCACCAAAACTGAAAAAAAAAATTTTGTTTGCTGGGGACTGTTGCAAAAAAAAAAATTATCTGGCCGTTCAAAAGCCAAAATTCCATAATGAATGTGATATTCCTGAAACATTCTTTCAACTTAATGTTTACTAACTAATGTCCATTGTCACGCACAAATGTTTCATGAACATCATATTAACCTTTAAATGACGTTCTAATAAAATTAAGAAAGCTGGACAATTTTATGTTCTAGGAATGTTACAAATCAACATTTTTAATGTTGAGTTGTTAGATTTGCATGACAAGCCACTCGCCCAGACATAAGGGTATATAATGTTGCCAGCAACTCCTTATATTTAATTGACTGATGAACATTATCATTACATTTGACTAATTCTGCTTTAAACATTTGTGATATTACTGATAACCACCAAAATAATGCCAGTAGTAAAAAAAAAAATAATAATTCTACAAGCTGAAGCACATGTTAATATAAAGAATGTGTGTCATACACACAAATACATAACACCATGATGGTGACACACACAACTCTTAAAATATAGGTAACATTTATTTTTAGACATTTTACTAACTATAAGTAACTTTGCAGCTACATGTCAACTAACTGTCATTAGAGTAGACTGTTAGGGTTCGGGTTCAGGTAATAAGTTGACATGTAGTTGCAAAGTTATTTATAGTCAATAGAATGTCTGTTGGGGGACCATCAATAGTGTTGGTAGATAAGCAGACAGTCTACTAATACTCTACTAATACTCTAATGACAGTTAGCTGACATGTAGTTACAAAGGTACTTATTGTTAGTAGAATGTCTAAAGTGGACCATTTAGTTGGACAGTTTGGGTCTTGGCTTTTATGTGAGTGTGTGATCTTTGAAACAGTGTGTACTACTTAAACACATAATTTATTGCAAAGAAAGCCAGAAACAAAGATAATCAGTTGAAATATTTTTCAGCATCATAATTCACTAATTTTACCACTGACCAAAAGGTAATTTCTTGTTAAAAAGTTATATTTACAAACAATACTTTCTTGCCACAGATCAGACATTCTGAATTTTTTAAAATACATTAATGGAAAATCATTTTTAGATACACATCCAGACAACATGAGTCAGCATATGAATCTCAACAATCGTGACATGCTTCATGCCACCATTGCTGAGATTCGAATGCTGATTCTTGATGTCTTTGTGTCTAAAAAAGAACATTCCCATTATGTATTTAAAAATCAAAATTCTGAACACTGATCTGTTGCAAGAAAGCAATATTTTTAAATTATTACATTTTAAAGATTATTTTTGATTCTGGCTTTCTTAGCAACAAATTATGTTCGGTAAACACTACTGCAAAGACCAAAAACTCACATAAAAGCCAAGAGTCAAACTGTCCAACTAAAGCAAACACTGATCACAACAATGGTGACTAAACATTTTAAAACATCAACTACTACACCTCTGTTAATTCTCAAAAAAAAAAAAAACTTGATGCAGGACGCAGGGGCAAACTGAATTACTGAACATCTGAATGAGGCAGCGAGACGGGCTGGTAAGGGCTACCGAGGACAATTGGGCAAGCGGCACTAGTGGAACTATTTCTGAATCAATCCCAGCTCAGAACTACCCTTGGACAATCCAAGAGGTTGATTATTGACTATTTCTTTAATGCCCTTTCTCATTATATAAAGAAAATTATCATGCAAATGCACAATACAAAAATCCACTCACCTTCTGACTGAATCGTCTGCTGCAAGTCATTAATCTTACTTTCCATTTCACTCAGTTTTTCTTGCAGTTCACGTCTGACTCTGTTCTCTTGAGCTTTCACATACATCTGAAGTGAATATGGTTCAGTCTTCATGTTATCTATATAATACAGTAGTTCTGGGATTTGTCTTGAGTTTTCCAGCTCCTTTAACCCCATCACTCTGAACTGACCTCCACAGAGACTGATTAACCTCTGAGAATCTGGGCTGTCATTTATAAAGTCTATCACTGCTGCTTTAACACTGAGATCTGAGGTGAAGAGCAGAATGAAATACTCAGAAGAGTCAAATATTCTTTTAATCTTTTATATTTCTGCTTTGTCTTCATCAGTCAGTGGACCAACAGGAACAATTAGGAGGAAAACATGAACTCAAGGATTACAGAGAGACACACAGTTAAGAGTTGCACTCTTCAAGTCCTCCTCTGAGAGTCGATTGAGAGCTGGAAGCTCCACCAGACTGATCAGACGTCCATGAATCTTCTCTTCTTTCTTCACACACTCTTCACTGCTTGCTATTCGACATGAAGGTTTTATCTTTTTCCCTCGTAAAAGTTGACACGGCGACCTTAAGTGATCCATTGCTTCCACACAGCACCAGGTTCAGCTTCTGTTTTCCAGAGAAATTAGCTGACACAAAAAAAAAAAAAAAAAAAAACATATACAGTCACACTTTCACAGAAAACTTTTTTAACTCCAATCAGTTTAAAACAACATTATTTCTATTATTGCTAAGACTTAATTAATTACTTACTATTGGGACGATTCCATTTTGGGCTATGCTTTCTTGTATCATCTTTAAAAGAAAAAAATGCATAAATAAAAAACAATGTACAAATAATATATTTACAATACATACTGCTATTCCTAAATCACAAGTATAAAGTCGGGAAGGCTGGGGTCCTTGTTCCGTTTTCTTCTAATTTAGTTTTCTGTTCCTCTTTCAAAGTGTCCAAAATGTTAACAACCCAGATAGCAACATTGTTTCGGCCTGGATCCAGCCCACATCTGGCACTTGTGGAATACGGATCTGGCCCACATGCAGCGTGGAATGACAGCCCTTGAGTGGCCCACTACTGTTTGCCAGATCTGGGCCAAAAGCAGGCCATAGCAATGCCACATGTCAGCCAAGAGCAAAGTAATAAACCAGAACTGGACCTTATCTGAGCCACAAAGTCTGTGTATATTAAATATGGAGTCATTTCAGCCTTAATAAGCCTGTTAACAAGCAGAATCACTGAAGGAAAGAAGAGAACAGAAAAAGGGACGAGCAGAAACACAAGAACTACAACTGACTTCAGACACAGCCTTAGATGAAATCCACTGAAGAGAAAAGAAGACATTAAATCTGTGAAGATCTCAGCAGAGGAGGATTAAACAACTCCACAAACAGCATTACCAGCTTCACTTATTATAACCATCTGATCATTTAATTTCCTATTCGGAATGGAATAACGATAAATTAAAAGATGGATCGTTTATTTGTTTTTTCGTTTAGTTTAATAAACGGAAAATGAGATATCGGCTCGATGTCTCATTTTTCATTTGTGGTTTACAAATCGGTTTATGGCTTTGATATTTCGTTCGCACATCTGGGCGGCGCTGAAACGCCCCTTTCATCTGATTGGTCAAACCGCTTCGTCTTCAATACAGCCAGCATAAGAGTCCAGAGGTCAGAAAGTAGAAGTCCTGCCATATGTTTATTCCACCCATGAACTCAGTCAGCTGATTTCACTAATTAGTTCTCTCTCCTGTCTGAATTAGCAAATCCAGGAGATTGGAAGAAAATACTGAGCAGGGCTTTTACTTTCTGAACCTGGACTTCACACCTCTGAAGAGAACAGAAAAAGAGACGAGTAGAAACACAAGAACTACAACTGACTTCAGCCACAGCCTTAGATGAAATCCACTGAAGAGAAAAGAAGACATTCAATCTGTGAAGATCTCAGCAGAGGAGGATTAAACAACTCCACAAACAGCATTACCAGCTTCACTTATTACACTGTAAAACTCAACAATTTAAGCTAACTTATTTCATTTGAGGAAACCGATTGCCTTAATTCAATTAAGTTTATTAACTCAAACAATTTAAGCATAAAAGAATATTTGTTTTGTGTCCAAGTAACTCAACTTATTGTTAAGATAACTTGGGTAAATAAAGTTAATAGTACTAAGTCCATTCAATTAATATAACTCAAATCTATGAAGTACACTTTAAACCTGAATAAGTTGGCAGAACAATCAATTGCCAGTCAAAGCTCTTGAAAGAACAATCAAAGTTCTTAAACTCATAGTACATTAATTCATATTTTTCATTTACTCTCAATGTGAACAATTTTATTAGTGTAAACTTATTTTTTAAAGGTAATCTGTTAACATACTTATTTGCTAACATATTAGCAATAATAGGTTAAACAGAAGCAGTTGTAGTATGAGCACAACTATATGAATAGTTTTTTTGCTCTCAAATCAAGCTGCATGCACCACTTGTCACCATGATGGTAACTATTCCACGCTGTAAAAAAATCGTAAAAAAAGTGTCAAATGACTGGCAGCTATGGCTGCCAAACAAAAACCATAAAATTTAAGTAAAATATTCTAATTTAAATAAACTGAAAAATACTGTTATTTCACAGGTATTTCCTGCATTATTATGATCAAATACCTTCATTGTAAAAAAAAACATTAAAAAAGGGTAAAATGACTGGCAGCTGCCAAACAAAAACCATAACATTAAAGTAAAATATCCTAATTTAAATAAAGTGTAAAAAACTTTAAAATAAATTTGATGTCACCATGATTGAGATCAGTGTCTGCTTTAGTTGGGCTCATGACCCTTGATTTTTTAATTGTATTTTTCTCTGGCTGCTTCAACTGTGTCTTTGATACACATTTATTATAGCAATAAATGCAAGAGAAAATGTCAGTTGATATTGATTAATTAATGATAATGTTATAGTCATCATATGGTGATCTGGTTTACTGATTTATCAGTCAAACATAAATTTATTAGATTAGATTAGATTACGTAATATGTAGATGGATGTTAGCTTTATACAAAGACTCTAATACCATAACTTTTCACGTGACCCTTGAAATATTGTGGCATCAGTAAATACAATCTGAAATTTTAATAAATATATATTATACAGAAAAAGTTTTGAGCTGGTTCATTTTTATTGTAGTATAGCAACATCAAGAATCAACATATGAATCTCAACAATGGTGACAACCAACAAACCCTTTTTGTGACTTTATAGTAGTTCAGAGTTGATCAGATTTTTCTTTTCATTGTCACCATTGTTGTGATTCATACGCTGATTCTTGATGTCTGAGTGAGTCTATGTGATCCTGTCAAAACATTTTCTGTATAATGACTCATAAAATCTGAGTATCACAGCACTGCAGGATCTTCTATAGCAGTTTTAACATGTAAAGTTAATTAATATTTAACAACTTAATCAGAAATTACACTTCAGATGATATCAATGAAGCAGGACACTACATAATGACTATTATCACTAAAAAGTGACCAATATCATTTGATCTGAGTTTCTTTTGGATTTCTACCATAACTAATATGCATCAAAGACACAGTTAAAGCAACCAGAGAACAACTCAAATTAAACACTAAAAGGTCAAGAGCCCAACTAAAGCAAACACTGATCTCCATCATGGTAACATCAAACTTTATTCTTTTCAATAAAGCTTCAACTTCTAAACCTCTGTTAATTCTCAATAAGAATTTTAGTATGAAAGAAATAAAGTCTGGATTGTAATAAGTGAAGATGCTAAGATCCTGAGAGATCTGATAGTGTTTAATGTTCTGTTGGGGTTGAAAGTGTTTCTGTATGGTGTGTTTCGTGTGTCACCGTTGTGTTGAAGAGTAGAGCCTGAGCTTCAGTCCAGGATGAGCAGAGAAACACTGATGAAATACTGCCATGTTGCTTTATTTAACTGACAGTAACTGTGTAGTTGTTGATGCAAAGACATATAGTCACAATAAATCATGCATGAAGTTAACTGCATGTTTTTTAGTAAATAAAAATATCAAATTAAAAATATTTGTGTTTATAACTGTGTTTCTGTTAAAAAAGATTAATGGAAATTTCTGTAAAATAATTTTGCACTTCATTTGGTCCCACTTTATATTAAGTGACTTTAAGTACTATGTACTTACATGTACTTACATAGGAATTAATAATTTGATACAATGTACTTATTGTGTAACTACATGTTTTTACATTGTACTTACATTTTAAAAATTCCTGCATGTAATTACAGCTGTAATTAATTTATGTAATTACATTTGTAATTACACAGTTGACCCTTCCATTACACCTTAAACCTACCCAATCTACCACACCTGTCCCTAACCTTACCCGTATCACACCTCAATAGCAGCAAAAGTGTTTTACAATACAACATGAACACAATAAGTACATTGTACTTATTTTTTTTTATGTAAGTACATTGTACTTAACGCCACTTAATATAAAGTGGGACCCTTCTTTTAAATAAAGATATTTTACTTTATTTTTACGGTTTTTGTTTGGCAGCCGCAGCTGGGCTGGGATTTATTTGATTTTTTTACAGTGTAAAGCCAACATTAACAGAAATTCTTCTAAATTAGCATAACAAAACATTAATCACTACTAAATCTCACTCTTAACATTAATCTTACAACAAACAAACAAACAAACAAACAAACAAACAAAAAACATAAAATTACACTTAATTTTAGCATTTACTCTCCCTTTCGAGTGCCATCGGCAAAGCATGCTGGGAAATAGACATCCCAGCTGTTTCAGTTAAACTTAAGTTTGTCTAAATTAAAATAAATAATTTCATAAAACTCAAAACAATGAAACAGTTCAGTTTACTTAAAATATATCAGTTCTGTGAACTTGAAAGAAAAAGAAAGTGCTAAATACTCATACAAGTTAATTGGACTGAACTAATTAGTTTAATTTAAGCTTGTCTTACTCAAACCAATTAATGATTTTGAGTGTTAGGGTTTACAGTGTAACCAGACTGACTTTATTTCTGTTAGAACTCCTTATGGAGATGTTTAATTTGAAGTTACCATAACAGTGATTAGCATTTCCATTAGTTGGACTCTTAACTCTTATTATGTTTTTTGTCTTTTTTTGGCTGCTGTCACAGTGTGTTTGTCAAACACATTTGCAGCAGCAAAGAAAGCTAAATTTAACCACGGCAGGTGATGTTGATTACCTGTTGATAGCTTTGTAATCATAATGCTGTTACCTGAATCACTGCTGTAATTTGTATAATAAAATTGTTTTATTCAGTTAATTTATTAAAATTATAAACTCTGTGTTACTGCAGCATGAAATCAAGCAGTATTAGACTTAGCAATTAAAATATTTTAACAACCATGAAAACAAAAATGCTATCTATAGTGTGACACACACACTTATCAACAATGGTGACAGTCAAATATATTCAGATAAACTGATCAACTCTGAACATTACAAAAAAAGCTACTAAATGTCAATACAAAAACAACAGCAAAAAATAAAAGCAAATATTTAGAATTAAACAAAATAATAGGACAATTCAGCTGCATGATTTATTCATGTTGCAATGCATGCTGGGAGTTGTGTACTATGCTGGTACCCAGCATGCATTGCAGCAAGGTACTTTTGATTGTCACCATTGTTGAGATTAATACGCTGATTATTGATGTTTGTCATAGTAGATTGACTTTTAGTGCTCAAGTTTATAAAATTCTTCTAGCTGATTCTTATAGTAATGCTGTATCTCATACTGCAATAACTTAGGGTTTGTGATGTGAAAATATTAATGAAACACAATTGTTAGATTTGAAAAGCATCATGATACTTCATGATGATTATAAATCCATCAACAGGTAACCATCATCACCTGATCTCATTTCACTTTAGCTTTCTTTGCTGCTGTAAACATGTTGGACAAACACACTGTCACAACTGCCAGAAAAGACAAGTTACAATCAGAGATAAGAGCCCAATTAATGGAAACATTAATCACTGTTATGGTGACTTTAAATGAAACACAGTGTAGAAAATCCTGCTGTGATCTGATTGGCTGACTGAGTCTTGATAAAGAGCACCTGTGGCCCCTTACTAATTATGTTGCAGTCTCCTCTTGTTTGAACCAAAAAGCTGTTGTTCAGACATGGCTTGTGTGGAATTGTTGCGTTGTTGACCATAAACCAACAATTACCATCACTGCCATCTGTGAAATGTCTACTCCTATATGTCACCACAAATAAACTGGGAAAAGTACTTGATGACTGAATGAGTTTTAATGGACCCACCATTCCAGTAGCAACAGCCAAATCAGCCTAGAACTTTCTGCTAAATTTCTACATGGTCCTTCGAGCCGGAGAGGCAACTGGAATGGAGACTGAGGATGACTGTGTGAAACCTAAACGTTCATCAAGGATTGTAAAACCTCCAAGATGGCACAAAGATTATATGATGACTCAGTTAAATCCTTCAATGCATCCAGCTGGACAATTGTCACACCAGCCAGAAGATTTGAGCCATTTGGTTGCATCACAAGGAGCTTCCATTACTGCTACTCAGAATGAGGTGAAGTCTTTGTCTGAGGAGATTAAACAAATGAAAGGAATGTTGTTGGATGTGGGACACATGATGAAGGATATGCAAAGGAAAAGAAGTTCTTCATTTTCTACTGGTTCTGAATGCAGTTCTATTCAAGAATCCCCTGTTCATATCCCCATACAAGCAAACCAGCAAGATGAGATGAATGCCAGAGATTCTATTGTGGATGAGTTGAGTGAATGTATGCGACGACATCAAACCAAGCAGGATAATGTGCTTTCTACACCACCAAAACTTCAGAGACAAAATACTTTGCCCTCATCTCAGTATGTGCCACCTACCTCTTCAATGCCTACTTCTACAGCAGCCATCACTAGAGGGCCATCAGAGAGACAACACCAGCAGCTTTCTGATCCATGTCCGCCTATTAGGCTTTCAGTTCCACTCCCAGATAACCTCAGGTCACAACCTTTAATGCATCCAAATGTAATGGGTGAAGGCTTAACTCAGCAACAGCGTAATGGTCTTTCATCTTCAGTCAGTCATCATCAAATGAATCCCAGTTTTTATCCCAGTGATCAACAAGTAGGAAGGGACCAAAGCCTTTGGCCACCTGATCAGATGCAGGGAAATGCATTTTGTATGCCCGGTCTTCCGTGGATGCCTCCAAGTTGGCCAGCCTTCCCTCCAAATGGAGGATTTTTAAGGCCTCCATATCTACCTGATTTTTCGTATCCAGTATTATATCCAGCTCATATCCAGAATGTTCCACCAGTTCCTTCAAGGGTTGCAACATTGCCTCCTAGAGATTTATCAGCTGGATTTACTTATGCTTCTCTTGGTCATTCACATCAAACTTCTTTAGAACAGCAGACAACTAGAACTGTACCGCAGCAAGATAATCCTTCCATTATGCACTATCAGAATCCTTTGATACCCAGAGTTATAACCACTGCATCAGCACCTCAGGGGCAGCAAAGAGATGTAAATCCAATAACTGCACTTTCCCCAATTGGAATGCGAATGATGGTACCTAACCAGCATATGTCTATTCATTCACCCGTGAATGTGCCCCACGCAAGTATGACAGCTCTACATTCCTCCAGGTCAGCCCGTATTGAAAGACTTTCATTTCCATATTTGAAGAGTGATGACCCCCAAGAGTTTGCCATGCTGAATATGGCTTTAAAGAATTTGTTACCCTCAGAGGAAACTGAGCAATACAAGTATCATATTCTTCTTGATCATTTGAAGTTGGAGGCAGCTCGACTTCTGGCCTTGGCTTATGCCCATCATTCCCAGCCTTATACTACTGCCTTAAAAGCTCTTCAGAAAAGATATGGGCAACCCCACCAGTTGGTGCTGCGAGAGATTGCTACAATTAAGAACTTACCCGCTGTACGTTCAGGAGATTCTGTTGGATTCGGCGACTTTGCTGTACGGGTACAAGCTCTTGTGGGAATGCTTCAATCCTGGGATCATGAAGAAGGAGCAAAGGAATTATCTTGTGCATCACATGTCCATCAGTTACTCAGTAAACTTCCAGCACATCAGGTTGCTAGTTTTGCAAGATATGCCAAAACCACCCGACCAGACCAGTCCTACAACTTGGTGAATTTTTCAGTTTGGTTGGAAGAGGAATCAGATTGTCAGAATCTAGCTGCCCAAGTGTTTGAACAATCTAAAAGTATGAAAAGGTATCAGGTAAGAGAAGCAAGGCCTACCAAGTCCCAATATCACACAGCTACATTTCTTCATGGCATAAGTCAAGAAGTTAATCCCACTCAAAGAAAGAACTCTGAAACTGCAAACCACGAAATTCTGCGACACGGCAAGAAGGAGGGCCTTAAACCGTCATGTGCAAGCTGTGGCAGTAATGATCATCATCTCAGTCATTGTCCTGAATTTCAGAGCTTTGATACGGCAGCCAAACGGAAATGGATTGTTGACAATAATCGTTGTTGGAGATGTGGTTGGGCCCATAGATCATCTAAGTGTGACTTAAGAGGAAAATGTCCATTGTGTCAAGATCGTCACTTAGGAGTACTGCATGAAGTAAATGTTCGCAAACCAGATTCTAGGATATTTTATTTGAGCCGATCAAGTGGTCCGAACTCTGTTCTTCTGAAAATTGTGAAGGTAGTTCTGAGCCACAAAGGAAAGACTCTGGAGACGTATGCCATCCTAGATGACGGTTCTGAGAGAACTATGCTCATGTCTTCTGCAGCAGAGAGTTTAGGTCTTCATGGGGCGGCAGAATCATTGGTTCTTCGAACCATTCGGCAAGACACCGAGAAAATTGAAGGTGCGACGGTTTCCTTTACCATATCTCCAGCGTCTCACAAGCAAAGTAAATACCAGATACAAAGTGCATTTACTGCTCAAATGATTGACTTACCTGAACAGACTTATCCTGTGCAAGTCCTACAGAGACGCTACCAACATCTAAGAGGCCTCCCTCTGGAGGAGTTTCAGAGAGTTAAACCCTTGTTACTAGTGGGAGCTGATCATCCTCACCTTCTTTGCTCCAAAGAGCGAGTACGTTTTGGTCCTCCTGGAAGTCCAGCTGCTTTGCATACTCGACTGGGATGGGCATTACATGGACCTACTTCCTTGGGTGAGAAGTCTAATTCCACGGCTCAGTGTTTCTTCCAGGCATCTCTCTCCACGGATCAGTTGCATAAAGATGTGGAGAAGTTATGGCAAGTTGACGTAGTTCCTTTCTCTCAGACTCCAAAGCATGCTCTGCGGTCTAAACAAGATAAGAAAGCTCTCAAGTGTCTAGACGAGAAAACAAAGCTTGAAGAAATGAACGGAATCAAAAGATATGCGACTCCTTTACTTCGAGTTGAGAATGCACCAGTCCTTAAAGCATCTCAAGAGGCAGTAATGCCGGCTTTGCGTCGAATTGAGAGACAGCTAGCTAAGGATCCAGAACAAGCAGCTATTTATGAGAAAGAAATTCAGAAACTCATTGAATCTGGATGTGTTAAGAAACTGAAGTTAAATGAGATTAATCTCAGTGACGAATCTTGGTATATTCCCCACCATCTTGTGGAACATAATGGCAAGCATCGTGTGGTATTTAACTGTTCCTATCAGTATCACGGAGAGAGTTTGAATGCCTATTTGTTACCTGGACCGGTTCTAGGCCCTACCTTGATTGGAGTTTTACTTCGGTTTAGAGAACATCAAGTTGCGATAAGTGGAGACATTAGATCAATGTTCCATCAAGTTTGTCTCCTGGCTTCTGATTCTCCTTTGCTACGCTTCTTGTGGCGAAATATGAGAACAAATGATCCAGTTGATGTCTATGAATGGCAGGTCTTGCCTTTTGGTGCTACATGTAGCCCTTGTTGTGCCATATATGCTCTCCAGAAATGTGTTCAAAACCTTCCTGTTGAATTTCAAGATGTGCAGTCTTCTGTCTTGCATTCCTTTTATGTGGATAATTGCCTACAAAGTTTTCCAACTACTAAAGAGGCCAAGGAGATGCTTATGAAATTGCGTTCTTCCTTGGCTGAAGGAGGGTTTGAGATTCGACAGTGGGCCAGTAACCATGTCTCTGTGACTGACCACTTACCAGCCGAAGCTCGTTCAGTAGATACTGACCTGTGGTTAAGTCATGACTGCACAGATCCATGCGAGGGAACTCTTGGATTAAGTTGGTATTGCTCGCAGGATACTTTGAGCTACAAGCACCGTCTAGTGGAGTATACTGTCCTAACTTTGCGAGTTGTATATCGTATACTTGCTCGTCAATATGACCCTCTGGGTTTTATCATTCCATTCACGACACGTGCTAAAGTTCTTCTGCAACAATTATGGATGAAACCTAACAGAGGATGGGATAATCCAGATATCCCGGAGGGGATCAAGGCAGCTTGGAAGGCATGGGAAGGAGAGTTGCCAGATTTGGTCAAGCTCCAAGTACCTCGATGGTATGGTCCAAGAACGAACTGGGAAGATCCAGTCATTAGAGAGCTTCACATCTTCTGCGACGCATCCGAAAAGGCCTATGGTTCAGTTGCCTATTTGCGTCTGGTAAACGGATATGGTGAGATTTCTATATCTCTGGTTATGGCTCGTTCAAGGGTAGCACCGAAGAAGACCATTTCTATTCCTCGTTTGGAACTGTGTGCTGCTCTGACCGGGGCTCAGCTGGCAAATCTGTTGCAAAGGGAACTCACCTTGGATGTTGAAAAGGTGACACTTTGGTCTGATTCCACAACTGTGTTGACCTGGATCCAGTCCGAATCCTGCCGGTACAAGATCTTTGTGGCAAACCGCATTACGGAGATTCTTGAGTATACTAGACCGGATCAGTGGAGATATGTTGACACTGTAAGTAATCCAGCAGATGACATCACTCGAGGCAAGAGACTTGATCAATTGTCCGCAACTAGTTCTTGGTTTCAAGGACCTCCCTTTCTATATTTGCCCCATCAGCAATGGCCAAAATCTCCAGCCTTAAGAACAGAGGAGGTTGGGACAGAGCTGAGAAAACCTTTGTTTTGTGGACTTAATCAAGCATCAGGAAACTCTCTAAAGTATGATGCATCTCAATTCAATACCTGGTCAGAGTTGATTGCAGCAACTGTTGAGAACCTCTCTTTGGACTTAAGAGCTGAGACTAAACCTTCTCAAACACAAGCAGAATTATGTCTTTTGCGTCAAGCCCAGATGGAAGATTTCCCTGAGGAATATAAACTGCTTAAAGATGGTCATGGAGCTCCCTCACACAGCCGTTTAGTTGGTTTGGCACCAGAGTATGATCCCGTTACAGAGCTGATAAGAGTGGGTGGACGACTTCGTCAGAGTGAGGATTTGGATCTTGAAGCTATTAATCCAATTGTTTTAGATCCTGAGAATCATGTTACCAAACTTTTGGTTGCTGATTATGACTCCACTCTGTGCCATCCAGGACCACAAAGAGTGTTCGCTCAGCTTCGTCGGAAATACTGGGTTCTGAGAGGGCGACAGTTAATAAAGAAGATTCAGAGATCATGTCTTGAATGTAGGAAGTGGAAAGGTGTGCCTTCAGTTCCTAGAATGGCCGATCTACCAGTTTCCAGACTTCGCCTGTATAAGCCCCCCTTTTGGTCGACAGGTATGGATTGTTTTGGGCCTTTAACCATCAAAGTAGGTCGCCGACATGAGAAGAGGTGGGGCATTATATTCAAATGCCAGACGACACGGTGTCTTCATTTAGAACTCCTCTCTGGTATGGATACTGACAGTTTCCTCTTGGCCCTTCGAAGATTTGCAGCCCGTAGAGGTAGGCCCTATGAAATATTATCTGATCAAGGAACTAATTTCAAGGGAGGAGAAAGAGAACTCCGGGAGGCATTTTCACAGCTTAGTCCCTCTTTCCAAGAGATACTTGCCCAACAGCAAATTAAATTCTCATTCAATCCGCCATATTCTCCCCATTTTGGAGGTACTTGGGAGAGAGAGATACGGTCTGTTAAGACGGCATTACGAGTAGTTTTGGGAATACAAGTAGTCTCAGAGGAAGTTTTGTATACAGTGCTCGTTGAAATTGAGGAGTTGTTAAACTCAAAACCTCTCGGCTATGTATCTTCAGATCTTTCAGACCCTGATCCAATCACACCAAATATCCTACTGATGGGGCGGCGAGATGCATCTCTTCCTCAAGTGATGTATGCAGATTCAGAACTACTTACCCGTAGAAAGTGGAGACACAGCCAAGTTCTTGCGGATCGTTTCTGGGTCAGTTTTGTTCGAGATTATCTTCCAAGTCTTCAGACTCGTCAAAAGTGGGAACTTGATAGTAATCCTATTGCTCCTTCTGCCATCGTCATGATTGTGGAACCTCAGCTTCCTCGGGGACACTGGCCTATAGGAACTGTCAGTAAGATTTTGCCAAGTTCTGATGGAAGAGTGAGAGTTGCTGAGATTTTCAGCAAAGGGAAATATTTAATTCGTCCAGTCAGCCGTCTGATTGTTCTTCCTGAATTGACTGATTCTGATAATTCAATCACATGAACTTTCTGTAAATGCAAATATGTTAACATATTTGGGGGCGGCTGTAGAAAATCCTGCTGTGATCTGATTGGCTGACTGAGTCTTGATAAAGAGCACCTGTGGCCCCTTACTAATTATGTTGCAGTCTCCTCTTGTTTGAACCAAAAAGCTGTTGTTCAGACATGGCTTGTGTGGAATTGTTGCGTTGTTGACCATAAACCAACAATTACCATCACTGCCATCTGTGAAATGTCTACTCCTATATGTCACCACAAATAAACTGGGAAAAGTACTTGATGACTGAATGAGTTTTAATGGACCCACCATTCCAGTAGCAACAGCCAAATCAGCCTAGAACTTTCTGCTAAATTTCTACACACAGAGTTAAACCTCTGTTAATTCCCAATAAAAACTTCTGTAGAAGTCTGACAGGTGGAAATAAAGTTAGTCTGGTTAGTAATAAGTGAAGCTGGTAATGCTGTACCGACCCGTCTTTTAATTTCTCGTAAAGTCAACACAAAACCAACAGCAAAATTAAAAGCAAAAAGCAAAAATGAAAGAAAATAACCAGACAATTCAGATGCATAATTTATTCATGCCGCAATGTATGCTGGGAGTCATGCATAATTCTTTTTCACTATGTTGGTACCCAGCATGCATTACTGCATGAAACTTTTTTGATTGTCACATTGTTGAGATTCATAAGCCGATTCTTGATGTCTGTGTGTGTCTGTCTACTGTTGAAGTTCGAAATGTTCTAAGCTTTTGCTTTTTAAAAATCCTTCATATTTACTGGTTGTAAGGACTCCGATATATCTCAATAAAATCACAGTGATACCACAATCATTACTGCTTGACAGCCGCAGCTGACAGTCATTGACTGTTTTTTAAAGATATTATTTTTTACAGTGCATTTTACCAAGCCATTCAGATATAACACTGGCAGTTCTTATAGAAAGTCCTCTAAGTTTCTAACATAACTGAATATTAAACACTAACATTAACTAACAACATCTTTCCATTTACAGAAAAACACATAAAATAACACTTTAATCCCTAAATGTACCCTCCTAATGCAGTCTCTTGCAAAGCATGCTGGGAATACATATCCACTGCCCAGTTAGTTGTCAACAAAAATGATTCATGTAGTTTTCACACAAATTAAGTAAACTTCAGTTTTAAATACATTAGGTTGATTGAACACAATTAAATTAAGTTGTGACAAAATATTAAACAATTGTGTTACTTTTGCTTATTTTAATTAATTAAATTTAACAAGAAGGAAAATTTCATTTTTTGAAATGATGAAATTGATGAAGTTGAAACCATTGTCATCCCAATCTCATCAGCTGAGGCTGAAAGAAGTTTCAGTGCTCTTAGGAGACTGAAAACATGGCTCAGAAGTGACAGTTGACAGCCAACAGTTTATTTCTGTTAAAGGGATAGTTCACTTAAAAATGAAAATTCTGTCATAATTCTGTCAAAAACACAAAAGAAGATATTTTGAAGAATGTCGGTATTGAGCATTTTTTCTAAAATGGAGTCAATGGGGTCCATCAACTGTCTGGTTACCAACATTCTTCAAAATATCTTCTTTTGTGTTCAGAAGAAGAAAGGAAATCATACAGGTTTGAAACAACTTGAAGGTGAGTAAATTCTGACAGAATTTTCATTTTTGGGTGAACTGTCTTTAAAGGTGGTATCAGTGATTTCAAGCCCAAAAATATTTTTATCACATTCATCTAATCTTTCCTAACGATCCGCTTGCTGCCCACCCCATAAGCATACCGTCAAAAAAACGCGTCTCTGTAGGCAGCCTAGGCTCTGAGATCTGCACACAAAAACAAATGGTTTAGCCAAACACTCAAAACCAAACCTCACAACACCCTCCCCCTGTCGGTGATTGGTTGGAACACTATTTGTTTTGGTTTTGATTGTTTGGCTAAACCATTTGTTTTTGTGTGCAGATCTCAGAGCCTAGGCTGCCTACAGAGACGCGTTTTTTTTGACGGCATGCTTATGGGGCGGGCAGCAAGCGGATCATTAGGAAAGATTAGATGAATGTAGGGATGGGCGATATATCGCACGATATTGTTATGCGCATCTCATCAGTAAAGCCGGTTCCCTTGATTAGTAGTAAATCGCCATCACCTGCTTTCAGATGGAGCGGTGTTAAATTAACACTCCTGGGGCTGGGAGTGTATATGAGTCCACACTCAAGAGTGTTAAAGTTAATGAGATAATTAAGTGATTAATTTAGTGATGATTGAGCATTATTGAAGACACCTGATGTTAACAAGCAGAATCACTGAAGGAGAAAATCACAAATTGTAAGTTACCATTAAGGTGATGGGTGTTTGCTTTAGTTGGGCTCTAGACCATTATATGTTTACTTTAATATTTACTGTTGTTTGTCTGCTGTTATTGATTTATAACAGTTAAATGAACAAAGTATAGTGTGATCTGGTAGTGTTGGTTATGTGTTGACATGCTGTGATCTGAAAAAGGAAACTTAATGAGATAGTTTGGTTTAACTTGTTAGCAGCAGTTTAGTGATTCTTCAGCCTATAATTATCAGTACTTTACTTATAATTCAAAATATTTAATAAACATTGTTCTGATCTAAAAGACGTTTAAACATAATTATTTAAAACACAGACATCAATAATCAGCCTGTGAATCTCAACAATGGTGACAATAATAAAGCATGTTGCAGTGGCTGCCACCAATCACAACTCATTAATGGCTCCCATCATGCATTGCGGTATGAATAAATTATGATCTGAATTGTCTATGTAATTTACTTTTGAATATTCTGCTCGTCACCATTGTTGAGATGCATAGACTGAATCTTGACATCTGTGTGTGCCTAAAAGAAAGTTTTTTTTAAAAAACAACTTTTAAGAAATCCTTTATATTATATCAAAAATTCTGGGCATTTATGCAGATTCACTAACCAACAACATAAATCGAAGTCAGAAATAAGGATCTTATGGCGCTTTTCCACTGCATGGTACGGTACGGCACGGTTCGGTACGGCACGCTTTGGCGCTTTTCCATTGCATGGTACGGTACGGCTCGGTTCGGTACGGCTCACTTATGGCGCATTTCCACTGCATGGTACGGTACGGTACGGCTCGCTTTGGCTCGCTTTAAATGGTACCACCTCTGTTGAGGTTCCAAGCGTACCGTACCGGTACTAAAATGTGACGTGAAAACACTGCAGATCACTGATTGGTCAGACAGAATCGTCACTACCAGTGTCATTGTATTTGCGACACGAGACCATGCACGAGACAAACCCGCTAGATTCAAATAGCCAGTAGACAACAGCCAACGCTGTAGTTTTTTGCAGTTAAAAAGTTTCTTGCAAACTGTTTCTTGCAGTCAGGGGCGGCGCCGGATCATTTTTAACGCACATATGTGTGTGTGTATGTATGTATGTATATATATATATATATATATATATATATATATATATATATATATATATATATATATATATATATAAATTAGCAAAACTTGGCCACAAAATATTTAATATTCAATTATTTTAATGATCACAAGTTGTAATTTTATTAAATTGAACAAGCGCAAAATTCAGCAATCAAATATTCAAAAAGACTTAATAATAATGTTATTTCTCTCTATAGGCGCGTTTACTACGAATATGGCGATCGTCAACTTCATCTTTGCCAGACACTGACAGAAAACACTATTTTATAATTAAAAATAAATGCACGCGTCCACGGATTTACAAATGCACGTCTTGCTTGTTGCACGCACATTATGTCGAAATAACGAGATATTATGTTGAAATAACATTATTATTAAGTCTTTTTGAATATTTGATTGAATGCTGAATTTTGCGCTTGTTCAATTTAATAAAATTACGCCTATATATAGCCTATATATATAGGCTACTATTAATAAATGAGCAAAACTTGGCCACACAATATTTAATATTCAATTATTTTAATGATCACAATTAAAGTTTTAATTTTATTAAAACGCACGCACTGATTTTTATTTATAAAATAGTGTTTTCTGTCAGTGTCTGTGCATGGCAAAGATGAAGTTGCCGATCGCCATATTCGTAGTAAACGCGCCTAGAGAGAAATGCACATAATGGATTACATAAGAGAGTAGCCTATTTCTTTTTGTTTTGAATTATTTCGTTTAAAGACATTTCAAGCTTTGTGTATTTGAGGATGAGATGCGCTCCAGTTAACGTACAATGCAAGTGACTGCTCGGGCGCCTCAATGATTAAATTGTCTATTTTGCTTCTTATTTATTTTGATGAAAAAATTATTAAAATTAAGATACAATTTATACAAAACGAAATTCACTTTAAAAAAATGTTTTCTACAAAACAAAACTTAATGAAGTGGTCAAAATTATGTCCGACTTGCTCCATGTCTCTCTACTCGTGCTGTTCACTTTTCATAATCAACATAGGCAGATGGAAAAAAATAACAACATTAACTAAATGCGCTTTTTTTTATGGCAGTAGGCTAGTTTAAAACAGTACATTAGGCCTAGACTCTCTATTTGTAAAGATTGCTGCACATTTATTTAATTCTGAATTTTGCACACACAAGTTGTAAGGCATTTGTTCAAATCAAGTTCACGGATAATTGTGCGTGCATTTATTAATCATTATGATACTAAAATCATAACAAAGTAGGCTATGCTTGCTATGTACAAAAAACCAGATGAGCCCAGAATATGAACGCAACGTTTAATTACACGTTAAGAATTTTCATTCCATATAGTAAACCATTATAAGAATGTTTAATTTAATTTAAAAACATCCACATGCCGAGAATCAAGAGCACCATCCCCTGTGTTGTGCGTTTGAAATGTGGCGCGTTTACGATGATGTCATGGCAGTAGAGGCGGCAACTATAACGATCAGTCCCACCCAGTTTGAAGCGGTACTAACTGCAATGGAAAAGCAACCGAGCTAAAGCGAACCGAACCGTGCCGTACCGAGTCGAGTCGTACCACGCAGTGGAAAAGCGAAGCGAGCCGAACCGTTCCGCGCCGAGTCGAACCGTACCGAGCCGAACCGTGCCGTACCATGCAGTGGAAAAGCGCCATTAATGAGTTCAGTGATCAAGTTCAAATGATGAATGTTATAATATAACCAACACCATCAGATCACTTGTTTCTTTGTTCAACTGGCAGTTACAATTCAGAAACAAAAACCAAACAATATTTAAAGTAAATATAATGGCCTAGAGCCCAACTAAAGCAAACACCCATCACCTTAATGGTAACTTACAATTTGTGATTTTCTCCTTCAGTGATTCTGCTTGTTAACATCAGGTGTCTTCAATAATGTTCAATCATCACTAAATTAATCACTTAATTATCTCATTAACTTTAACACTCTTGAGTGTGGACTCATACACTCCCAGCAGTGTTAATTTACTGGAGTTTTTGCTGTGTACAAAGAGCCGTAGTTAACTGACAAGCTGAGCCATATCGCATTAATTATTGCTGCCGATACATCCGCGATATTGATGTGATTTGGCTCAGCTTGTCAGTTAACTATACGGCTCTTTGTAGTAAATGCCGCTCCATCTGAAAGCAGGTGAAGGCGATTTACTACTAATCAAGGAACCGGCTTTACTGATGAGATGCGCATAACAATCGCATGCGATATATCGCCCATCCCTAGATGAATGTGATAAAAATATTTTTGGGCCTGAAATCACTGATACCACCTTTAATGACAGATGCAGCTTAGCTTCTGGGGATGACCCCGTCCTCACCAATTTCAAAATCAAACCTACGCCCTTGATTGCATGAAACTGACATTATCATTTCCGATTTAGATGGTAGGAAATTGACAGCACTTTCACTTTTTACTATTCTTTTGGAAGGATTCGATCACAGAGAAGAGATTGAGTAATGAACTATTATTTGCCCTGGAACAATTTCTTCAAAAGAAAGATATGTTTGCCTTACTCAGGCCCGTCGCGACAAGGCAGGCAAACCAAGCAACTGCTTGGGGCCCCGAGCTGGCCTGGGGCCCCAAGACAACGACTGGTTAAGAATAAAATGCAACGACAAACTGTGTGAGCGCCCCTTTGATAGTCAATGCAGTAAAGTGCAATGACACTGTTATCGGGATCCCCCTCAAGGGGGCCCCCTCAGTAGTCGCTGACAGCAGCCAGCCAATCACGCGATCTCTGCTGCCGGCAAAATACAAAAACTCCTCGGCAGTCATGAAGCGGAATTATGCTTCAGGAAGCCAGAAAATAATGAAGCGAAAGGAATAGGAGGATAAGAACAAACAAGATAGTGGTAAGTAGGGGTGTAACGATACACGTATTCGTATTGAACCGTTCGGTACGAGGCTTTCTGTTCGGTACGCGTTTTCAAACCGAACGGTTCGTTGGACTTGGATCATTTTTCCTGCCGACCAAAATTTCGTTATTTCAAATGTAGGCGCGTTGCGCGTGGCAAGCGCGCTCATTGTAGAGACGCCGGCGCGACCACACATTGCCCAACATCAAATGTGCAAACGTAATGTAAGCGGAACGAAACTGCTCATTGTGTGGTTGAAGGACCGTTGTTTATCAGTTTGGACCAGTGCAGCGCGAGCCGATCATGATCATGCGACACTGTTACTACACAACGCTAATGAGAGATCCAGTAAAGAAAGCATTTCGCCACAGAAGTAATACCATCGCTGCGAGATCTAGTGAGAAACATTCACATAGTTTGGCAGGAATAGTAGGCTATAATGCCTTCAAGTAACGTTACGTCGGTTATATTTTGACATTATGAATACAATGCAAATGTTAATCTTAACTATAATAAACATTTGTTTATAACTACTACAATATAAATACAATTACATTTATTTTTTTTCCAAGGAGCTGTTTTGTTTTATATGCTCCTAAGAAGAGTCAATTATAGCTCCAGAATTGCTCAAAGTAAAAAGAAATCATATTTTATGATGCTAGTTTTAATAAAAAAAAAAGAAGAAAAATAAATAAATCAAGGAAATTGGCATTTCTTTCTTTTTGCTGTATCGAAAACATACCAAACCGTAACACATGAGTATCGTATTGAACCGAACTGTGAATTTTGTTACACCCCTAAAGATAGTGGTGATAAATTACACTGGATAAAATAGCTCCACTTGTCTTGTACAAATAGTGTAATTTTGCAGCAAGTAGGCTAGAAAAAATATGTTTATGTTTTGAACTCTTGTTTGACTCAGACACACACAAACATCAACAATCAGCACATGAATCTCAACAATGGTGTCAATAAAAAGTTTCATGTTGCAATGCATGCTGGGTTCCAGGATAGTAGAAAACTCCCAGCATGCACTGCAGCATGAATACAAAAATAAATAAATTATTGCCACCATTGTTGAGAGACAGGCTGATTTATTTTATATCTCTATGTTTCTACAAAACAATTTAACTGTTTCTTTGATTGTGCATGATGTGTTAAAATTCTTTATCTTGGTGATAATGTAACATTTTTGATACACTGTAAAAAAATTCTAACCCTTCCAAATCAAAAATTTCAAGTGACTGATAACATCTAAATTTTTCAATGGGCCCAAGTGAAATTCTGTAAATTATAAAATTAAATTTACAGAATTTCACTTGGGCCCATTGAAAAATTTAGATGTTATCGGTCACTTGAAATTTTTGATTTGGGAGACTTAGACATTTTTTACAGTGTACATGATTAAACTCTGAATGAGTTTAGTGAATGAACAGACTTTATGCTGATTTTGTCATCATGTTCAATATAACAATCTGCATCTACTAATTGTGTGTATTCACAAGTGTTGCTTGCAAAAACACAATTCAGATTCTCTCTCCCATGTCTCTTTTTCCTTGTTTTTGTTTTTGCCAGCATTTTGTGTTTAATTGTGTGTGTTTTTTATATTTTTTTATCTTGTTATCTTTTGATTCAATTCTTGCATCCCACTAGCAGATCACTATTAAATCTAGCAGATGCTAACATTGTCTTCAATGGTGTTCAACACACATACCTCTATTAAAATCTCAGAAAAATTGGTTTAGGGTTTCATGACCCTTTAAAGATCTTGGTAGTTTGTTTTGCTATTTACTCTTAGTGTAAATTGCATCTATCTCTATATGCTCTTAGTGCAAACAGCAGCTGCCAAATAATAAACTTTTCTTTTGCAAAACTTTGTAAATTATTTGCTAATAATATAACCTATATAATAACCTATATATATGTATATTTTTCTTATATATATATATATATATATATATATATATATATATATATATATATATATATATATATATATATATATATATATATAATGTTTACAATTTCACATTTGTGTTTGTAGTTTTGTTTGTGTTTGAGCAACGCATTGCAGGATATATTTCAAGAAATATGTCTTAATTGGATAAACAGTTCAGTAAAAAAAAAAAAAAAAATTATCTGTGGTATTCAGTGTTTCCACAAGCGGTTGTTTATCTCTGTGCGTTTCAGGGTTCAAAGTTCCAGGTGTTTCAGAGTTCAAAGTTCCAGGTGTTTCAGTGGCAGGTGCTTCAGTGGACACCTGAAATGGCGGACAGTATAGGTAAGAGTTCTACAAAACATTTAAAATGCTAGTTTGTCATTAATTTCCTGATTTGTCTTGGTTAAATTCCACTATAGGCAACAATTTAGATGGTTACTACCTTGGATGGTTTTTTTGTATTGTTTTTTTTTTATGATTGTAGATTCCACTGTTCCGCAAACCAGGAAATGAAGAATGAAATAAATAAAATAAATGAGTTAATATGCTGTAAGAAACATCAAAGGCAATGTACTGACATTAAATGCTGATTAATTTCCTCAAATTTGAAGAAAGATCTGCAACTCAATTCTTGTGGATTTTGTGTTTGTAGGCATGTAATTGTGTCACATGTATGGCTTTTATTGCGTTCTGGTGTTTTCTCTTAGTTGTTTCTTGTTGTTTGTAAATTGTCTTTTATATACACCTTAATTAGGTGAATATTTCTGATATTTAATATAAAACATAGGCATGACCATTTTCAAATTTGAATGTGGAACATTTTAAGTATGAGTGACAAAAAACAGTAATTGCAAAGTAATTTCTGTCCAGTGGCCCCAAATAAAATATTTTTCAAACAATTTATTTATTATACCCTATAATTATATTCTTTTGATTAGATTCATAGGGTGCCCACATGTAAACTTATGTTTTTAAACAGTTTTTTATTTTATTTATATACCACATCAATTATTTTGCTGCATGGAGTCATTCATTTTGAAAATTATATAATTTCAAAAAATATATATATTATTCTATCTTTACATTATTATTTTATTAAGCTATGTCTTTATTTAAAGTGATTTGGCTGCTTAAACATATTTAACATGAATTCTTGCTAAATGTAGAGTTAATGTGTTAACAGGGGTGTCGTATCGATAGTGATGGCACCCTATAGACCTAGAAACCTAGAAACTGCCCTGCTTAGGCGTTCTCATTGTTTCATGCTGCCCCTATTTTTGTTGCAGGAATAAGGAGGAGGAGGAGTGGAAGTGCTGATCGACCTACCAGTATGTAAACCAATTAAGTATAACAACAGATGTATGCATAATTGCATTTGATTTGGCTAATCTTGGCAAAAAAACAAACAAACAAAAAAAAACCCACCAAACCATGTAACGTGTACATTCTTTTAGGGGCCGTTCGGTATTTATGGAAGGGGCCACCGGAGGAAAATAGGGGAGGGTCATGTCTTTTTATTCTTTGTTGAGGGGAGGGTCATCCAACTTTTTTTAAGTTTAAGGGGAGGGTCACCCAACTTTTATATTCATGAAAATAGCAACATTTCAAAGTGGCTTGTTTGGTGCTATTTTTTTCCATTTAGCTCCATGGCATGTTGATCTCGCGTTATCAGCCCCCCTTCGATATCAGATGGGTCTGACCCAACAAAAATCACGTTTGCCGCTGTTCGCACACTTCAGTTCGTGCTTAGAAAAAGTGCATCATGTCAGAACAGAATGCCAAAGAAATGTTTTCCCGGCAAAGCTTTAAAGCACGATCTAATAATGAACTTTTGTGAATGCGAATAAGTGCACAGTGTCCTGTGAGTGTACCTCTACCACTGCATTAACATGTGATGTGAACGTACGTCGAGTTTTACAGTATTGGGACTGATCGAGGCGCCAGAACTGCAGCTGATAGAATGTGCGCTAGCGCGCTACTACCATATTTTAGTTTCTATTCTTATTTTGTTTCCACGATGTGTAAGATGTAGGGCTACCACATCTTTAAATTACTATTAGTATTATTTAAGTTAACATTAAATACATAGACCTACACCACAAAAACTAGTTGAGGATAAATTCTTTAAAATTGGGCGATTCCAGTGTTATGGACGTGACATTTGCAGTCAAAACTTGAAATATAAATTCTCAGAAAATGCATTTAATACCAATATGTTGAAACGTCTGAAAGGAGTCAAGACATTAGAAAAATATCAGTCTACAAATGCGTTTTGTATTTAATATGAGGGAAATACACATGTGACGTGACAAAAAATCTTTAACTTTTAGGTGGCAAAATATTTGTTAGTAATTCTATAAATTACACTGTGCAAACCAAAAGATATATACCCACCGGATTAATAAAGATCGGCCTCCACAGAACATCAAATATTATTTTTATTTTATTTTTCGTGTTCGCATTTATGTAAAAAAAAAAAATAAAAACAATGTTACGGGCATGACAGTTCTCCATTACAGACATGACTGCTCTGCACTGTTAGACCTTACCGGGTTTTTTTACAGTAAAATACTGGCAACACTGTTGCCAGTAATTTACTGTTAATTGTACAGTTCTTTACTGTAATCTACAGTATGTTACTGTATAAATGCACTAAAACTCGAGTTAACTAATTTCACTTGCAGAAACCGACTGTCTTAAATTAACCAACTATCATTTAAATGTATCAACTAAAATGTATAATGCATTAATAAAGTGAGCAAAGTATCACTGTGAACTTACTTAATTTGAAACCACTAAAAAATTTTGGTAAATAAAGAGATTCCCACTGGACCAGCAACTACACCATCACTGCCTTTTAAATAAAGCAACATGCAGCATATCATCAATGTTTGTAGATCTTCTCCTGAACTGAAGCACAGGCTCTACTCTTCTGCACAATGGTGACCCAAAAAACAAGATTTTACAGTAAAATACTGGCAACAGTGTTGCCAGTATAAACCTGTTTTATAACTTACAGTTTATTACTGTTAAAATACATTTTGTGGGTGTGTCTTTTTATCTTACACAGTTAACCCTTTCAACCCCACAGGGAAATCCACACTACAAAGAGTAAAAAGTAACACTGATGCAGTGTTGCAGTGAGTTAATTAAGTGAATATGTAAGTGATTGTTGAGCATTAGTGATGAACACCTGCTGTTAGAACAGAAAATAGAGAAACACAAGAACTACAACTGACTTCCAGACATTACACATTATTACACTTATTATTAACCAGTATGACTTTATTTCTGTCATACATCTATAGAATTTGTTGTTGAGATGTTTAATAGAAAATGTTTGGTTATTGAAGTTACTATTATAGAGATCAGTGTTTGCTTTAGTTGGGATGCTGATGCTAAAACTTTAGTGTTTCTTTTGCCGCTTGAGCTGTGTTTTTGTAAGTCACACTTGTGCACACACACAGTTTATGAATGATGGTGGTTATGTTGATTATGGTGATAAAATCATCATATAGCCTGTTCATTCACTAAGGAATTCATTCTTACTCATTCAGAGTTTAATCCTCAATCAAAAGTGTTACATTACCACCACTGTGAAACCACAGCAATAAATTATAATAGTTGGGGGCCTTAAGCACATAAATAGGTAATTTCACGCAAATTCATCTAAAAGCGCCAAATTTGGCACAGATGTAGCTCAGGTCATACCGAAAGGATTTAGCTAGGGCGCCGGAGCCAGCGACCCTCGGGGCCAAGATGGCGGCCAAATCCAATATGGCCGCCGCCCGAAAAGGGTTCCGGCTTTAACTTTTGAACCACATGAGTTACAAATACAAACTTGATATGTTTTTCAGCTTAATTGATCATGAGAAACACATAGGAATGTTTATATTTATGACCCAGTATATCTGGACCCCTCGATCCTCCAATTCCAATATGGCCGCTGTCCAAAAAAGCAGTTTGGGCTGTAGTATGGGGCCTTGCACACCATTGTTCGCGCAAATTCATCTACAAGCACCAAATTTGGTACAGATGTAGCTGAGGGGATACTGAAATGATTTAGCCAGGGCGCCCGAGCCAATGGTCCCTGAGACCAAGATGGCGGCCAAATCCAATATGGCCGCCGCCTGAAAGGGTTTCGGCTATAGCTTTTGAGCCAGATGAGATACAAATACAAACTTGATGTCTATTTTACCTTCTTTGACCATGGGAAACCCATAGGAATACTTACATTTATGATTGGGTATATCAGGACCCCCCCAAATTCCCTAAATTCAATATGGCTGCTGTCCGAAAAATGGTTTTGGCTACAAATTTTAAACCAAATGCGCTACAAATGAGGATGTGGTGTCTATTTTATGTTTATTGACCACATGAAGTCCATTGGCATATTTATATTTATGCTTGTGTAAGTCTGGAACCTGTATTCTTTTCAAGACTGTGGTTGAAAATCCTTTTTTTTACCACAACTTTGAAGGTTATTCTCAATGTTGATTCATTTCCTTAAAAGTGAAATGGTTTTCAGTTTACCACAGGTGAATACATTTCAAAGTGTATATCATTTCAAATATTTATATTATATCAAATTGTTAAAATAATAATATAGTCAATTTTTTCAAAACTCTTAAAGGTTTGCTTAGCATAACAAAAAAACAGCAATAACATAAAAAAACAACAGTGAATTCTCATGGTCTCTCACATGAATTATCATTATCACTCACAATCACCGGATCTCTCATTGTCTTCACCATCATTGTTTGTACAAGCATGTACATATAGAAGTGCAACGAACTCCGGCTTTACAGCACTTACAGTGCCCTCTACATGCTGTCTTGCAGCCACAGTGGAGGAGAATGGTGCAGGCTTTACTGGCGTCTCCTAGATTAGTCCAGTAAGGTTCCCAAGTCTTGCTCGTAGAGTCCCGATACCATCCCCATGCATTGAACTCTGGGATATCTTGCTTGACAGCGGTTGCCTGATTCCAGTAGAAGCTGGCCTGCAGCAGTGCTCTTTTGATGTGCTGAATCAATGCAGCTTGTGTGGGTGGCAGGTTCTCGAGAGACTTGGTACCATTCGAGAAAAGGTGATGTCTAGCTTCATCTACACGGCTAGAACCACAGCTCTTGCTGTACATGATGACGACCATACGCTCCAGTCTTTGGACATGGACGTCATTGTTGATCTGTTCAGGCTCCAAAATGAGGGTAACCAGAGATTCTGTGAGATCTGGTGTTGCCTCCCAAGCTGCCCATGCACTCTTTTTCCCATGGCACTGGAAGGCTGAGGTTGTGTCACAGCCTGTTAAAGCGTGGAAGAGTGGTAAGGCTAGTGACTTCTGGGGACCAAGATCCTTGCTGATTTCATGAGCAGGAATGTCCCTATAGTTTTTTCTACCTGCAAAGCCGATCCAGAGCTCTGTGAGGCCGAGTGTGTTGAAGCAGATGGCAAGGATGACAACATCGCTGTCGACAGTCCGGACAAATGCCTTTTTATGGCCATTGGCCCCAGCATGTGCAAGATGCAGGATTATTCTTGTATCTGCTTCTAGATGATTACAAGGCTGAAGGGCAGACATGTCATACCCTGGTCTGTTGGAGAGTACAGCATCTTTCTTGGTGGAAAGGAGGAGTATACCTGACATGCCATGCTTGGTTATCTCTTCACTGATATATCCAAATAGTTAGATATATAACAATATATCCAGTATATATATAATAGATATATCCAGTTACGTTTTGGAATTGGAGTTCTCCCATCTATTTTAGTTCTTGATCCGGTTCCTCTGCATTGGTGAGTTTGTGTTTTGAGGTTCTCCTCTGGATATTTATCAAACACAATATCCAATCACGTGACAGATTCATAGCTCATGTGTGACCTTACAAACCAAGCAATATTGGTGTTAACGTAGTCATGGAATGTTTTTTCAGTAGTTGGCTGGACCATTTGGACCATGAGCTATGAATCTGTCACATGAGCTCATCATGTACAGCAAGAGCTGTGGTTCCAGCCGTGTAGATGAAGCTAGACATCACCTTTTCTCGAATGGTACCAAGTCTCTCAAGAACCTGCCACCCACACAAGCTGCATTGATTCAGCACATCAAAAGAGCACTGTTGAAGGCCAGCTTCTACTGGAATCAGGCAACCGCTGTCCAGCAAGATATCCCAGAGTTTAATGCATGGGGATGGTTTCGGGACTCTACGAGCAAGACTTGGGAACCTTACTGGACTAATCTAGGAGACGCCAGTAAAGCCTGCACCATTCTCCTCCACTGTGGCTGCAAGACAGCATGTAGAGGGCACTGTAAGGGCTGTAAAGCCGGAGTTCATTGCACTTCTATATATGCATGTGAGGGTGCTTGTACAAACAATGATGGTGAAGACAATGAGAGATCCGGTGATTGTGAGTGATAATGATAATTCATGTGAGAGACCATGAGAATTCACTGTTGTTTTTTATGTTATTGCTGTTTTTTTGTTATGCTAAGCAAACCTTTAACCCTTGTGTTATATTGCGGGTCAATTTGACCCGTTTAGATTTTATAGTTGCTGGAAATACTGGTTAACCTATGTTTTTTTTCTTGATATTTTGTGACTTTTTCTCATTTATCATCATGAACATGCATGCAAGGTTTCAACATGCTGGTGTTTTTTGACATATACAAACAAAATTACTGTTCCTTTCGTGATGTTCGCGGGTCAATTTGACCCGCATATTTTAACGCTCTAAGGCAACTGTACAGACCCAAAATAATAACATTTCTTGGTTATACTTTGTTATTTTATTTTTTTACTACCTTATGAAGCAAAAAAAATAGGTTTTCCACACTTATTTCAATACAGAAAAATATTTTGTCAGCCAGAGATGGTAAACATTACCTATCATTTATTTTTTCAAGCTACCTGAAATAATATTAAATCTTTTATATATATATATATATATATATATATATATATATATATATATATATATATATATATATATATATATAGTGACTTTTTTGCATTTATCTTCATGAACATGCATGCAAAGTTTCAACATGCTGGTGTTTTTTTTTTTTGACATATACAAACAAAATTACTATTACGTTTGTGATGTTCGCAGGTCAATTTGACAACTGTACAGACACAACATAAAAACATTTATTTTATGTATCAACTGGGCATCAACTCCAGTTCTAAAGTGTAAGGGTATCTAAAAGTGCTCTAACCCAAACCAAAAACACTTGAAACAGCTAAATCATGGTGTTCAGAGTTAATTGCAAATTACAAATGAAAAATTTTGACAGACGCAGATAGTAAAATAAGCTCTCATTTATATATTCAAGATATCTGAAATATCTTGAGACTTCGACATAGACTGCAGGAAAAATTAGCTCAGATTAATTGATTAATTGTTCAGTTATGATGTTCTAAGCAAAAAAAAAAAAAAAGTAAAAAAAAAATGTATATTCAAATGTATATAAATATAATGTATATTAAAATTTTGTCAAAGCAAAACAGTTTTAAAAAACGGTTAAAAAAATGGTTAACATTTTCATTAAATCATATCTTCAGATATATATTTTTTGGAATATTTGACAAATGTTGATATTAAAAGTTTACAGTTTGTACCTGAATCTTTGTTGTTTTTCATAGTGCGATTTTTGAGGAATTGTATTGAATCCAATGCGGGTCAATTTGACCCGGACCATAAGGGGAGTGCACAGAATTCCAACATAACACAAGGGTTTCGAGTTTTGGAAAAATTGGCTGTATTATTATTTTAACAATTTAACATAATATAAATATTGCAAATAATTGTGTCTTATTCTTTCTTATATGATTACACTTTGAAATGTATTCACCTGTGGTACACTGAAAACCATTTCACTTTTATAAGGAAATGAATCAACATTGAGAATAACCTTCAAAGTTGTGGTAAAAAAAAAATATTGAAATTATTTCATTATTTTCAGGTTCCAGACTTACACAAGCATAAATATAAATATGCCAATGGACTTCCTGTGGTCAATAAACAAAATAGACACCACATCCTCATTTGTAGCGCATTTGGTTCAAAATTTGTAGCCAAAACTGTTTTTCTGACAGCGGCCATATTGAATTTAGGGAATTTGGGGGGTCCTGATATACCCAATCATAAATGTAAGTATTCCTATGGGTTTCCCATGGTCAAAGAAGGTAAAATAGACATCAAGTTTGTATTTGTATCTCATCTGGCTCAAAAGCTATAGCCGAAACCCTTTCAGGCGGCGGCCATATTGGATTTGGCCGCCATCTTGGTCTCAGGGACCATTGGCTCGGGCGCCCTGGCTAAATCATTTCAGTATCCCCTCAGCTACATCTGTGCCAAATTTGGTGCTTGTAGGTGAATTTGCGCAAACAATGGTGTGTAAGGCCCCATACTACAGCCCAAACTGCTTTTTTGGACAGTGGCCATATTGGAATTGGAGGATCGAGGGGTCCAGATATACTGGGTCATAAATATAAACATTCCTATGTGTTTCTCGTGATCAATTAAGCTGAAAAACATATCAAGTTTGTATTTGTAACTCATGTGGTTCAAAAGTTAAAGCCGGAACCCTTTTCGGGCGGCGGCCATATTGGATTTGGCCGCCATCTTGGCCCCGAGGGTCGCTGGCTCCGGCGCCCTAGCTAAATCCTTTCGGTATGACCTGAGCTACATCTGTGCCAAATTTGGCGCTTTTAGATGAATTTGCGCGAAAATGTGCTTAAGGCCCCCAACTATAATGACTTATTTTTTTTTTTAACACATCATGCATAAACCAAAAGGAACAAAGCTACACTGTCTTTTAGAAACACAGAGATATCACAATTTAGCACATGAATCTCAACAATGGTGGCAATATATATATTTTTTATTCATGCAGCAGTGCATGCTGGGAGTTTATATTATCCTGGAACCCAGCATGCATTGCGACATGAAACTTTTGATTGTCACCATTGTTGAGATTCATGTGCTGATTGTTGATGTCTGTGTGTGTCTGAGTCAAGTAGGAGTTAAAAAAGTATTAATGCACTATATGATTACAATGTTCTTCAGAAGACCTGATTACAGAAATGTTGATTTCATGTTGTGGATTCACAGATAAATATGCTAAATATGAAATACCCATAATTCAAAGAATATATATACAGGAAAGATCTGAAAAGCTGACATGTCCAGGATGAGTGTTAAATCATCGTAAAAGCCAAAAACAACTAATCGTCTTCTTCTTGACATAACAAATGTGCTTTATAAACACACAGTTAAAGCAGCCAGAGAGAGATGTATGATAAGCAGTGAAGGGATAAGAGACCAACTAAAGCAAATACTGATCTCCATCATGGTGACAACAAACTTTATTATTAACTCAATCTCTGTTAATTCTCAACAAGAACTTTTGTACATGTATGAAAGAAATAATCGTAAACTGGTTTCACACTCAGTGTAGCTGGAAGTCAGTTGTAGTTTCTGTGTTTCTCTTTTTTCTGTTCTTGATTCTCTGTCGTTCAGTGATTCTGCTTATCAGGTGTTCATCAGTTTCTCAATTCACTCACTTCTTTTCATTCAAGTGGACTATATTAGTGAACTAATGTAGTGAATAGTGATTGAGGATATAGGATGTGATTGTGAAAACAGCCGCTGAGTGTCGATTTTGAGTAGTATTAATTCACAGTATATTCCTGTAGGCTAGTTTTATTTTCTACAGTATATTACTGTTTTAATGGAAAATGGTATGATATTGTCAGAATTTGGCCTTTTTTTACAGCAAGGGTTAACAGTGTGCGTCTGAAAGCGACTTATAAAATATCCCAGATACCTCAAACAGAAAGCACAAAGCCTTTCTTTAAAGTGAATTTCGATTCTTTATTAATTGTATCTTAATTTTAATCAATGTTTCATCTGTATTTAATAAATAGCCTAAGAAGTAAATATAGTAGAACTGTCTGATCATGACACGGAGGCACGGGCGAGTGAACTGGACTCTTGTCTCATAAATGAACCGAAACTCAGCGTAAGGTATGCTACTTGCCTCATAGACCTGAGAAATATATAGAAAGCTTGAAATGTCTACTTTTAAACAGAACAATTCAAAACGAAGGAAAACAGACTGCTTTCTGCTTTTGAAATGTGCATTTCTCTCTGGCGCGTTCTGAGAAGATCGCGACGCATTGTCAACTTCATTGTCAACTTCATCTTTGCAGTCGACACAGAAAACACTTGTTTATTAATAAACAATTAAAATGTCTCCTTGCTATATTTGCTATATCTGACATATTAGGCTAATAATCATTACTTTTGCCGGTTATTTTGTGACAGCTTTTAGATGCTTTATTCGCAGCGCCACCCACATGTTGAACGAGTCACACCGCATCAGCACCGAAAACATGATTTTTTTTCAAAATCTAAAATAAAAAATCTTGATACGAACCGAATCGTGGGTTTGGTATATCGTTACAGCCCTAGTAAGATGAGAAAGCAAGAGTTTATGGTGTAAAAAAAACAAACAAACAAAAAAAAAACAATGGCTATCTGAACATCTTTGCAGAAGTAGGCTAATCAATAAATTATCGGGGAGGGTCATGCCTTTTTTGACAACAGATCTCAAAACTCCTCCGGTGGCCCCTTAAATAAATAACGAACAGTCCCTAAGCTAACATTAGAGCAAGCAGACTTGTAAAGTTGCTGCTACTTACATGTTTCAAGTGATAAGCCATATTTGAAGTCGAAAAATGATAGGTGAATGTTTGGATTTCCTGCCGTTAACGATCTGTCTGTTACAACCTGCATGATTTCGCCACTTTTTCGTTTTTTTTTCTTCTGCGACTAAACGACTTTTGTATGTAACGATGTAATTAATTTTGGTCTGGACCTGGACCTGGGAGTTCACTGGGGGTGAACATTCACGAGAGCCACCCTCTCCCACCACCTCTACATAAGCCAGCCAGTTCCCCAACCCTGTCACTGCTGTTATCGGTCTGTCTTTCAACTCATCCTCAGCCTGTTCCATCTAGTGGTGCGAATCCGCACCGGGCCTTCCAGTTCCCAGCTCCATCTTGTCGTAAGGATCCCCTGTCTCCGCCTCCAGCCATCGAGCCCCTAACTCCACCTCGACCCTCGGACCCTTCAGTTCCACCTTGGCTCCATGCTTCCTCGTCTCCGGGGTGGCCCCTCATCCCATTGGTGCCACTGGGCTCCCTAGTCCCTCCAGGTCCGCCTTGGTCAAGCGTCACCATGTTCCAGCACGGTATTCCTGACCTCTTGATAAGTCTCTGCCTTCCATCCCTGTGGCTCCACCAGGCTCCACCTTTCCTCCGGCTCTGCTGTTGTCCTTAGTCTCTCCAGCTCCACCGTGGTCTTGCGGATCCCCATCTCCACCTTGGCCCCATGAGCTATCAGCTCTACCTTGGCCCTCCAGACCTGCGATGTCTGGACACTGGCTCCATATCTTCTCGGCTAAGTGTGTTTTTGGTAAGGCGAGTGTGACTTACCTGGGTAAAGAAGTGGGCGGAGGACAGGTAAAACCTGTAGAGGCTAAGGTGACTGCCATTACCGAGTTTCCCGTGCCTACCTCACCGAGAGAATTAAGACGTTTTCTAGGTATGGCAGGCTACTACCGTAGTTTTTGTGTGAACTTCTCTACGGTAGTTAGTCCACTAACAAATTTGCTTAGCCCTGCTCATTCTTTCATCTGGTCTGAGGATTGTCAAAGTGCATTTGAAACTGTGAAAGCTTTGTTGTATAATACTCCTGTTTTAGCTGCTCCAGATTTCGAACTTCCCTTTAAACTTGAGGTTGATGCAAGCGCTGTGGGAGCTGGGGCAGTGCTTTTGCAGGAGGATAATGTCGGAGTAGATCATCCCGTTTGTTATTTCTCCAAAAAGTTTAACAAGCATCAACGAAATTATTCTGTTATTGAAAAGGAAACTCTGGCTTTGCTGCTCGCCCTTCAATTTTTTGAAGTGTATTTGGGTTCTTCAAGTGTCCCTATAGTCGTCTATACAGACCACAACCCGTTGGTGTTCCTTGCAAGAATGTACAACCAGAATCAACGCCTTATGCGTTGGTCGTTGGTGGTTCAGGGATACAATCTCGAAATCAAGCATAAGAAAGGGTCCGAAAATGTGCTCGCCGATGCCTTATCTAGAGTGTAATTTTAAAGATTTGAGTGGAATAAACATTATGTGTTTATTCTTATGGGGAGGAGTGTTACGTCTTATACTGTCATCTGTTTGGAGCTGTTGTTGGTTTTTTTTTTTCCCTCCCGTACGCTCTTTCTTTTGTTTCACTTTCACTGTCAGCAGGACGATGCGGCTACCTGATTGGCTTATCCATCTGTCAATCATCTGGGCGACGTCATCGTTATCATTGCTGTTGGATGATGATTCAACGCGCCTACACCAATGAGGGCGCGCCATGTGCCTATAAAGAGCGCACCTGTGTTGGAGGCGGGAGATGACTTTGCGCACGCTAGAGCTCTCGCTTGTTAGTTTGCCTGACCTGTACCATTAATTGGATTGATGTGTTCTTTGAGAACTCAGTAATGAGACCTCTGTAAGTGAGGCTCATTTGCGCTGTTTTTTTCCTTGTGAGTATCACCATTTATTCTGTCTGGTGGTTTGATCTACTGTTAAATGGGGGAAGAGAAAAGAACAGCTTAGATATCACGTGATATACATATGCCACACTGAGAGATCAATTTGTGTTTAGAACACCAGTTTAGTGACTTGTGCCACTCCTTGTAAGTTTTGTTTTGTTAGTAAGAATAGTTTATTTAGGGCGTATTTTTGACGTTGAAGATGTTTTGTTTGGTTCTTGTTGGACGCTGATCTAGTCAGATTACATTGTTTTTTAGTTTTTTAGTAAGACTGGTTTTGGTTTTACTTAGTTCTTTGATTTGGCACAAATCTAGCTCTTTTCTCTTTACCTTTCTTTATTATAATCTAACTAATTACTTTGAGGTGTCCTTCTCATGTTGAGACTCATTGTAATAAATCACTTTGATGTTTTCCAGTACACGCTCATTATTTTAATGTTACATTCCTTAATCCCTCTAGATATTAAATAAGGTTGTAACAATCTGGGTCTCGCCCTTGACTCCATCGCAGGAAATCACATCCCTGATTCCATCTCCCAGGCTTTCCTCGTATCTGCCCTCCTGCAATTCTACCATGGAACATCATGCTGGCTGTGGTCTGGATCCCTACCTGGCTCCTCCGGTTTCTGGCTCCTTCCAATCCCCCTCTTTATTTGCTTATAGCCCTCTACAGCTCCACATCCTCCACCAGAGCCACCTCCCTCTTTCCCTCCTCTTAAATACTCTTTATAGAGCGAGGCTCTGTGTATTTGGCTCTGTGTATTGAAGCCCTCAGTTTAAGTTAGTTCCCTGTCCAGTATCGTTTGTGTGAAATGTGTGTTTGCTCTTTCTAAAGCTCCTGTTGTTCTCTCGGTATTTAAATAAAAAGTATTTTCATTTACTCCTGGTCTGTTCCTAAACAAAACGGGACACCTAGATTTGTGTCTGGAACAGACCTACATTTAAGTTTTTATTCACTGAAATAATCAAATAACAATTAACAAATTGACACCTGTTTATCTGCTTTCACATAGCTAAATATGTATTTCAATATATATTGTAGTTGTGTTTTCCAGTAGAATATGTACTTTTTTTATGTACCAATTCTAAATTGACTCCTTTTTCCTAACATGTTTTTCAGTGTCATTAAGGTCATATAGAAAACCAAATCTGAACCTGATGTTGTGTGGAAGTGATGCGGCTCTGAATGCTGTATCAAAATGTTTCAGGGAAGAAAAAACACTTTCCTCATCACATCAAAGAGAGTTTAGAACAGTGTGTCAGATGGAAGAGAAGCTTCATGGACGTCTAATCACTCTGGTGAAGCTTCCAGCTCTCAAATGGCTATCAGAGGATGAAGTAAGGCATCAGACTGTCCGCTGTGTGTCTCTCTGTGAGCCTGGAGTTAATTTTTTCCTCCTCATTATTCCTGTTGGTCCACTTAACAACGAAGACAAAGCTGAAATAGAGAAAATCCAGAAGATATTTGACTCCAGAGACCATTTCATGGTGCTTTTCACTACAGAGCTAGTTGCTGACGAAAGAGTGACAAAGTTTGTCAAATCCAGCCCGGAATTTCAGAGGTTAATCAGTATCTGTGGAGGTCAGTACAGAGTGATGGGGTTAAATGAACCTGCCAACTCGAGACCGATCCCAGAACTACTGGATTATATAGAGAACATGATCACTGAACCATACTCACTTCAGATGTATGTGAAAGCTCAAGAGAACAGAGTCAGACGTGAAACAGAAGAAAAATATAAAAAAGAACTGAAGAGAATGGAAAATAAAATCAAAGAGTTTCAGATAATGGGTAAGTGTGTAATTTTCATACACAAAATAAGGTGTTCTACTGTATGTGATTTTCATAATTAAGTTCAGTCATGAAGCTTTAAATTCATTGTCTTGCTGTGATCACAGTACAAGTAATTCATAAAATGCATAACCAAATGGCAAATAAAGCCAAGCGTCTTAATTTAATTAATTAGATATCATGCATTCAAGCTGTTAAATGTATTCACTGTCAGTGGCAGCACTGTATACTTGTACTCAATCTTTTGATCGAGATCTACTTAAAAGTAGAATTTAGTATGTTAAGTATAATTGGCTTGTAGTTGTGTTTACTCTTTTGATTGAGTACACAGCAAAATCCCCAGTGTTAAATTAACACTCCTCAGTGTTTATATGTGTCCACACTACAGGGTGTTAAAAATTAACACTGAAGCAGTGTTGAAGTTAATGAGATAATTAAGATAACACTGAAGCAGTGTTGAAGTTAATGAGATAATTAAGTTAACACTGAAGCAGTGTTGAAGTTAATGCAATAATTAAGTGATTAATTAAGTGATGATTGGCCATTAGTGGTGACACCTGATGTTAATAAGCAGAATCATTGACGAAAGAGAAAAAACAATAACAGAAAAAGAGAAACACAAGAACTACTGACTTCGAGTCATTACACATTGTTGCACTTATTATTACCAGTTTGACTTTATTTCTGTCATACATCGACAAAAGTTCTTGAGAGTCAACAGAAGTTTAGACGGTAATATTTTATGGAATTTTTCTTTTCAAGTTACCATTTTGGTGGTCAGTGTTTGCTTTAGTTGGGCTCTTGACACTTTTCATTTTTAAATATTAGTTTTTCTCTGGTTGCTACAACTCTGTGTTTATAAAACACATTTGTTACTGCAAGAGAAAATATGATCTGCTCACAATATGTTTTGATGATAAAAACATTATCATCATGTAGTGTCTTGATTCACTGATGTGAGAGTCTAAATTGTTGACTATATGCTTGATGTCTTGTTTTAGTATTGGTGATTGTAGCTCTGAGATTTTACAGTTTGAGATCCAACAGCAATATCAAAAATTTTGAAAATACTTATTAATAGTTATTGTTACTATTATAGTTACTAATAGTTATTGTGTTTAAACACACAGACATCAAGAATCAGCATATGAATCTCAACAATGGTGACAATAAACAAACTAGTGACAAACTGATCAACTCTGAACATCACAAAACAAGCTACTAAAGTCAGAACAAAACAATAGCAAAATAAAAGCCAACAGAAAAAAACAATGAAAATTACAGGACAATTCAGCTGCATAATTTATTCATGCTGCAATGCATGATGTCAGCCATTGATGCGTTCTGATTGGTGGCTCCCATCATGCATTGCAACATTAAGCATTTGTTTGATTGTCACCATTGTTGAGATTCATATGTAGATTCTTGATGTCAGTGTGTGATTTTAAATCCTTCAGATCTTTAAAACATTGCTGAAAGTAACTACTGTAGTGAAAAATTAATAAAACAATTAGATAATCAGTTTATAACGCTGGGTGACATAATTGAATCAGGTCACTAGTAATTTCATCATTGAAACATAACCAGGGCTGCAGTCCCAATAGCATCTTAAACTTAACTTGATTGCAGACCAACTGCAACTAAAGGTCTGTACGATCAAATTAGGCTTGCGATGTTTTCAGGAAACACAGCCCAAATCATAGTTTCTCTTGCCACAACTCATATGCTTTATAAACACAGAGTTGGAGCAGCCAGAGAAATACTAATGTTAAAAAGTAAAGGGTCAAGAGCCCAACTAAAGCAAACACTGACCACCATAATGGTGACATGAAACGAAACATTCCATAAACCATTACCATCTAAACTTCTGTTAAATCTAAATAAGACCGTGTGTAGATGTATGACAGAAATAAAGTCAAACTGGTAAAATAATAAGTGCAATAATGGCTCGAAGTCAGTAGTTCTTGTGTTTCTCTTTTTTCTGTTCTTGTTTCTCTTTCCTTCAGTGAGTCTGCTTGTTATCATCAGGTGTCACCACTAATGGCCAATCATCACTTAATTAATCACTTAATTATGTCATTAACTTCACCACTGCTTCAGTGTTAACTTAATTAACTCATTAACTTCAACACTGCTTCAGTGTTAATTTTTAACACCCTGTAGTGTGGACACATATAAACACTGAGGAGTGTTAATTTAACACTGGGGATTTTGCTGTGTAGCCTATTAAGTACTTTTTTCAAATAGTTTTACACAATGTCTTATGAACGTACATTGTTTGAAATGATTGATTTATAAAGAAAACTTACAAGTATACTTGCTGTATAAAACTACTAAACTTGTAGTTTACTGAGAGTATGTATATCAAAGTGTACTTTCATAAACTAAAATTGCTATAAGTATTTGACTAGTTAGTATACCTATAAGTTCACTGGTGGTATAGTTGCAGTACAAACAAAAAACTTAGTTGTAAACTAGTTGTGTACAAAAAATTTACTATTGTTACCCTTAAATTATTCTTAAAAGTATACATTTATACACTAATAAGTGGAACCATTTAGTCCCAAGTATACTACTGAAAAAGTACACTTACAAGTATATTTGTAAGTCTAGTACATTGATATTAGAATACTTCCTACATAAAGTATACTTGAAAATAAACTTGAACTTTATTTAAGCATCCCTAATAAAATTAACTTGAAGTAATACTTACCATACCCATTTCAGTTTTGCATGACTATTTTCCAACAACTTTATGGCTCCCTAATTTTTATTTTATTTTACTACTGTATCATTAAAGGAGCTGTATGTAAGAAATCTATTTCAATTAATCATAAAATGGCCCTGATGTGTCACTAGACATTAAGAAATCATGTTCATTTCAAATACTTATATCACTGACAACAGTAGTATGGCTAGGATATTGTCATTTAAAAAGTGGACTTGCAGCCCTCAACTGATGTTGATGTTGTCATCTTGTGTTTTGGCCTGACGCGCCTCCCTCCACCTATCTACCAATCACGAAGTCAGTAGTGTTTCGGGATCCGGGTTGCCAGCTTTGCTCTAACCTACCCTAACTCTAGTCGGATAAAAATGTCTAACGTTACTAAATCAAAAAGACCTCGTTATAATTCAGAAATTCGTCGTGACAAAGTCCGAAATAAAACCAGAATTTGTATTGGAGATGCTTTTAAAAGATGGAGACGGCTGAAAACGGAGAAGAATTTGAACACAGACGCCAACGTTGTTATTTTCTCCTGGACAGGTAAGATTCATCTATGCTTGGCTAACTTGTACTTGATGTCAATGGACATTTCATATATTCATGACAGTCGAACAAAGTTATGCATGTTCGTGCAAAGTAACGTAACGTTAGCTCACATGGACGTATGCTAACATTAGCAATGCATTTATAGGAGCCCGTTTCTCTGTTATTATGCTGAGATGCTGAGGAAAACATTAGCACGCCCATTATATGAAAATTTGAAACGTAATTGAGACAGAAGCCTAACTTTACCTCAGAAAAAATTATTCGACATTCGTTCTTCACGTATATCGTGGACTAAGTTACACATGCTGCAAGTTGACATTTCACATCACATATTTTAGCGTGTTATGGACGTGGGCTGCAGGGTAAGTAAAAAAATACAGCTGGCCACTTTCACTTAGCTGCATCAGCTAAATGAATAGCTGTATCTTTGATATTGGTTACACATGGTGACATAGGCTTGTGCTTGTACTTACATTAATGACAGACGTTACAAGTTAGACTTACAGCTACCGTTCTGTCTGTCATATACGAGCATACATCTTTACGATTATATTTAACTAAGGACAATTAGTACATTTTTTAAATGCATAATTACTTATCAAAATATCTCTCATGAAGCATAAACATAATTAACAGAAAAAAACTTACTGTGTACGTCTCGTCGGAAGCTCATTGAAGCAACCTACGTTTCTGCTGAATTCAGCTTATCTGGCAACCTCGAGTGAGGGGGGAGGGGGAGGGGATACACCGCTCTATAGTATTTTTAAAGTGATTGCAGTACCAGTTTTGGCCACAATCCTACATACAGTTCCTTTAAATATGTCAATACCTCCTTAGAATTTTACCAGAAAATGGGATATTATGAGGAACTGTAAAGTTTCTTATTTTTTGGGCTTAAAATAATGCCTCCTTAGACAGCTAATTTTGAGAACAGAAAGTGTGATTGTATGTTGAAAGAAAATGTTATGTCTTTCTAACACTAATTAAAATGTTTGTTTCAGATCATTAATTAATCATTAAATGACCAGTTTTATGAGCTGCTTTTGTTGTCGGATAACTAAACCAACTGAAACTACTGCAGTCCAACATAATCCTTTTAAACTTTTGCACTTGTTTTCAGTTAGTCTGTTTTTTTGTTTTTTTTTTCTCTCAATGTGATTTTCAGGTGCTGAAGGTGAATCAGATGATCAGGAGTGTCTGAGGATTGTTCTAATCGGGAGGACAGGAAATGGAAAGAGTGCAACAGGAAACACTATTCTGGGAAGAAATGAGTTTCACAGCCAAATGAGCACAGATTCAGTGACGACTGTTTGTGAAAAGAGAATTGGTGAAGTTGATGGTCGATCAGTAGCTGTTGTTGATACTCCAGGACTCTTTGACACGATACTGTCAAATGATCAAGTGACGGAAGAAATGGTGAAATGCATTTCACTTTCATCACCTGGACCTCATGTGTTTGTCATTGTGTTGAGTCTAGGAAGATTCACCAAGGAAGAAGCAGACACTATGGATCTGATCAAACAGATTTTTGGTCATGAAGCTGCTCAGTTCAGCATCGTTCTGTTCACTAGAGGAGACGATCTTGAGGATGTGTCAATCGAAGATTATGTGAGGCAAAGTAAGTCTGGAGAACTGAAGAAACTGATCAGAGAATGTGGAAACAGATTCCTGGATTTCAATAACAGAGAAAAACAAGACAAAACTCAAGTGATTAGACTGTTAAACATGATAGAAGAAGTGAAAAACACTAATGAGGGTCGATACTTCACTAACAGCATGTTTGAAGAGGCAGAGATGTCCATTAAAAAGAGAATGGAGGAAATACTGAGAGAGAGAGACAAAGAAATTGAGATCCAGAGACAGATATTACAAGCCAAATATGAGATGGAAATGAAAAACATGACACAGAGTCTAGAAAAAGAAAAACAAAAGGCAGATGAGGAGAAAATTAAAATGCAGAATCAAATCAGAAAAGAAAAAAGAGAGAAAGAACTAACAGAGAGAAGAATGCAATATCTTCAAAGAGAGAAAACAGAACGCGATACAATGAAAAGGAAATATGAAGATGAAATGAAGAAGATCAAGATGAAATATGAAGATGATGTTAGAATAAAAGCAGAAGAATTTAATGAGTTCAGAGACAGAATAGAGCTGCGGGTTTGGGATTTCAAGAATAGGCTGGACGAGCAACATGATCAACATTATCTACTGAAAGAATGGTACGAAGACTTGAACGAGGACAAAAAGCAGAAAAAGAAGAAGAATAAAAAATCAAAGGGATGTGTCATTTCTTGATTGATTTTAATGCTTAAATATCTCCCAAATACTGTAATTATTTGCAGTGCTTCATATTTTGTCAAGCAACGTTTTTCTACTTACATGCTTTTGATTGTAATAATTTGTTTACTGCAATGCCGTTTGGTTTAAAAAAAAATATATTTTTTTAATTATTGATAAAAGGAGGAATTTTGAGTGACACTTTTTAATGAGCACATTTGCAGAATTTGTAGTAGACTGTAGATTTGTAGTACACCTCAGTAGAGTGTGAAAACCATTGGCACTAATGTTCTCTATGATTGACTTGGGCTCACAAATGATTTGATAAATGAAGCCCTGGACTGCTTTGCTTTTATGGTGGATCTTCAGCTCCTGGTCATGTTCCATTTTCTCTAAAATAACATTCTGTTAAACATCTACTCTTCAGATTAAGAAAAAGTATTATGACTTTGTAATCATAGAGACTACTCTTAAGGAAGTTCTCTTTTATGTTAGTTCACATTGATATATGTTGTTGTGTCGGTGCCAGAGTGAATGAAACCAGGGATGATCGCATCCTGGGCAGAGAAACACATGGAGTAGACGAGGTCGGAGTCAAAAGGTTACTAACCACTGACTTGTGAGCATCGGCGCGTGATGTTTCAAGCGCGAAACGTCGATCTCGTAGCTCGGCCTGTCTCTCTAGTACGTCGCGGATCTGCTTCTCCACGGATTCCAGCTCTAACTGCACAGAATGCAGCTCGAAGGTGTCCTCCCCTGCACTCAAAGGTAACGTTAGACACACATCCGTTATATTCGCCATTATAGCAGATGTGCTATAATGGCGAATTATAGCTTTCAGTGATACGGGTGTAAATAAGTCGATCGATAGGCGCGACCACGCGTGTAATGCTAGCGGGCTAAGGCTAGTAGCGGAAGTTCGAAAGGTTGGATATATGTAGCGATATCAGAGCAATCCGATTGTTTTTTAAGGAGAATAGTATTCCAGATATGTTCACACGCTATAAAAATGAAAAAGTTCGTTTGTAAAAGAGTGTAAAGAAGAAAAACAAGGTTTCTGAATTAATTCGACGGAGCTCCAAACACAACAACGCACTCAGTCGCGACGCATGCGCAGATCCAATATATGTGTGTGTGTGTGTGTGTGTATATATTCCATATACCTGTAGAGTAGTGGTCTGAAATGTGACTGAAAAGTGAAGGCTTGTTGGACTTTATGCAGCGCTGCATAGAACCGATCGGCGGCTGACTTGATGCAGTGCATACCGGTTAAAAATTGTGTGCGACTTGATGAATTACATGACCATATATTCTGTCATATAAGCAGTACAAGTATATATATAAAAAGTAAATTAGCCCACAATTTACTTATTATTATTACATTGAATTTTTTTTAAGGGACAATGCATACACATCAATTGACATTTTTTGTTTACACTCATCATATTACAAAAAGAACACATGAAAAACAGAAAACAAATTAAGAAAATAAATACATAATAATAAGTACAATACAAAGAAGGGCAGTACCTAAGATAAGGTAAACCAACTATTGATGATTGCAGTTTTGAGTGTTTTTAATCAATTTCTAGAGTGTAAATTTAAATGATAGATAGCTGGTGCTTTCTCTGAGTTCAGTAGGGAGGCAGTTTCAATAATTTGAGGCCTGTACTGAGAAGACTGTTTGGCCAAACTTGCTACTTCTATACTGTACAACACAGACTCCCCTGGTAGCTGTCCTATTGCCCTGCCACTGCTGTTCTTCGGTTGTATAAATTCCCCCAGTGGTGGAGAGGTGCAAGCCCATGTAAAATTTTGAAAATGAGGCAGGCATCTAAATAATGTAAGAAACTGTAAAAATTGAGTAAGTTATATTTAGTAGTGATATTGCAGTGGTGATAGCTGATAGGTTTTTGATCTAGTATTTTTAAAGTTTGCTTATAAAGGGTTTCTATTGGTTTAAGAGTTGTCATGTTTGCTTGGGACCAGCTTGTGAAACAATATGATATGTGGGAAAAAATCATGGCATGCATAAAAAGTTTGTCTGCCTCTGTGGTTAAATATGGCCTTATGTGTCTGAAGTTAGCCAGATTATATCTGATGGTATTAGCCACCTTTTTAACATGCTTTTTTAAAAGTTAAATTAGAGTCTAAAATAATACCAAGGTATTTAAAATCAGACACAACCATGAGTTTTTCTCCTTCAATAAAAACATCAGCCTGCTGTACACTTGTGGACCTCTTAGAAAAAAACATAGACTGGTTTGTTAATGTTAAGATGCAGATCTGACAATGTTGAAGATTTTATTATTTAGAAAATAAGTAATTTAGCTGTATTTTTTGTACACTATTATTTCCTTTCTGTCTGTGGGTGTCTTTGGATTGACTTTGGAAGCCTGAGAGCAGAATGTGTTGTTGCAGCAGAGAATTCTATTTCAGTAAAGTCACATGGTACAAACGTTCGGCTTTGTTGTAAAATAAAGTCTAATATTTCTGGCATCAAAAATCTCTGAAGTCATTTCCCTGAAAAGAAAAGAATTAACATTTTTAGCCAGTCAGAAACACAGACTTTATATGATTTACATCATTTAAAAATGGAGACTTCAAGCTTTGGAAAGACATATGTGTCATGTCACAGTGACAAGCATTCGCTGAGTTACAGATCATTTTCTGTCACGTTTCAGAATGAACTTCACATTGAGAGAGACGGCAGAACGCGCATCATGTTTATTTTCTTTATTTTACGAAAAACACAACATTTTGTTTTTATTATTAGTGTACACAAATAAAAGACATTTAACAGTTTTGAATGATGTATAACACTTGCCTGTATGACAAAAATCGACAGTTATTTGAGTCTCTTTTGCACTGATAAGAAAAAAAGTGAGACAATCGCTTAATGAATAAAACAGCAGAGCTGCACTCTCAGGTTTATGGCTTCTGTAAATTTGACCTGCCACAAGACTATACCGATTTTGACACTCCTGACGCCTATAATATTTCCCCAAAACAATCAGAACAAGGCTTCAAAGAATTAAGAGGCTTCATTTCCCCAACCTTATAGTGACTAGGTCTTCATGCAAGATCCCATTGAACCAATCAGTTCTGATGTAATGCCTCTATGCTCTACATTAGTAAGAGAGATGTTACAGGAGCCAGACAAAAGTAAAACTAAAAAGTCAAGTGTCAAAAGCCCAACTAAATCAAATACTAATAGCCATAATGGTGACTTCAAACTTTATTTTTTTACTAAAGCTCTATTAATTCTCAATAAGAACTGCTGTAGACGTATGACAGAAATAAAGTCAGTCTGGTTAGTAATAAGTGAAAAGGCAGTAACTGTATTGTTATGATGTTTGTTAAATTCTTTGTAAAATGTATGTCTTTATAGTTAAATGATTTTTTTTATTCAGTTAAGTTTCAGACATGCACAAAGTATTTGCAGTTTAGTAAATGCAAAGAAAGGCACAGTCTGTCATTGTCCGAGTACTCTTTTGTGAGACTTTATAGAAACTTTGAGTAAATTATTGAGATGGGACACAGTGACCAGGTCAGGCCCCCTGGAGCCTCCTCATGAAGCAGACTCAGATTCTATGTAAATGTAAAAAGAGAAGTGCACAACATTGGTGAAGCTGCAGTTTCTGTTTCACTTGAAAAGATCTGTAATGTATTTGCGTCCTTTGCTTCTTTCAAACTAATACATGCTTGTTAGGCTATTTTTTTACAACTGTTTCTTGGCTGTCTTTTGTTAGCATTGAGGAAAAAACTGATAACGGTTATCTGAACTGAAAAGCTCCTCAGAGTAAAACAGTCTAGCCACGGACCGCCCACAGTCAAATGTGTGGCTGTGTGAGACTCAAGAGTGTCCGCAGTCCGTCATGTGCATGCCCACTAAGCAAAATGATGTCTAAAATACATCTTTTCAACGTCAACATTTTTGTCACAAAAGTCGTACATTGAAAAGACATCCACTGAGGAGCCAGAATAAATGTTTTTATGACGTCTTTTTTTGACGTGTTCTGCACGTTCATGGAACCTTCGTACAAGGTTAAAAACTAGTTCAAATGGGGCCATTCTGGACATTTAGATACTGTTTCTGGACCAAATAAACACTCTCAGGATGCCTCAGAGAAACCAGATCTGAAGGAAAGACTTTTCTGGCTCAGACACATGTGCTGCCCTTAATCACAGACATAAAATACAGATACTTTGACTATTTCTGTCAGACATCTAAAGAAGATCTTAGTGAGAATTAACAGATGTTTAGATGTTGATATTTGTTTCATTTGACATCACCATTGTGGTGATCAGTCTTTGCTTTAGTTGGGGTCTTGGTCCCCTTTTTGTGATGCTCGAGAGAAACCAGGGAGACTATCTCACATATTTCATTGTTTTAAAGGGATGTCTGTGGATGAAGAGTCAATCATTTCAGAAGACAAAAGCACGAGTTCTCACCACAATGATTATGGAAAACCAAGAGAGAGACAAAAAAGGAGAAGTGAAGAAGGAAGTCCCTTTTGTAAGTTTTCAGACTTTCTCTTTTAAGATTATGATTCATTAACCATAGTTTCAACAAAATACATTTGAGAAAGTCGTTAAACAACATGTCAAACAGGTTTTAAAATTTGCTTTGACATTTGCTTTGACTCTCAGAGATAACTGATACTAGACCTCATTACATTTTTAAATTGTGCCTAATGCAGTGCGATTTAAGTATAATAAAATAGAACACTTACGGATCGAAAATATATTTCCATATATTTATGATCAATATATTATATGGTGTAAATATACTGAAAAATATATGTAATAATATATTTTAGTAATGTGTTATATAATATGTTGAATAATACATAAGGAATTGCTGCTTTTCATATATTGATGAGTATTATACCACACTGTTAACCCTTGCTGTAAAAAAAGGCGTAATTCAGACAGTATCATACCATTTTCCATTAAAACAGTAATATACCGTAGAAATCAAAACTAGCCTACAGGAATATACTGTGAATTAACAGTGCTCAAAATCTACACTCAGAGGCTGTTTTCCCAATCACACCCTATACCCTCATTCACTATTCCCTACATTAGTTCACTAATATAGTCCCCTTGACAGAGTGAATGAAAAGAAGTGAGTGAATTGAGAAACTGATGCACACCTGATAAGCAGAATCACTGAAGGACAGAGAATCAAGAACAGAAAAAAGAGAAACACAAGAACTACATCTGACTTCCAGCAACACTGAGTGTGAAACCAGTTTACAAACCAGTTTACGATTATTTCTTTCATACATGTACAAAAGTTCTTGTTGAGAATTAACAGAGATTTAGTTAATAATAAAATTTGTTGTCACCATGATGGAGATCAGTATTTGCTTTAGTTGGTCTCTTGTCCCTTGACTTCTTACCATTCATCTCTTTCTGAATGCTATAACAGTGTGTTTATAAAACACATTTGATATGGCAAGAAAAAGTCAAGAGGAAGATGAACAGGTGTTTTTGATCTTTTGTGATGATGTTATAATCATCTTGGTCATGTCTGATTTTCAGATTTTTCCTGTATATTTTATGGGTATGTCATATTTAGCATAAATCTGTGTATCTACAAAATGAAATAAATATTTCTGTAATCAGGTCTTCTGAAAAATAACAACAATATAGTGCATTCAATATTATTTTACTACTGCTTGGTTTAGACACACACAGATATCAACAATCAGCATATGAATCTCAACAATGGTGAAAAGTTTCTGTGCAATGCATGCTGGGTTCCAGGATAATATAAAACTCCCAGCATGCACTGCTGCATGAATAATAATAAACAAAAGAAATATTGCCACCATTGTTGAGATTAATGTGCTAAATTGTGATATCTCTGTTTCTAAAACATAGTGTAGCTCTGTTTTTTTTTTTTTTTTTTTGGTTTATGCATGATGTGTTAAAAAAAATGAGTCATAGTAATTTATTGCTGTAGTTTCACAGGAGTGCTAATGTAACAACCGCAATCATTCATAAACTGTGTGCGCACAAGTGTGACTTGCAAAAACACAGCTCAAGCAGCAAAAGAAAGACGAATGTTTTAGCATCAGCATCCCAACTAAAGCAAGCACTGATCTCTATAATGGTAACTTCAAACCAAACATTTTCAATAACAACTTCTGTATAACAGAAATAAAGTCATACTGGTTAATAATAAGTGTAATAATGTGTAATGGCTGGAAGTCAGTCGTAGTTATTGTGTTTCTCTATTTTCTGTTCTTGTGTTTCTCTTTCCTTCAGTGATTCTGCTTGTTACCAGCAGGTGTTCATCGCTAATGCTCAACAATCACTTACATATTCCCTTAATTATCTCACTGCAACACTGTCTCAATGTTACTTTTTACTCTTTGTAGTGTGGATTTCCCTGTGGGGTTGAAAGGGTTAACAGTGTAAGATAAAAAGACACACCCACAAAATGTATTTTAACAGTAATAAACTATAAGTTATAAAACAGGTTTATACTGGCAACACTGTTGCCAGTAGTTTACTGTAAAATTTCGTTTTTTGGGTCACCATTGTGCAGAAGAGTAGAGCCTGTGCTTCAGTCCAGGAGAAGATTTAAAGACATTGATGATACGCTGCATGTTGCTTTATTTAACAGGCGGTGACTGTGTAGTTGCTGGTCCAGTGGAAATCTCTTTATTTATCAACATTTTTTTGTGGTTTCAAATGAAATAAGTTCGCAGTAATACTTTGCTCACTTTATTAATACATTATACATTTTAGTTAATATATTTAAATGACAGTTGGCTAATTTAAGACAGTCGGTTTTTGCAAGTGTAATTAGTTAACTCTGTGTTTAGTGCATTTTTACAGTAACATACTGTAGATTACAGTAAAGAACTGGCAACAGTGTTGCCAGTATTTTACTGTAAAAAACACCGGTAAGGTCTAACAGTGCATGGTTGCTCCCAGAATGCATTGCTGCATGAAGCATGTCAACATTGTTGAGATTCATATTGCTGATTCTTGATGACTGTGTGTGACTAAATATGATAGTAGTTTTTAAATGCTTAGTTCACAGCGTGTTTAAATAAAGTATCTGATTACCATAACAGCACTGAGCGTCTTGTTATAATATCAGCGTTATTTAAAATGCATTTAACGGCTTAATACATTTTTATCCAGTAATAAATGTTGGGATTAAATCTGTACCACATTGTGCTGAAGAGTAGAGCCTGTGCTTCAGTCCAGGAGAAGACAAAGACACATTAATGATATGCTTCATGTTGCTATATTTAAAAGACAGAAATCTATTGCAGTGATGTCTGTTAACTTCTTTAAATTTATGTTTTTTTATTTATCCAGTTTTCAAATATATGGAAATATATTTTGGTTCCGTAAGGGAATACATGTGTAATTTGTCTGAGCAGTACTTGTTGAACTTTTAAGTTGCAGGCTCTGTCAAGGAAGGTTACTAACAGTGTTCCACAAAAACCTGCATTGTGGGGAAAAAAAAAGAAAAAAGATTTGTTTCAAAAGTTTAAGTTTAAACCAAAGTGCCATCTTTAATATATATTATTAAAGCAGCCATGTGACTTAGGGACTAATGGACTATTAAGAGAGGAATAGGGAACTGTTGTTAACACTTTGGACAGAAAGAGGAACAGAAAACTAAAGTAGAAGAAAACGGAACAAGGACCCCAGCCTTCCCAACTTTATACTTGTGATTTAGGAATAGCAGTACCCAGATGGCAACATTGTTTTGGGCCAGATCCGGCCCACATCTGGTACTTGTGGAAAGATGATCTGGCATGCAGTGTGGTGGAATGATGGCACTTGGGCAGACCGCTCCTGTTTGCCAGATCTGGGCCACAAGCAGGACATAGCAATGCCACATGTCAGCCAAGAGCAAATAAATGAACCAGAACTGGACCTTATCTGAGCCACAAAGTCTGTGTATATTAAATATAGAGTCATCTCATCCTTAATAAGCCTGTTAACAAGCAGAATCACTGAAAGATGAAGAGAGCAGAAAAAGTGTAGCGACACTGACTTGGCATCCGGCCAGATGTTCTGAATTAGCGAATCCTGATTTGCAAAACACAGCTTGTTTCTTCTTGAGTAAACAAAGAGCATTCTGTTTACGACCCCCTTGGGGCATGTTGACCAGCGGGGGCGCCGCTCGGGCTAGGGTCTCCCTGGCACATGACACATTTATAACAAGCCGAGCGTTGAGCAAAAGGGTCGACCTAGTCCCTTGATTCAAATCTCGCCAACTCATGGGACTCACATCCTGACTCCCCCCGAAAGGGTGGGGGAAAGGACAAGAGTTCACAAAAGCAGCCTGAATTCTGAATGACACACACACACACACACACACACACACACACACACACACACACACACACACACACACACACACACACACACATCCTTTGTGTTTAACTTAATATCCTTTTAATGTATGTAACTCAGACTTGTATCTGAACTTCCTGTATGTATGTGTGATTAATGTTGTTTTGATCATATAGTTATGATCTTCGAGTGTTTGGCTCTGAAATGTATTTTTGAAGAATATTCTCCCAGTAGAATCGCATCCCGTAAACCGATCTCATTGGCAGGTCATAAAATTTGACCACCAAGCTCATCCAGCCCTATGCAAGGGAAACAACGGGGGCGCAACATTCCAACGCACACACATTCCAAAACACACATTACACACACAGACACCATCCATGGAACTTTTCAGAGAAAAGTACCGCTAAATATTTTAAATATATTCCTTTTGGTGCTTAGATGTCTTCACATGTCACAATGGAAGTATCTACAATTTTATTGTGTGTTAATCAAATGTAGAATGCCTATAATCGGGTTTTTGAGTGTAATTGTGTATCCTTAAATGTTTTATCTGTCATCCTTGGTATCTGGTTAACCGTCGTGTTTTGACTGAAACACTCACACATGCGAGATTACAGTAAAATGTAATCTTCTGTGTGTACAATCTTTCTGGGTAGAAATGACAAAAATTCATACCATCATAAACCATGCAGATTAGTTGTCCTGACAAGACAAAGAAAAGATCTTCCCGTTCGAAATGTTCTAAGATGATTCGTCCTCCACGCAAAGGAGGCGTACACGGGACACTGATAAAAAGTCCAAACCTTCAATTCTCTCTCTCTTCTCCCTCCTCCAAAACTTTGGAAACCCAAGTCCGGACTGGCTTCGACCTGCTTCTCTTCTCTTCTCTTTTATTTCTTTGTATGTTTTTCTATAGTCTAGTTTCGTTTTCCTATTCACCTCTGTTCATTCACGAGCTGAATGAACTTAGCCTGAATCGTTCCCGGCAACTTCACCTCAAAGAAAGAGACTCGTTGAACCTCCCGCGCTCGCACTCGCCCGGAAGACGCAGCATGCGCACACGCCTCCCCTCAGACGACTCACGCTGCTCTTAAAGACACGCAGGACTCTGCCTTCCATCCTCATACAAAGAAAACCATATGCAAGTATCGATTATTGAATTGAACTTTTAATGTGATTTCTTTGTGGTCTCTCAAGGGCTACTGTCTGTGATTTTTGCCATAGCCTACTGCGATCTCTGATCGCAGATTTTTGCTTTCACTTCCGATCTCATCTCTCATCCTTCTCTCTCTCTCTCATCCTTTTCTGTCATTCTATCCTTCTCTAATTCTGATCATTTTATTCTCTCTCTCACTGTTATTCGTTATCTTGTATTGTTTAACTGTATTTTATGTACATAGACATATAATCCGTGTGTATTGTGTAGTTTGATGTATTCCTTAGTTCGATGTATTAGTCCAATTATTAAATTCCATATGTCCTTGATTGACTCTGTTTTAATTGCCCATGTTACGAAATGTTCAATCTTAGCTATATGCTTTATCTTGGTACGATTTAAGTAACCTAATTTTATAAACACAGAGAGTTGTGTTTTTTTCAAGGCCTGGAAAAGATACCCTTTCTTGTGTTTGTAAGAAGGATAATTTTCCTTGAGAGTTAAGTTAATCTTACGTTTAATGTTTGCTGGACAAACAGATTGTTTGATAGGTAAATTAATTCCATTAAAGTTATCCCATAACTTCGAGCTGAAATAAAACTATTGATGTATTAACCCTCTGGGGTCTGAGGGGTTTTTGGGGTCCTTGAGATGTTCTGACATGCCCTGACATTTGTGCTTTTTTCAGTTGCTTATAAACATATTAATGGCAAAGGTGTAAATTCACTCTATTTAGCACAAACAGGGCTACCATAATATGTGAACAACTTGCATGTACATGTTTGTATTTTTGATAGAATAATGTTTATGCATGTTTTTTTCAAAAACAAAAAACTAAAGTTTCTGAAATAAGGCCATAAAACACATTCTAAATATATGTAAATAAGACTTTTGACGAATGGATGACGTTGCCTAGAATTTTTTCTTCAAAATTATGTGAAAATCATCCTGCCTAATCATTCACATAACACAATACATTGATTTAAATCTTGTAAAACACTTTTTGTTTGGAAAGGCCATATGCGGGTGGGCGTGATTCACACCTGTGGAGTCAATGGGGCCCGCATAATGAGGCTGCATACGTAATGAGCCTTTCATTCAGGTGTGTGACTGAGCCACAAGAATGCAAGGACAATATATAACTGGTTTGTTGTTTTTTTGCACAAATTTTGCTTGCAAATTGTACAATATCCAAGGTAAACATTTCTAGTAATTGTGCAGTTAATTGTTCTCATACTGTATTTTCAGATTTGGAACATATTATCTTCCCAAATGTGTCACTAATAAAGCATAATAAAATTATTTAAAGAGAAGGCTTATAATGACCTTTTAAGATTTTGTTTACATCTATCCTTATATATATATATATATATATATATATATATATATATATATATATATATATATATATATATATATATATATTTTTTTTTTTTTTTTTTTTTTTTTTTTTTTTTTTTAAGGTTATACAATTACAACTACATTTAAAATTGTAACAATATTTCCAGTGTAATCTTTCTTTGTATTCACGATTCATATTAAAACAGTATTTTTGCCAGCTGTAGTAGCTCCACAACAGCGCGCATCTGTGCGTTCATTCATTCAAACGCGATTCATATTATTTAAACAGTATTTTGGCCAGCTGTAGTAGCTCCACAACAGCACGCATCTGTGCGTTCGTTCGTTCATTCATTCATACACAGAAACGCAATTCATATTTAAACAGTATTTTTGCCAGCTGTAGTAGCTCCACAACAGCGCGCATCTGTGCGTTCGTTCGTTCATTCATTCATACATACACAGAAACGCAATTCATATTTAAACAGTATTTTTGCCAGCTGTAGTAGCTCCACAACAGCACGCATCTTTGCGTTCATTCATTCCGATTAGAACAAAGCAAACAGAACTGACCTAATTCCTCAGCGGGATCCGTTTGCTCCTCGAAATGATACTTCCAGAACTTCTGAGGTAAATTTTTGCAGGATTATCAAGATAGTAGTATTCCTCACAGCATCGTAAAGTAGGCTACATAAGTCTGAAAGTGAACTCGCGGTGTGTGTTATCCAGCTGATGTGGGCGTTTCACAGGTTTGTTTGGATCGCCTCACATTTGCGTTTGAATAGCGCGCGCTCTCAGTGGGCGGAGCACATTAAAACTTAATTAGCTGAGATGAGAACGACTGACATCTCTCTCTTTGCATACATATTACATAAACTGTGTGTTGTGTCTACATAAACTGTTATTACAAGAACTGAACACTAGAGGGGGATAGAGAAGGGCGATTGATCAGTGTAGATACAAGAGGGAATGTGAGATGTACATGTGAGTTCGATCTGGATTAAAAGAGTGAGCATCTAAGAATTCCTTGTGCCATCGCATCATTTATTGTTTTATTAAATTAAGTAACAATATAACAAATTGGCGACGAGGTGGTCTGCATCTATATTGCGTGACGATGGCTGCACTGAACGCTCCATTTCCAGAGTTATTTCTGCCCTGTCCGGGTGAGCCCAGCATTCCATTCACAACGTGGACCAGGATGTTCCGCAACTATCTTCTCGTCGTGGGAGCTACAGGTGATGCTTGGCCAGAGGCAAGGAAAAGAGCCTTGCTGCTTCATTGCTTAGGAACCGAAGGACAAAGGATTTTTTATACATTACCAGAGACTGGAGATACACTGGAGTCTGCTATCACTGCGTTGAGTACACATTTCACCCCTGCCATAAATGTTGTGGTAGAACGTCATAATTTCCGGAAACGAGTGCAAGGTGCTCACGAGTCTATAGTGAATTATATTGCTGCACTGAGACAGTTAGCTGCAACTTGTGATTTTCCTAATACAAATGACATGATTCGAGATCAACTCATTGAGCATGTGTCGGATCCTCGAATTCGCGAGAGACTGCTCTTCAGACCTGACCTTACATTGGCAGAAGCTATTACAACTGCGACCCAAGTCGAGTCTGCATCGGAACAAGCAAAGGTCATCGGGGAACGGAGTTTTCCTGTGCAAGCCGTCCAAGTTCAACGTAATGCCGTTCAGCGCAAACAACAAAGAACTACGTTCACCGCAAATACCTTTTCAAAATCTTCTGCACCTGCTGCGCAAACACGCGCATGTTTTCGTTGTGGTTCTAGTGGACACTTGGCTAATGCAAGAGAGTGCCCGGCTACAAGAGCAATATGAAAAAACTGTAATAAAGAGGGACACTTTGCACGCGTGTGTCGTTCGGCTCCTACGCACACAGTTAGAGAAGTTGAGTTACCCGAGTACACGTTACTGTTAATTCAAGGATCCAGCATGCAGAATAAAATCCAGTGTGCTGTGGGCATCCAGACACCCAAGTCCTTTGCAAACGTGGAACTGATCGTGGATACTGGCGCTTCAGTATCAGTTCTGCCTCGATCTGTGTATGAAAAACACTTCAAAGGTACACAATTGCAGCCATCGACAGCGCAACTAGTTACATACTCGCGCTCGCCTATTACTGTGCTCGGCTGTCTGCCAGCTACTGTTATTAAAGACAATGTAGAATGCTCTGCTACCTTCTTTATTGTGGAATCAGGAACTGCTCTAATGGGGATGGACTTGATATCTGCTCTACACCTTTGCATAGAAGGGAATACAATCACTCCTGCACGGGCCGCCGACCTACCTGCTTCTCTTCCTCTGACACCAGTGATGCAGCTTTCCTCTTCTGCACCTGCGACAGGTTGTGTGAAAGGGTTCATGCATAAAGTTAAAGTCGTACACTCCGCTGTACCTGTGCGACAAAAACTGCGACGTCTTCCTTTCTCAATACGTGCTGCTGTGTCTGATGAACTGAACCGCCTTCTCAGCACAGGTGTAATAGAGAAAATTGATGCTTCACCGTGGATCTCACCAATTGTTGTAGTACAAAAAAAGACAGGAGGAATTAGAATGTGTGTTGATTTGCGGGAGCCTAATAAGGCTATTATAGTGGATGCTTACCCTCTGCCACACATGGAGGAGACTTTAGCTGCCTTGTCAGGTGCAACTGTTTTTTCTACCATTGATCTGGAAAACGCTTACCACCAGGTTCCGCTCCATCCAGATAGCCGTGACCTCACAGCGTTTATAACGCACGACGGGCTGTTTCGTTTTTGCCGTGTTCCGTATGGCCTCGCATCGGCTCCGGCCGCATTCCAGAAAATGATGTCAATAATACTCAAAGATATTCCCAATGTACAGAATTACTTGGATGACATCATCTGTTTCGGACGTACACAGCAAGACCATGACGTTGCTTTGGATGCTGTCCTCAAACGTCTAAGCGAGGCTGGTCTACGAATGAATGAGAAAAAGTGTAATTTCCGTCAGTCCTGCTTGCGCTTCCTTGGACACATGGTGAATGGAAATGGTATCCAACCTGATGAAGATCATCTGCAAGCAATAATGCAGGCCCCAGCTCCAACTGATGTCACCAGCTTGCGCTCCTTTCTGGGTATGTTGTCCTGGTATAATAAGTTTATACCTAATTATGCCACTCTCGTTGAGCCGTTGCGTGCATGCCTGCGCCAGGATTCTGAATTTGAATGGACTGATGATGCCCAACAGAGCTTTATGGATGTTAAGAAATGCTTAGTGGACAGTTCAGCGCTTGCCCTATTCAACCCAGAAATGCCAATCATTGTGTCCACTGATGCATCAGATTATGGTCTGGGAGCGATATTATCGCAGGTGTACCCAGATCACAGTGAACGCACAGTGGCATTTGCGTCACGAACCTTAACCTCAGCCGAACGGCGTTATTCAACTGTGGAGAAAGAGGCTTTAGCGTGTGTTTGGGCCGTCGAGAAGTGGCGCACATACCTCTGGGGCAGACGTTTTACGCTGCGCACTGATCACCAGGCGCTGACAACACTGCTGTCTACGCGGGGAGCTGGACGTGCCGGGATGCGCATTGCTCGGTGGTCAGCTCGCCTTCTGTGTTTCACTTATGACGTTGTGTATCGGGCTGGCTCATCAAATCATGTTGCAGACTGTCTGTCGCGGTTGCCTCTTCCTCTCGCTTCTGCTTCTACCTCTGATGATGAGCCAGAGCTGGTCGCTTTACTGTCTACTGCCCTGACTGCGATTTCACCATCCGAGTTCGAAACTGCTGCAGCCTCGTGTCCTGAACTGACCGCTTTATGCACCCAAATCGAAAAAGGATGGCCTGTTTCTGTAAAAGCTGTGCATACCGACCTTCAGCCCTACTACAATGTGAGGAATGAACTTAGTGTCAAGGACAATGTGGTGTTCAGGGACACCCGTCTAGTAGTTCCAGTGACATTGAGACATAAACTAATAACTCTCGCGCACGAAAGTCACCAGGGAATCGTGAGGACAAAACAGCGCTTACGCGAACTATACTGGTTCCCTGGAATGGATCAGATGATCCAGACTCAGGTCTCCTCGTGCGAGCTGTGTCAAAGGCTGGATAAATCTGCTCGTACGGTTACCGCCCCCCTCCAACCGGTACCTTTTCCAGATGCACCATGGAGTAAACTGGGAATGGACATTGTCGGCCCGTTTGACACTGCTGGTTGGGACTGTAAGTACGCTATTACATTAACTGATTACTATTCCAAATGGCCAGAAGTTGCCTTTACATCGTCTGTGACGACAGGGGTTGTTATTGACTTTCTCAATGGTATTTTCAGTCGCCATGGTTACCCGGTAGAGTTGGTTACGGATAATGGGCCACAATTCACGTCGGATGCGTTCACCACCTTTCTGCGAGAAAGAGGCATTGCGGCAGTTCGCACGGCTGTCTATAACCCAGCCGCGAACGGGGCTATAGAACGTTTTAACAGAGTTCTTAAGGACTGTGTACAGTCGGCTATAGTACAATCTAAGCCATGGAAACGTACTGTTACAGACTTTCTCCAAGTTTATCGCTCTACTCCACATGCTACCACGGGAGTTTCTCCCTTCGAATTACTCCATGGGCGGAAGATGAGAACAAAACTGAACGTTGCCCTTCATTCCCCTGCAAGCACTCTCCAGACAACGGATGTTCGCAAGCGAGTTGTTCTTAAGCAATCTCAAATGAAGCGTTATACTGATGCAAAACGTGGAGCACGACGGCTTATTCTCAAAGAGGGGGACAGGGTGCGAGTGCGCAAGCCCTTTCATGTGCCGAAGGGACACTGCAAATTTTCTGATCCTGTTGAAATTCACAAACAAGTGGGTCCGAATACCTACTTGCTAGAGGATGGAAGGAAATGGCATTCCTCACGATTGGCACGAGCTGTTCAGATGCCTGATCCTGCAGCTGAGCTTGCGGAGCAAAGTCCCTTCTGTAATGAAGCTGATAACTTCCCGCAGGTTGAGGAACGTCCGTCAAGAATGCGCAAACCTCCCTCATGGCTAAAGGATTTCGAGACGTAAATGTATAGTTATACATTGCATAGTCTATAGCTTATACGTTCTGTTCCTGTTATAATTAAGATAAGCTTGTTTTTGTGCTCAAGCACTATATTTAAAAAAAAAAAAAATACTGTTCAAACCATTTTACTTCCTTGGGTTATTGCTTAATGTTGGAATGAAACATCTTTTTGTTTTATGGTAATTACTGATAGATTAAGTGGGAAGGAAAATATCTTACGTATTGGGGGGATGTTGTGTCTACATAAACTGTTATTACAAGAACTGAACACTAGAGGGGGATAGAGAAGGGCGATTGATCAGTGTAGATACAAGAGGGAATGTGAGATGTACATGTGAGTTCGATCTGGATTAAAAGAGTGAGCATCTAAGAATTCCTTGTGCCATCGCATCATTTATTGTTTTATTAAATTAAGTAACAATATAACACTGTGAATATTTGTTTTTTATAAAAATTACTTCATTTAAAAGAAGAAAATTCAAGCTTCATGCCTGTGTGACTGTATGCCTGTTTGACTGAGTATTCGCTGAGTTACAGTTCATTTTCGGACGCGTTTCAGAATTGACTTCACTGACAGAGAGTAGGCAGAACTCGCATCATGTTTATTTTTCTTTATTTGGCAAAAAGCACAACACTTTGTTTTTATTATGAGCATACACAAAAAAAATACACACTAAACAGGATCGATTGATGTATAACACAAGCATATAAGATAAAAATTAATATTTTTTTTTATTTTTTTTTGCACTCATACGGAAAAAAACGAGCCTATCGCGCCGGCGCGATAGCCGACCTCAGGGGGTTAATGACGAACCATAACCCGTTATGGTAATCATTCATATATCAATCTAGTTCAGCTGCGATAAATTAATGTAACTGTAATATGCAAAATATTAATCATATTCATGATTAATTATTAAAATTCCCTATAGATCATTTGAGCTAATATTAATATTAATGTACAACCCATTGTTGCTACAAAAGAGACGAGCAGAAACACAAGAACTACAACTGACTTCAGACACAGTCTTAGATGAAATCAACTGAAGAGAAAAGAAGACATTAAATCTGTGAAGATCTCAGCAGAGGAGGAATAAACAGAGGTTTAACTCTCACACCGTGTGCTAACTACACGCGACGCAATAAAATTCCAGCGACAGGCAGTGTGTCTGTCCACACTAGACGCGACCATAGACAGTAAAAGAAATGGACACAGCGACCCCATTGGAACTCAATTGAGACAAGTGAAACCCATTTTTAGCGATTTCTTAGCACTTCCTTTCCTGACGCGCAGACTCAAACCGAGCAAAGCGTTACACGGACCACGTGAGCAACCCGTCTGTCTTCTAGTAGATGTGCCAAGAGAAATCTGAATCATTCCCTTCCGAATCTTGCAGAGACGGAGAGTGTGAGTAGGAATTGTCCATGAGCTTGGAGCAGGATCAACTTTTGCTAGGTATTCTGATTAATTATATTGTCATTTTGCCTCTACGTCCCCCCGATTGCCAGCGAGCTTCTCCTCCTGTCCATACGGTAATCTCTCTAATGTGCGACAAAGAGTCGCTTGGTTATGACGCAATCGTTAGCCTACTTTTACAAAAACTGCTTCTACGGGGCCATAACATAAGCTACAAGGTAATGGAGCATTTTATACATTGTCGTGTTTCTTTAGAAATAAAAAATGGACAAATGGAGTCTTCAAACGCCTCAGATGTAAAGTTATTCGCTGTCAAAGTGACGCCAAAATGAATGGAAGTCAATGGGATTGCTAACGCAAGTGAAGTTCCGCTCAAGATGGCGGCACCCGGCCGACTTCAACTTCCGGTCGACTTCCTTCCCGCTTGGACGCGACACGACGCGACTATGAGATGCCACAACGTCAATCAAAAATCACAGCCAATCAGAACGGCGTGTGGGCGGAGTCTCGCGGCACTAGAGAGTAAACTTGACGGCACTCGCAAGAAAATGGATAAGTAGCTAGGCTAGGACTGTAATTTGCTCTGGCCCCCTTCCTGTTCGCAGGAGTGATGAGATAGTTAGTAGATTATGTTCGCTTAACGGTTGGCTGTCTCGGTGGTGTCCGCTTAATAATATAGAATTCATAGACAATTGGAAAAGTTTTTGGGGCAAACCTGACCTGTTGAAAAGAGATGGTATTCATCCCTCCTGGGATGGTGCTGCTCTTCTCTCTAGTAATATGGCTCATAGTCTCAGAGCTCAAACATGACAATCTGGGGCTCAGGTCAGGAAGCAGACAGACTGGCTAAACCGACTGTCTGCTAGCGGCCTCGCGTCACCAAGGTCAGATACATCCTATCACATAGAGCCTCTTTCACCTAGTTATCATCATATAGAGACTGTGTCTGTTCCCCGAATTTGGAAATCCAAAAAACGTTTAAACCCAACTAAGGATAAAAATTTAATTGATGTTCAACAAATAAAAAACAGCTATAATACAGATGAGCAAATGCTAAAGCTTGGGTTGCTGAATATTCGATCGCTTACTTCAAAAGCACTCGTTGTTAACGATATGATTTCAGATAATAACCTAGATGTGCTGTGTTTGACAGAAACCTGGCTAAAACGATTACATTACTTTAAATGAATCAACCCCGCAAGATTACTGTTATAAACATGAGCCTCGTCTGAAACGCAAAGGGGGTGGTGTTGCTGTAATTTATAGTAATAGTTTCAAAACCACTAAGAAATCAAGTTTTAAATATAATTCTTTTGAAGCATTGGTGCTTAATGTAAAAATATATAGTGTAAACGATAAATCACGTTTGAGATTTGTGTTGGCTACTGTATACAGGCCACCAGGGCACCATACAGACTTTATCAAAGAATTTGCGGACTTTCTATCAGAATTAATATTGACTGCAGATAAAGTACTAATTGTTGGTGATTTTAATATACACATCGATAATGAAAAAGATGCATTGGGATTGGCATTTAAAGACATTGTAAATTCAATTGGAGTTAGACAACACGTGTCAGGACCTACTCATCGTCGTAATCATACACTGTAAAAATTAAAGGTGCCTGGAGGAACCTTTTGGGGTTCTTCACTTTGCCACACCGGCGGAACCGTCTGTAGATCCTCTAGGCACCCTTTAAAAAGGGGTGGTTCTCTGAGGAACCACACAGGTTTCCTGAGGAACTCTTATATGAAGCACTGTGTGGAACCACTGTGGGTGCCTCCAGGAACCAAATTTCAATTTTTTATTATTTTTTATTATTTGTATTAAATTAATTTCATGTTGTTACTACGGTTACCATAAACTTCTATTATAATAAACAAACTGAACCAAATACAAAATAAGAATTGTTTATTACATATTTTAGATCCATTTTAATACATACACTTCAATGCACTTGGGGAAAAAAGCTAGTAATAGATTAATATCAATGAATACACACAAAAAAAAATTGTATAATACATAGGCCTAAGTAACATGAATAATCAACCATGTGTATGCAATAGGCTACACAAGAAAAGACATCTCAACAAAATGCATGGAAAACACATGTTCCATGTAATAAATCAATGTAAAAAATTAAAATTGACTAATTAAAAATGTCCATCTACACTTAATTTTAAAACGTGTTTCAGTTCGCTTAAGTCTGACGCTACTGTTCAGCAATTTTGTGTGGTGCTTCATACATTACATTGCTACACTGCTGACAATGGTCAATGGACCTTTTTGCCTGTGTAATTTCACGAAATTCACAAATGTGACGCACCTTTACTCGCTGCAACATAAAATGCAATCAATTATAAAATCTTCACAAGGGACTTCACAAGGTGATGTGAGGTACTTAAAGGAGTAGTTCACTTTTAAAATGAAAATTCTGTCATCATATACTCACCCTCATGTTGTTTCAAACCTGTATGAATTTCTTTCTTCTGCTGAACAGAAAGGAAGATATTTAGAAGATTATCAGTAACCAGACAGTTTTTGGGTCCCATTGACTTCCTTAGTAGGAAAAAAATATACTATGGAAGTCAATGGGACCCAAAAACTGTCTGGTTACTGATAATCTTCTAAATATCTTCCTTTCTGTTCAGCAGAAGAAAGAAATTCATACAGGTTTGAAACAACATGAGGGTGAGTATATGATGACAGAATTTTCATTTTAAAGTGGAGTATCCCTTTAACGAGTTAGAAAAGTGAAAAGGTGCATCAGCTTCATTTTCCGTTTGTTTTTCCTCTTTTCTGGTGGATGGTCCAGGCACTTCAGTGATTTTCAGGTCTACAGGAGGATTTTTATTCTTCTTCAAACTTGTATTTCAGCTTACCGAGATCCCTGCAAAATACAAAATTTACTGTTACTAAGGTTATTAAAGTGATTGTTGTGAAATTTAAATAATTTCCTCAGCCTTGTGACGTTCCAAACCTGTTTGACTTTCTGTCTGTGGAACCCAAAAGCAGATCTCAGGCATAATGCAACCCCAGTCACCATTCACTTTCACTGCATGAAACACAAGCAGAAAAGAATTGTGTAAATCATTCATGAAACCATTCTTATGTACACTTGTCTAGTTCAATTCAATGCAACAATTTATATAAAAATGGTTAAGCTCCAAAAATGTCCCAGAAAAGATCCTAAAAATAATCAATGAATTCACAACTCATGTGTTATGGGTTGTGTTGTAAGTCTTATGAAGCCATTTAATAGCTTTTTCCTTTTTTTGTCGAAAAAGACCAAACTTGAAGTTATAATTCAGGGTTCAAATGTCTTATATTCAAATGCATATGATTAAGGTATAGCCTATAAAAAATGCATAGCATTATTGGCTCCAAACCAGTGATATTACATGAATGTAACATGAATGAGATTTGAGAGCATGAGGGAAGAAGATTTTCAGAGAATAACTGATTAAAAAACACAAGTACACAGTCAAACAATACAACTGCACACAGAGAAAGTTCATAGTAATAAAGTACTTGCATGTGGTGCAGGTACTTACTGTAATTCAATGTTGCCACTGAAACATTGTACTGGTTGTTCTGGGGAAACAAAATAACAAAGCTGATTATTCACAACATAGTATTTATTTACCACTAAATGGATTCAAAATGATATCTGAGAGAATGAGGGGACCTGTAGGCTGTAGTAAGTAAAGTTAGGCTAAACAAAAACAGACCAAACTATATTAATCTGCTTTTGTTATTCATAACAAACGCCAATGACGACAGCAGGAATCAGCTAAATTAGTTAGGCTGTAAGTTATATCAGCAATTTGAAGACACAGTTGTACAGAATATGTTGAATTGAATGACTAACTTTAAATCAATCTAAGACAATAAGTCAATAATTTCAATTTGTTCATTAGATCAACGTAGTTTGCATCGCGGCTAAAACCTTCATACCAGATACTGTTCAATAAACCATAGCAATAAACGAGTGGTAAACACTGTAAAAACGTAGTAATGTATAGTAAATTTAGTTTATATATGTGTGTGTTTGAATAGTGAGTATTTATATTTCGTTGGCGAGTTTACAAACCTTGTAACGGAGAGCCGAACAAACGGCGGAAGATGCGGCAGGCTTTGATGAGGAGAGCCGTTACTTTCAAACGCGATGACGTATCGTATATGTCGATCAGCTGAGCTTTGTTGCGCGCGAGCAGCGCGAGCACCACTGAAGCGACGACAGCAGAGGAACAGCAGCAGTTTCGTGACTGAATAAAACCTTTATCCTCCTGGTTCTTCTTCTTCAAATAATAATTTATGAACAAGTAAAAAATATTATTTTATTACTATTATTTATTCAATAATAATTAATGATTTTTTTTATTAATATTATTATTATTTAGTGTTGCTGTTTAAGGTTTAAATTAATCAATAAAATAGGCCTATACTAAATAAATGTAAGCTACCCAGGTGAAAAAGACGTAGGCTACTGTTAAATGTATTAAAATGCATTAAAGTAGGTTATATTTGTATTGAAGGCCTACTAAAAACACACTCAAGTTCATTTTTAATAGTAGCCTATACGTATTTTTCACCTGGGTATATATACTGAATCAAACTTAAGTAATAATAGGATAATAATAATATCATTCTGGCCTCACTGAACCACTGGGTTCCTCCAGAAGCTGGCTTTAACATAAGAGATCCTCCAGGAACCACTTAAATGTTAAAAGATCTTCCAATAACCCTTTTATCACATTCAAGTTCCTCTATTTTCCCCCAAAGCACTTTGAGGACTCATGGTAATGAAAAGGTGACTCCAGAACCTCTGAACTAAATACAAAGTGCTTAAAGGATCCCATAAGTTCCAGCAAGAACCTCAAATATTGTCAATGCTCCTCCAGTAACCCTACTATAGGAGAAAGAGCTTTGAGGCACCTAAATTACATTTTTAAGTTCCTTGAGTATCCGACAGGATATTTGAGGCTCCTTTAGTTTTTACAGTGTACTCTAGATCTAATATTATCACATGGAATAGATGTTGATGCCGTTGAAATTCTGCAGCAGAGCGATGACATCTCAGATCATTATCTAGTCTCGTGTAAACTTCATTTAGCCAAGGCTGCAAAGCCGACTCCGTGTTTCAAATATGTGAGACCTATCACTTCTGCTACTAAAGATTGCTTTATTAATAATCTTCCTAAACAGTTTCATCATCTCAGCATCTCAGATAGCTTAGAAGAACTAGATATTACAACAGAAACGATTAACTCTCTCTTTTCCAGCACTTTAGACACAGTTGCTCCGTTGCGCTTAAAGAAGATTAAAGAAAAAAGTCCAACGCCGTGGTACAACGAGCACACTCGGGCCCTTAAGAGAGCAGCCAGAAAAATGGAGCACAACTGGAAGAAAACAAAATTAGAGGTATTTCGCATTTCATGGAAAGAGAGCTCAATTACTTACAGAGAGGCTTTAAAAGCTGCTAGATCTGCTTATTTTTCAACCCTATTAGAAGAAAATAAACATAATCCTAGGTATTTATTTGAAACGGTGGCTAAACTAACGAAAAATAAAGCTTCAAGCACCGAAGTTTCCAAGCAACACAGCAGTAATGACTTTATGAACTTCTTCACTTATAAGATTGATAATATCAGGGACAAAATTATAACTATGCAACCGTCTACTACAGTATCACATCAGGCAGTGCATTGTAGTCTCCCTGAGGAAAAATTTGATTCATTCGTTGCTATAGGAGAGGAAGAATTTACTAAACTCATTAAATCATCTAAATCTACAACATGTATGTTAGACCCTATACCGACTAAGCTACTGAAAGAAATACTTCCAGAGGTCATAGATCCTCTTCTTAATATCATTAATTCGTCTTTGTCTCTAGGATACGTACCAAAAAACTTTAAGCTGGCTATGATTAAACCGCTTGTTAAAAAAACGCAACTTGATCCTTCAGAATTAGTCAATTACAGGCCGATCTCGAATCTACCTTTTCTGTCAAAGATATTAGAAAAGGCGGTATCCTCACAACTGTGTTCCTTTCTTGAAAGAAATGATATCTGCGAGGATTTCCAGTCAGGATTTAGACCGTACCATAGTACCGAAACAGCTCTCGTTAGAGTCACAAATGATTTGCTCTTATCATCCGATCGTGGTTGTATCTCGCTATTAGTGTTACTCGATCTTAGTGCTGCATTTGACACCATCGACCACAACGTTCTTTTAAATAGATTAGAACATTATGTTGGCATTACGGGAAATGCACTAGCATGGTTTAAATCATACTTATCTGACCGTTATCAGTTTGTAGCAGTAAATGATGAGATGTCTCATCGATCACAAGTTCAGTATGGCGTACCACAAGGCTCAGTACTAGGACCGTTGCTGTTCACTCTGTACATGCTACCCTTAGGAGATATCATTAGGAAACATGGCATTAGCTTTCACTGTTATGCCGATGATACTCAGCTCTATATTTCTTCAAAACCTAACGAAACTTACCAATTCACAAAATTAACGGAATGCATAGCGGATATAAAAAATTGGATGACTTGTAATTTCCTACTACTTAATTCTGAAAAAACAGAGTTTCTAATTATTGGACAAAAAACTTCCTCACGTAATAATCTAGAATACTGTCTAACACTTGATGGCTGCTCTGTTAAGTCTTCGTCGTCGGTTAGGAACCTGGGTGTGCTCTTTGATACCAATCTTTCATTTGAAAGTCACGTGTCTAGTATCTGTAAAACTGCATTTTTCCATCTTAAAAATATATCTAAATTACGCCATATGCTCTCATTGACAAATGCGGAACAGTTAGTTCATGCGTTCATGACCTCAAGGCTAGATTATTGTAATGCTCTACTGGGTGGTTGCCCTGCACGCTTAATAAACAAACTACAGCTAGTTCAAAACGCAGCAGCTCGAGTTCTTACCAGAACCAGGAAGTATGACCATATTAGCCCAGTTCTGTCAAAACTGCATTGGCTCCCTATTAAACATCGCATCAATTTTAAAATATTGCTGATTACTTACAAAGCACTGAATGGTTTAGCTCCGCAGTACTTGAGCGAGCTCTTAACGCATTATAGTCCGTCACGTCTATTACGATCTCAAAATTCCGGCCAGTTGATAATACCTAGAATATCAAAATCGACTGCTGGCGGTAGATCCTTTTCCTATTTAGCACCAAAACTCTGGAACAGTCTTCCTACCATTGTCCGGGAAGCAGACACACTCTGTCAGTTCAAAGCCAGATTAAAGACACATCTCTTTGACCTAGCTTTCACATAATACATTATAGACTTCTATAATTTAATGTTAGGCTGCATATAGTAGGTCAGCCGGAACCGGGAACACTTCCCAAAAATCCTGATGTACTCGTTGCATCATGAGAAGAATGGCATCTACGCTTTTCCTGCAGCCTGCCGGATCCAGGCCGTATCCAGATCTGACGAAGGACCTTCGCCTGGACCGATGACAACGCAGTGCTGAAGTGCCAACTAGTCTCTCCCTATGGAGGATCCCACTACCACTCTACAGATAAGGCGTTGTCGGGAAAATTCGTCTCGCGGTCCTACCAAAAAGCAACAAATAAAATAAAATTCCTTATCAAAATTTATAAGGAAAGACAAGTATTCTGTTTAGGCTTGGCTTGTAGGGAATTCCAAACCTGCGTATATTCAAACGCACATAACTATAGAACCCATTCTAAATGCGCATGTGAACGCCATCAGTGTTTCTCACAGGTTCGCATTTAAAGTCTGTGTAGAGAGAATGGTGTCGTCTTAGCGGCCCCTAATTTAATAACAAATGATCATTGCGACGGAAGCAAATCAATTAAAACTAACTTTAGATGGAAATAACTTAACTCTGCTGTACAGCCGAAACAATCTCTGTTGCCTTAAATTATACGCTTATCTCTGTAAAGCTGCTTTGAGACAATCTACATTGTTAAAAGCGCTATATAAATGAAGATGACTTGACTTGACTTGACATAATCAAATTCACAAATATTACACCAAAATACATAGGCCACTGAGTTACTAAAACAAACTTTGTCAAATAATACACTTGTTTGTTCACAGTTTTAACGTTCTTGTTTCCATTTGTTTAATTTTAAGATCTGAGGTGAATTATCCATTGTTGCTTTTACAGCTACAAAGCTTGAACACTAAATGACATTCAAAGTCACATTACACGCTTTTAACAGTAAATAAAGCACATAAACAGCACTTGAGATGATCATTGCCACACTTTGTGTTAGGGCTGGGCGATTTAAATCGCGATATTGTTATGCGCATCTCATCAGTAAAGCCGGTTCCTTGATTAGTAGTAAATCACCATCACCTGCTTTCAGATGGAGCGGCATTTACTACAAAGAGCCGTAGTTAACTGACAAGCTGAGCCAAATCACATGAATATCGCGGACGTATCGCCAGCGATATTTAATGCGATATGGCTCAGCTTGTCAGTTAACTACGGCTCTTTGTACACAGCAAAACCTCCAGTAAATTAGCGGTGTTAAATTAACACTCCTGGGAGTGTATGAGTCCACACTCAAGAGTGTTTAAGTTAATGAGATAACTAAGTGATTAATTTAGTGATGATTGAACATTATTGAAGACACCTGATGTTAACAAGTAGAATCGCTGAAGGAGAAAATCGCAAATTGTAAGTTACCATTATTGTGATGGGTGTTTGCTTTAGTTGGGCTCTGACCCTTTTATATACTTTAGATTTTGTTTGACGGTTGTATCTGAGTTAAAACTGCCCGTTGAACAAAGAATAAAAAGTGATCTGATGGTGTTAGTTATATTATTACAATCATTATTTGAACTTGATCACTGAACTCATTAAAATCCTCCTTTCTGACTTCGATTTATGTTGTTGGTTACTGCATAACTGTGAATCTGAATAAATGGCCAGAATTTTTGTTACAATATAAAGGATTTCTTAAAAGTTGTTTAAAAAAAAAAAAAAATCATTCTTTTAGGCACACACAGATGTCAAGATTCAGTCTATGCATCTCAACAATGGTGAGGAGCAGAATATTCAATGAGGAAAAGTAAATTACATAGACAATTCAGATCATAATGTATTCATACCGCAATGCATGATGGGAGCCATTAATGAGTTGTGATTGGTGGCAGCCACTGCAACATGCTTTATTATTGTCACCATTGTTGAGATTCACAGGCTGATTATTGATGTCTGTGTTTTAAATGAATATGTCTGAATGTCTTTTTGATCAGAACAATGTTTATTAAATATTTTGAATTATAAGTAAAGTACTAATAATTATAGGCTGAAGAATCACTAAACTGCAGCTAACAAGTTAAACCAAACTATCTTAATATGCTTTATTTTTTAGATCACACAGCATGATTATGTCAAAACATAACCAACACTATATGATAACATTTTACTTTGTTCAGTTAATTGTTATAAAACATTAACAGCAGACGAACAACAGTAAATATTAAAATAAACATATAATGGTCTAGAGCCCAACTAAAGCAAACACCCATCTTAATGGTACCTTAATGGTAACTTACAATTTGTGATTTTCTTCTTCAGTGATTCTGCTTGTTAACATCAGGTGTCTTCAATAATGCTCAATCATCACTAAATTAATCACTTAATTATCTCCTCAGCCCTAAATGCCGCTTCATCTGAAAGCAGGTGATGGTGATTTACTACTAATCAAGGAACCGGCTTTACTGACGAGATGCGCATAACAATATCGCGATTTAAATCGCCCAGCCCTACTTTGTGTTTGTTGTTCCAGCACGACGTCACAGAAAAATAGAAACCGTTTCTAAAGGCACTTAATTGTAATGTCTGTGGATCCCCGTCTGAGGATGTTGATGATTATTATTATTTAATTAACTGCTTTAAATGGCTTTTTGGTCACTTTTAGAAAGAAAATGTGAAGAAAATTTGAACAGGGTGAACAGGCTGTGCTGTTAGGTCTGCAAACCCACGTTGACTGACAGGGAACACATGGTATTATTTAATTCGGATCGAATGAAATGACTGAACACATTTTATGATCCTACACCTACCACAGATGATATGATTAATCCCACGATCATTTAATCCCACTGGTCAATTCAATCCCACTGGTCACAATAGTGACCGTAATTTTTTTTTCATTTCTAAGGCTATAAAAATGTTACTAAATGATCTATCAATGCATTTCCAGCAGATATTGAAATAATAAAGGGTCTCAATGAAATATGTGCAGTGTCGCATGTTTACTGTAAATTGTCACATGACCAGAGCTGTTTACTTCCTGTTTGCGCCAAGAGAAGAGGATGTCAGCAAGAAAGCTCCCAAAGAATATGTTAGTAAAGTATGTTAACATAAAGATAGGACATAGATTTTTGGTACACATCATGTTTAAGGTGTCTAGTATTGATATATGCATTTGCAATTACTCAACTTTGTTTAATGTGGTCATAGAACTCACAAACATGTCACCGGCAACAATAGTGACCGGTGGGATAACCCATTGTATCTACATGCTAATACATATAGGCTAACTGTTCTACCTTACTTTCTGCCATACCTGGCAAGTTTTGGATTTGAAAATAAGGGAAATTTTCCGGCGCCAACCCGCCCCCCCCCCCCCCCCATGCTGTGAACATTCATTATAGCCTAAATGAAAACACAAAAGGGTGTATATGAAGAGCATTTATTTAAAGGCTTATTTGCATATTTTCTGTTCATTTATCATTGCTTGTCTTTACATTTACATTTTATTTTCATTCCACACGTTCTTTTCATTTCATATTGCTTTTCTTTTACAGTTTTTCTTTTCATTTTACATAACTTTTCTTTACTCTTTCAGTGAGTTATTGTACAAATTTGTTGCAGACTTTGCATTCGCGGTATTTACATGAGGGTTTTGGTTTTTTGGCAGGAGTGCCCAATTCCGTCTTTTTTCTTCTTTTTTTTAACAAACTTTATTATGAACAATGCACAGGACAATAGGTACAGAGAACACTATAAATACTGTGCGTACCTTCCGTCTCTGTAGTAGCGTCCATCATCCGTCTCTGTTTTTTTTCTGTTTTTTCCCGCGTTGTCACCATAGACTGTAAGGGTTGTCACTCATCATCTGACCTCACACACTGACCTCGCGACAACTGCCACCTACAGTACCTGTAGGCTACTGCAGGTGGCAGTTATCGCGAGGCTACTGACAGACTCAGATTAGGAAGGTTTTTTGTATTTTTTTTTTTACTCCGCCCGGGCCCGGGGTAGCCTATTATTATTTTTTAATAACGCAGGTTAAAAACCGGGAGATTTACGGGAAAATACTAATACGGGAGGACGGCGGGAAAGAAGGGTAAAATACGGGACTTTCCCGGCCAAAACGGGATACTTGACAGGTATGCTTTCTGTTGCTACCTAACTTTCTACCTAATTTTACACAAAGACACACACACACACACACACACACACACACACACACACACACACACACACACTCAGAAACACACACACAAAAACACTGCACAGGTCAAATAGACCTATATTCAGTCTGTCCAGTGGTTGATACAACACAGTATCCCACCGGTCACAACACACTTTTTCACACACTTTTCCATGAAAATTTCTAAAAATTATGATTGATTGTTTCAAAGGGATACTAATGACACATGACTTGGATATTTTTGTGTCTGGGAAAAATTTGGAATTAAATGGGTTGAAGTTTTTCTCAACTGTTTACACACAAATACTGGTACTTGAGACACAATGACCACAACATGTAACTCATTCACCAACCGCTTGAACCAATTCTGCTAAACTACAAGCACAATTCCTGCTTTACACTCAAATTGCAGTTCTAAAACACACCTTTTTCAAAACACTACACACAATTCTCTGCTTTTGGCACAATTTTCATGCAAAAAATCTCTTGTTTTCACAAGGAACACACTGCCATTCAAATATGCACACTGACTCATCACATGGGCAAACACCCGTCACACAGTTCTCTTACGAGAGGTTCTCTCGTATTGCGTAGTTGCTTACGCTACGGAAAGCCTTTCTTTCTCGAGATACTGAAGCCAAAAATTATCCTTAATTTTTATAATCTTGTCAACGCAGTGCGGCAGCCTGCAGACCTAGGGCAAGCTAACTAGCGTGCCCATTGGCTGCCCTGCGGCAACTGCAGCAGCCTACCGCTGAGCCCTTGGCGTGACGTCACGACCAATGAGCGCGCTTGGCGCGCTTAATGCGTCACAGCCCGCGAAAAGGGGTGTGGCTTAGCGTATATAAACAGGGCTCGGAGGCTGCTTCTCTGATTTCTGTCTTTTCAGCGAAGCTCTTCGCATCGCTGCTCTCTGAGGAAGCCGCCGTCGAAACAAGCGACCAGCACGCCGAGGATCTCAGCCTGAGGACGCCGGCCGCCTTCGCCGCCTTCGCCGCCTTCAGCTTTCCCTGCCTGCTTCGCTATCCGGCGATCATATCCTTTACTGCTCTGTGTTGTATGTGTTGTGTGTTCGCCCCGCGACACACTTTTGCATCTAAAAGAGCGCGAGGCGTTGTTGCAAATGCCTCGCTCATCCTGTGGCTCGTGCAGAGCCCCGCTCAGCGATGGAGACCGCCACGTGGTTTGCGCTCTCTGCCTGGGCTTCGACCACGCAGCCCGCGCCCTCTCCTCGGGCGGCTGCGAACAGTGTGAGGACTTGCCGATGTCGACCCTGCGGGCTCGACTCGCCATGTTTGACGATCCTCCACCTTCCCCGGCTGCCTCTTCAGGGCCGCGTAAGAAGAAACGCCGCTCTCAAAGGCCTCCCGAGCCGGTGGTTATAGCTGAGCGCTCGCCGGAGCCCCTCCCGCGAGCCTCGCTTTCTCCTTCTCCCCCGCCCTTCACCGACGCGCAGCGGCCGGCTACTGCCCGCACTGCCGTCGCCTCAGGGGATGAAGCAGATGACGCCGCTGACAGCTGCTCTCTGCTTGCTTCGGACAGCGAGGAGTGGTCGGGCTCTCACCGCTCCGCCTCCTCGACTCCTGAGTCTGGCAGGTCCCGCTCCAGTGTCGACGCGGAGCTTATCCGCCTCCTCACCAAAGCGGTCGACCGACTGGGATTGGACTGGTCCCCACCCAAGGAGCCCGCGCCTAACCGACTCGACGGGTGTTTTCTGCCTAGCCGCCGCCAAGCGCCAGCCTCTAGGTCAGCACCCTTCCTGCCTGAGCTCCACCAGGAGCTATCGAAGTCGTGGAGCGCGCCCTTCTCCGCTAGACTCCGCTCGTCTGTCTCCTCGGCTCTCTCCCAGGTGGACGGGGCCGCCGAGAAAGGCTATACCGGCATCCCTTCCGTTGAGGAAGCGGTGGCAACGCACCTTTGCCCGCCGTCTGCTAGGTGGCGCTCAAAGTCTGCCCTGCCGTCTAAAGCCTGCAGGACCACATCAGCTCTCGCCGGCCGCGCATTCGCCGCCTCCGGCCAAGCTGCTTCTGCCCTGCACTCGATGGCTGTTCTTCAGATCCTGCAAGCCGACCTCCTCCGCGAATTGGACGAGAAGGGCTCGGATCATACAGCCTTAACAGATCTGCGCAGCGCGACGGACCTTTCGCTCCGCGCTACCAAGACCGCTGCACAAGCCATCGGCAGATCTATGGCCGCGCTCACCGTCATCGACAGACACTTATGGTTGACGCTGGCGGATATGAGTGAGTCAGAACGCGCTGTTTTCCTCAACGCCCCGCTCTCGCCCACCGGCCTCTTCGGCCCTGCGGTCAGCGGGATTGTGGACCGCTTCTCTGAAGTGCAGAAGGCGTCGCAGGCTATGAATCTCTTCCTGCCTCGCCGCTCGAGCCCAGCCGCAGGCCGCTCTCAAGCTCAGCCTCCTGCGCGCAGCTCCACACAGCGCTCGTCTCGGCCACCAACCACTTCGCAGCGACGCCAGGGCGGCCGCCCTAGGTCGCGCTCGACCAGCCGTCACAGACCGCCGCCCCCCCGGGGTCCGCGTCCCAAGATAACGCTGAAGTCTGAGCCCGCGAAGTCCTCCTAGCACCCGCAGGGAGGAAGAGATGGCTGAGTCCCGCTGCGGCCGGACCGCCATCAAAACGCCCAGCGCTGTCAGTCCCCTCAGTGCAGGCTACTGCAGCAGCTTACATCGCAGCCAACGAGCCAGTAATACCACTTGCTCGCCTGCACACAAACGCCGTTTTTACGGCGGCCCAAATAAATCTCAGAAAGAGTGTAAATTCGGGCTTTCCGGCTCCGGCCGAGGGTGTTGTAAGTGTAGAAAATGTGCCCACTCCCACGTGCTCACTGCTTCACACAAACACGGTCCCCATGGTAACGCGTTCAGAGCGCTCTCTCATAAAGCGGTCACACGCCGCTCGAGTAATAAGTGTAGTAAAGGTGCCCACAACTCTGTGCTCACATCTACCTGTAACTCGCTCTGCCACTCGGTTACCCCGGGCAACAGCGGCTCAAGCCGAGGGTGTTATAAGTGTAGAAAATGTGCCCACTCCCATGTGCTCACTGCTTCACACAAACAGGGTCCCCATGGTAACGCGTACAGAGCGCTCTCTCATGAAGCGGTCGCAAGCCGCTCGAGTATTAAATGTAGAAAATGTGCCCACAACCTTGTGCTCACACCTACCCGCTGCTCGCTCTGCCAGCCAGTTACCTTGGGTCACAGACCCTCTAAAGCTCCCAAACACTGGCCGTGTCATAAGTGTAAACCCTGCGCCCGCTCACGAGCACGCGCACTCACTTGTAGACATTATAATCCCCACGCCACTCTCGCGCCTGGGATGTTTGACAGCAAATCACGCTCCATCCGATGGGACCGAGCTACTGAACGCTGTACAGTCGGCCAATACTGTTCACCAGCCCCCGTGTTCGAGCACCAGCGGCGCGGGCGCCGCACCTTTATCTCTGATTCAGGCTCCCCATCCCGCGCAGCGCGGCGATCTGAGCCCAGAGACCATTCGACCCCTAGCTATGCATGCGGAAGCATGGGAAGCGATTCAGGGCGCGTCAGAATGGGTGCTGAAAACTATAAAACACGGCTATTCGCTTCAATTCGCTCGTCGCCCTCCGCGCTATACAGCACAGACGGAGACGAGAGTGAGTTCAGAAGCTGCGCACTTGCTTCAAGCAGAAATAGCGAAGCTGCTGCGCAAAGGGGCTATAGAACAGGTTCATCCTTCTTTGAGCGAGTCGGGCTTTTACAGCCGCTACTTCCTCGTGCCCAAGAAGGACGGAGCGTTCAGACCTATTTTAGATCTGAGACATCTGAACAAAGCCCTCATGAGACGGCCGTTCAAAATGATCACAACCAGAAAAATCCTCGCGCAGATTCGCCCAGGAGACTGGTTTATCTCTCTCGATCTAAAAGACGCATATTTTCAGATCCAGATAACTCCCCGTCACAGGCCATTCTTGAGATGGTATCACACAGGAGTGACTATGGGAGTGATTTCACACCGGAAAGTTGTCTCGACAGACGCTTCCAACCTAGGTTGGGGAGCGCTCTTCGAAGGCAGACCGGTCTATGGCCGCTGGTCAGACCAGGAGAATCTCCTACACATAAACTGTCTAGAGATGCTCGCGGTCGAGAAAGCGCTCAAACACTTCCTCCCATTCCTCCACGGTCACCATGTTCTAGTCCGCACGGACAATACATCGGTAGTGGCCTACGTGAATCACCAGGGCGGTGTCAGATCAAAGATGCTCTGCACCCTGGAGGAACGCCTCCTCGTGTGGGCTCAGCACTCTCTGCGCTCGCTGAGAGCCGCGCATGTGCCTGGCCACCTGAACGAGGGCCCCGACAGACTGTCCAGGGACAACGTTCCCCCTGGGGAGTGGTCTCTACACCCCCAAACAGTCCAGTCACTGTGGCGACGGTTCGGCAAAGCGAAAGTCGACCTTTTTGCGTCAAAAGACAACGCTCACTGCCCAGAGTTCTTCTCGAAGAACGAGGACGCGCTGGCCCAGATCTGGCCCAGCAGCCCATTGTACGCTTTTCCCCCGGTCTCTCTGCTGCCTCAGGTCATCGAGAGAATCAGGGAAGCGCGCCACTCAGTGCTCCTCATAGCCCCATGCTGGGAGAACCAAGCTTGGTTCCCGGATCTAATACAGCTGGCAGACTCAGCCCCCTGGCCGATACCGGTGAGGAGAGACCTTCTCTCTCAAGCACGCGGATCGATATGGCATCCCCATCCAGAGCGCTGGTCTCTGCATGCGTGGAGCCTCAACGATTACACGCTAATCTGCCAGACGGGGTCATGAACACGATCATACAATCTAGAGCCCCCTCTACGAGGCGGCTCTACATGTCGAAATGGTCAGTGTTTAACACATGGTGCACTGCTAAGGGGCTCGATCCACAGACATGTGGGGTATCGCGAGTACTGTGTTTCCTTCAAGAGCTACTGGACGCGGGCAGGTCCCCCTCCACGCTCAAAGTCTATGTTGCGGCCATTTCAGCGCTCTCTGTTTCTGAGCAGGGCCGCGCATTAGGAAGGAACGAGCTCGTCATCCGCTTCCTTAGGGGAGCCAGGAGGATGAACCCCCCGCGACCCCCCTCGGTTCCTATGTGGGATCTCTCTCTGGTCTTGGAGGCCCTGAGAGCGCATCCCTTCGAACCCTTGGAAACTGTGGATATGAAATACCTCACGCTCAAAACCGTTTTTCTGATAGCTCTGTCGTCAGTCAAACGAGTGGGAGACCTTCACGCGTTATCTGTTAACGCCGCGTGGCTCGAGTTCGGACCTAATGACTCCAAAGTCATTCTCAGACCGAGGCATGGGTACGTTCCAAAAATTTTGGGCACTCCCTTCAGAGCACAGGTCATTTCCCTCTCGGCCCTGCCGACGCACGGCAGCGAGGCCGATAGTAATCTCCTCTGCCCGGTCAGGGCGTTGAGAAACTACATTTCACGGTCCGCCGCTTTCAGGCGCTCGGATCAGCTCTTTGTTTCGTTTGGTGGGCGCACCAAGGGTCTCGCCGCCTCGAAACACAGCCTGTCCAGATGGATAGTGGACGCTATTGCTGCTGCTTATGCGTCTAAAGACCTGCAGTGCCCATTGGGCGTTCGAGCTCATTCCACTAGAGGCATGGCCTCGTCGTGGGCATGGTCCAGCGGGATTCCCATTCATGACATTTGTGCAGCGGCAGGCTGGGCCTCCCCCTCCACATTTGTTAGGTTTTACAACCTGGATGTTCCCGCCTTGCAGGCGAAAGTGTTATCAGTCTAAGTCTCGCGTATGCCAGCCCACTATCTGTGCGCAGGCTACGTTGTGTGATTTAGCTCTACTGGTTGAGCTGCACTATGCAGGGAATTGTCAGTTAGGACCGGCCGTGCCGCTCCTAACCCCCTAGTGTGTGCTTATGTACGGCGCTAGCCCTCTTCGGGCTGCCCGGCTCTCCGCTATCACGTTCCCCGGGCTCTCCCTGGGACTCATTCAGTGGATGCTGGGCGCGCACGGCGTTGACAAGGGCGTTCCCGTAGCGTAAGCAACTACGCAATACGAGAGAACCTCTCGTGAGAGAACGTTTCGGTTACTCACGTAACCTCTGTTCTCTCTAGAAGAGGGAACGAGTATTGCGTAGCCCGCCGTGCTCGCGCCACGAGCTCATTTCGCTTCATGCGACAGAAACCAGAGAAGCAGCCTCCGAGCCCTGTTTATATACGCTAAGCCACACCCCTTTTCGCGGGCTGTGACGCATTAAGCGCGCCAAGCGCGCTCATTGGTCGTGACGTCACGCCAAGGGCTCAGCGGTAGGCTGCTGCAGTTGCCGCAGGGCAGCCAATGGGCACGCTAGTTAGCTTGCCCTAGGTCTGCAGGCTGCCGCACTGCGTTGACAAGATTATAAAAATTAAGGATAATTTTTGGCTTCAGTATCTCGAGAAAGAAAGGCTTTCCGTAGCGTAAGCAACTACGCAATTCTCGTTCCCTCTTCTAGAGAGAACAGAGGTTACGTGAGTAACCGAAACGTTTTACAATTAGCAATCAGAGCTTTAGCATAAAAGGGCAACAGGTGAGCTCTTCAATGGAGCAATGGGTGCCACTTTGTTTGTTTTTTTGTGTTTTTTTTTACTGTAACTGTATACAGTCAATTGTTCTGTTGTTTTGTATGTAGACCACTGTATGTACAACTTTGTGTTGGTTGGGATGTACACTGTGTACAATGTTTTTGTGGGAAAAATGAAATGTATTTGTTACCGTGTATTTGTGTGTTCTGAGTATAAAAACAATATTCTCAAATATTTTACAACACACTTATGTATGTACTGTCTGTAGTAAGTGTAACACTGAACCAAAAAAAGGCCTAAGTCATTATGATGAATGGAGAAGAAGTGTTTTCCATTCATCATAGTGTTTTACACTGAGCACATCAGTGTTCAACTGGTTCTTATAAATGTCTATTCATGTGATGGTTTGTGTGTGTCATTTGAAAACAAAATACCATTTTGAGAAGAAATAACATTGTTTTGAATGTAAAGTTTCATTTTGCAGGAGAATTGAGGGGTTTTGTCCATTGTGTGTGTTTTTTGATTTGTGTGTAGAGTTCTGAGAATATGAGGCATGCTTTCAGAAAATGTGTGTAAACAATCGAGAAAAACTGTAATAAAAATGTATATTTAGACCACTTAACATAGTAATTTATATCAGGAAATGAGGAGACTACACAACTTTTGTCTTCCTGGTCACATGGTTTAGGGTGTGGCCAAATATTTCATCAGTCCAGACCAAGCGTGCAGCACAAGTCCTGAAAAGTGAAGCCAAAGCGTCTCGATCGCCCCTGGCCGGGTCACCTGGGTGATGCTGAAAGACCCGAAACACCCAATGACCTCAGGAACATCACTGAAGATATATACCAGCACATCCTAGGATGTATCTTTGACGCAAATAAGAACTTATCAAGGCACATTAGGATGAGGTGTTTTAAAAAAAAAAAAAAAAAAAAAATATATATTTAGCTATATTTAGGGCATATATTTATTTTCTAAGTGAAGTTAAGCCACTCTATAAAGAATAACATACAAATCAGATGTAAAGTTATACATTAACTCTTTATATTTCCTAAAAGTGAAACTGATTTCGGTAAATATATGTCAGTTGCCCACACATGTGGTTAAAAAAAAAAACATATATATGTGGGGGGGACAGTGTACCACATCCTGTCTGTCAGTAGCCTAACACAAATCACTTTGGTGTTGCTGCATTGCTGCAAATCTTGATGCAAGTACTTCAGCTCACACATACACACTGGGTACTGTTGTTTGATAAAACTTTGATAAACTTGCTTTTTATTGTGATTTTTTTTGTGTGTGTTTTGTCAAGTTTTGTTTGATTAAATACCAAGCACACATAAAAAAAAAAAATGATGTAACCAACAGATGTGCAAATTAGTATAAAACTGTTGGAGTAGAAAAGCCACGCAGACAACCTTTCTTTATTGCAGTAAACAACTGCAGTGTGAAGTTTTTTTTTTTTTTTATCTGTCCTGTGATATTTGAGTGTACTTTCACACAGTTGCAAACCTCAGTCTGTTTTTTTCTCACTGGCTGTGGTCTTTATTTTTCACCACAAGATTTACACTTCAGTGTGCATGTTTCTCTCAGACCAGATTTCAGGAAATGCGCTTCTCGCTCAAACACATTTCAAATAGGCTATACTGTATTTCCGGGTATCTATAACCATGAAATAGTAAACGTAAGGCTTTCAGTCATAATCACGAGGGTCACGATGAAGATCTTTGCTCTGCTTTGTGTCTTTCTTCTTTATGGGACTTTGCCTTCAATTCAAGCAGGTAATAATTATTATTATTATTATTATTATTATTAACTTGTACGTTTCGACCATCAGTGTCTTCATTAGGCACAAACTTTGTGAAATAGAATACAAATCTTTATTGGTGTAACAGTTTCCTCTCAAAATATTTTCTATGCCTTCTTTATGCCAATGTATTGTAAGGCACTAACAATATGAACCGCATGTCTGAAGTGTGAGGCTACACTCAAAAAAAAAAAAAAAAAAAAAAATCTTGGTTGTTTCAACTCAACTTTGGGTAAAATATGGACCAAACCAAACATTGGTTTATTTATTTTTTTAATTACATTTTTATATTTGGTAGAAACAACACTTCAGTGTTAAAGTGTATCGGACTGTGATCATCTCCCGTCCTGATTTTACTGTGAATGTGAAATGATCTTGAAGTTTTAAGCGAGACCACATGGACACGGATAAGATAAATCACATGTGTAGAAGAACAAGTGATGAAGCCACGTATTAAAATATTAGGACCAGTGTGTGGATGACTAAAAGCCTTACACTCATATGTAAAAGCACTGGACACAGTTTCCACACCCCGACAGAGGGAAGAGTCGGAATATACCCAATTTAACAAGGAGGCAAGCCGATTTTGACATTTAAAAACCAATCGAGGACCTTCTTTAAATATACTAAATTTTTGGATATCTATGTTAATGCCATAAGACTCTGCAAAACTCCACACCCAATGCCGAATCCTTAACAATGCAAACAGGACCATTACATGATTGTTTTTATTATTAACCTTGTATTTTGAGATGTATCTCCAAATTTCTTTTTAACATAATTTAACATAATTTCTCTGTGATAACCACGATTCATAAATCTTAGAGTTAAACCATAGACCATTGCGAGTATGATTCTTCTGTGCCACAGACTGTCTAATAGGAAAACTCTTGATAAGAGCTTTAGGATGAAAACTCACCCCTCAAAGTTTACTCTCGGAAATACTTTTACATCAACAAAACTAATACTTGCTGTGTCACATTTCATAGTAAACTTTAGTAAACATAGTAAACATCATCAATGTACTGTTTATAAAGCACACTCTTGGAGAAAAGAAAGGATTCAATCCATTTAGAATAAAATAATTTTCAAAAACTCCCATATACAAGCAGGCATAATTCGGCGCCATTTTACATCCCATACTGTAGCTGTTCCTTTCACTATTAAGAAGAAATCATTCTGGAAACGAAAATAATTATTGGTCAGGACAATGCTTGTTAAATCCATTAGGTTTCACATCAACCGTTCCATCGGTTCCATCGCCCATAAGCCATCCGTATAGGGGATATTTGTGGGTCTATATAAACTCTGAACATCAAACATGGCGAGAAGAACATCATCAACAGCATATAGTGATTCAATAAAGAATCTCTTAAGTCATGATAATGTAATATAAACCTTTCAGGATCAGTTGTCAGTAAAATGTACAGTTACACAAAAACTACCCAGCCCCTGGGTAAAAGTAATAAAAATGAATCACATAATTATCCAACAAGCTGAATCTAAAATAATAAAAATAATAATTTCATTACAATCATTTTTAAGAGTGCAGTTCTTTTATGCCTTGTTATGGGTATTTTATTCCTCTTCATTGTAGAGAAACACTCGCTGTATTACATTTACACTGGTTTGTCCAAACCTGTGGATCTGCCGGGCATCTATGAATTCAGTGCTATGGGTCTGCTAGACGACACACAGATCGACTATTACAATAGTGAAGAAAAGAGAAAGATTCCCACACAGCCCTGGATGAAAGAGAAAATGCAGGAGGATTACTGGGAAAAAGGCACTCAGTCCAGAAAGAGCAAAGAACAGTGGTTTAATGTCAATGTCAAGATTCTGATGGAACGACACAATCAATCAGGTGAGGAACATTCATGCTGTTTAACCTGCATATACCTAAATTAATTATTCATATTATTATTTTTTACTATTGTTGCAAACATTTTGCTTCATCTCCATTCCAGATCTTCATGTTTTTCAGTGGAGACACGGTTGTGAAGTTGAGCAGCAGGGAGATAAAGTGAAGTTTCTCAAAGGTGTTTCTGACTACGGCTATGATGGAGAGGACTTCCTGTATTTTGATATTAAAGAGTCTCAATGGGTCGCCCTAGTGGATGCAGCTCTACCAACCAAGAGAAAGTGGGACAATGTGCCGATCCTAAACCAATACACCAAAGGCTACCTGGAGAAAGAGTGTGTGGACTGGCTCAACAAATTAAGAGAATATGCAGACGAGAAGCTCAGAAACGGATGTGAGTTTGGGTGTGTTCACACTGTCAGTCCAAATCTGATTATCCGTGCATCCGAATGAACTCTGCATTGCGCTCTATGGAAATGACGTTGTGTTGGTGGGTATACGCAAAAAACAACAGCAACAGCAGCAACATAGAGCGGTTTGCAGTACAGATGTTGTCTTATTTAAAACATGACTCGATGTGAGCTGGCGTGCAGGACTACTGCGTCTTCTGAGGCAGCGGTAGAAGGAGGACAGACGCAAAACATATCACCGTTATATTATAATTTTCTGTGCGCCTGCACTTAAAGGTGCAGAGTGTAATTTTAGCGCCATCTAGTGGTGAGGTTGCGGATTGCAACCAACAGAAGTTACGGTGGCCGACAGGAAGTGATGTCGTCTGAGACAGCAGAAAGTAGCCAGTCCAGCAATGAGGTTTCTTTACAAAGATAACTAAGGAAATTAGGTTTACTTAATTATTCAGTAAAACGATATGTTATTGAGAATATTATTGTAACTTTATTCATCATTGTGTTTTTTTTTTTATTCGCTGAACAACATAGTAACGAAACACGTTTGTCCGTTTAGGGCTCCTGTAGAAACATGTCGATGTAAGGGGACCCGAGGTGTTTGTAGATAGAAATGGCTCATTCTAAGGTAATACAAACATAACGGTTCAAGGTCTTTATACACCACTGAAAACATAGTTATGTATATGATATTGCATTTGTCATCAGATCCTCCTTAATATTACACAATGAACTATTATAACTGCAACAGCCTTGTTTCTGCAGCAACTTTAAGCATGTTTCTTATAACAACGTCTGACGTTTTAATGTAATTTATTTTATTTTTGCCGTTCACACATGCTAAATGTGTTCGGATTCCAATCGGATATTCACAACATTCATATTTGAACTGACAGTCTGAATGATGCTGAGATTTGTTTATTATCTGCAGGTTTCATATAGAGATGAAACTGATTAATCCATTGATTCCTGTGTTTCCAGCTCCTCCAGATGTGCATTTGTTTGTAATAAGGTCTATCAGGGACAGATCCAAGCTGAAACTGACCTGTCTGGTCACCGGCTTCCACCCCAAAGACGTGATGATGACCATTAGGAAAGATAACACATCTCTGCCTGATGATCAGATTGAATCCTCAGGAATCAGACCAAACCATGATGGATCCTATCAGCTGAGGAAGAGTGTGGAGATTGAGGAGGAGGAAAAAGATCAATATGATTGTCTTGTGTCTCACAGTTCCCTCAAAGAACCAATTATCGACAAACTAGGTAGGCAATCTGCAAGCATTCAATTATTATATATACATTGCAATGCCTTTTTCAGATATTATTTAGAATTAAAATATTCAGATATTGTTTCAGCTTTATTCATGTCTGAGAATAGCACTGCACACTTCCTTTTATCATGGTTTTCTAGCTGCCGAATCACTGAATGCCTATACAGCGAATGCTGAAGAACCTTTGCCTGAGCAAGAGTCTGATGGTATGTCTTCACTACTTTTTTTAAAAGCTTTGTTATTTATCAGGCAAATTTCCAATAGATTAGCACTGCAGATTTGACGTTTCACTGTTTCTCCAACAGGACACGTGAGTTCTGCTGAAACATCACACAGCAGCACAACTGTTTCCATATTTTATCTCTCTCTCATATTTCATTTGATCTGGGTATTTTGAAGCACTTTCCTCGAGAAACTGACAAGATTTTCCAGACTCAAACTGAATGCTATGAATGAAATTCAGTCATTAAAAAAATGTAATTAATCAAACGTGTGAGTTTGTCTTTCTGACTTGCATAGAGCCATCAGCATGTTTCCACTGTAAAATAGAATTTCCATCAATATTTTCAATAATAAATCAAGTACATTTTGCCAGACATTTATGCACAGTAACATTATGAATAGCTGTCTCTTGACAAACATTGTAAAATCAAAATTTGACATCTATATCTTTTTAAATTGAAGAAGATAATGTTTAGCAGGTTATATTCTATGAATAAGTCTAAAAAATACTTCTCTAACCTCATTTCTTAGGAAATAATGATTAGACAACAGTACATTTTTCTTCCATTGACATCATCAACAAATTGACTCCAGTATATCATAACATTTGGTGGTGTAAGAGTGTTATTTTGGAACATGTCTATTTTTTAAGCAGTTATTGTTGCAAAAAGCATATTTCACAAAAGCAGGTTTGGGTAAAGAGGAGGGAGATTCAAACAATCCAGTCTCCTTTTGTTTTTTAAACAGCATGCACACACACACACACACACACACACACACACACACACACACACACACACACACACACACACACACACACACACACACACACACACACACACAGGGATTGGACTAGAGTCCTTTACAAACATTACAAACAGTGGTATGAACACACAGGAAAGTGTTTTTTCCTTGAAATAAAGTTGGTTGAATGTCACGTTTAAATCTAATTTTAAATTAGATCGTCACGTTGATTTTGTAATAAATAAATAGATATATGATAAATAAATAAATAGATAATAAAATAAATAATCCACGCTGAAGGTGAAATTAATAGACATGTCACACATAAGTATATTGGATGAAGACCATTTGCATACATATATGTGCACTCCAAAAGCAGGAAGTATAACTTGGTGAGAAACACACTAGATAGTCGAGGTGAACTGTCTAACATCATAAGAGAACTTACAAAATGTCAGAACTGCTTTCACTTTCAGTTTGAATCGTGTGCCGCTGTTTGTCTCCTGAAGGAGGCGCTGTGACTCCATCAGAAACACCAGAAAAAAAAAGCCTTGTCAAATCCGCAGTGATCAAATGTTTTAGCTCAATAACATTAATCAGATGTTAACAATATCTTGTGTAAAGACGATATTTAAACCAGTTGATCACTGACACAGCAGCAGCTCTGTTATAACCAGAGATGTATAGTAACGAAGTAGAACTACTTCACTACTGTACTTAAGTACTAAAAGGCTGTATCTGTACTTTTCTAGAGTATTATTTTTTTCTCCTACTTCCACTTTTACTTAAGTCCATATTTTCGGCGAGTGTAATACTTTTACTCCGATACTTTTTTTATGTGCTGCATCGTTACTCGTTACAATTATAAAAATGTTACGAATCATTCCAAACCCACATTATCACTGCCAGAGCGGTAGATGGCTCTGTCACCAGGTTTGATGAAGCTAGCCCAGCGAATCAAACGATCAAGAAGACCGCGCGTACTCCCGTTCTGCCCAAGGGTGCAGCGATTTGTATTATTTTGAAGCACCCCCGGACGCCGCCATTGGCTAACGGAACCCCACCTGCAGTTAGCATCCCATTGACTCCCATTCATTTTGGCGTCACTTTGACAGCGAATAACTTCACATCTGAGGCGTTTAAAGACTCCATTTGTCCATTATTTATTTCTAAAGAAACACGAAAATGTATAAAAGGCTCCATTACCTTGTAGCTTATGTTATGGCCCCGTAGAAGCAGTTTTTGTAAAAGTAGGCTAACGATTGCGTCACAGCCACGCGACTCTCTGTCGCACAGTAGGAAATTACCGTATGGACAGGAAGAGAAGCTCGCGAGCAATCGGGAGGACGTCGAGGCAAAATGACAAAGTAATTAATCAGAACACCTACAAAAAGTTTCTCCTGCTCCAAGATCATGGACAGCTCCTACTCACACTCTCCGTCTCTGCGAGTTTCGGAAGGTAATGATTCAGATTGATCTTGGCACAGCCACTAGAAGACAGACGGTTTGCTCACGTCACATCTACGTCGTCGAGCTCAGTTTGAGTCTGCGCAGTACGCTGGACCCCCAGGAAGTAAAAGTTTCTAATGGGCTTCACTTTGTCTCCGTTGAATCCAATGGGGTCGCTGTGTCCATTTCTTTTACTGTCTATGGTTCTGCCTTTCGCTCTGCTGCCTGCCTCCACTGAGAACACTTGAGCTTTGTTCAGTTGTTTCGAGATGGAAGAACCAGAACTTCGTGATCGTGGCGGTGAGGGTGAGGGTGAGGAAGGAGACCACTCCTGGCCCTACTAGCCATGTTTTCATTTGTCGGAGTGAAAGACAATTCAAATAGATTGAAGTGCGTAACTGTTAACTGTCATGAGGACGCCGATGAACTGAATCGTTCCTTGTTTAAATAGTTTAAAGTTAGGCTACTATTATGTGTAATGTTATTACCTTGACAAACTATACATCATTAAAATGATATAAGACTCAAGTTTCAGTATTTGAGCACTATTTTATTCTGAGAAACTTATAGGGACAGTTATGTTTTAATTTATGTCAGTTATATATCAGGAAAAAATAGTCGATACCTTTAATATGAATTATGAGCGTCAGCCGCACCCATGCAGAAAAAAAAAAAAAAAAACTCATGTGCGGTCGTCATGAAAGCGCTTGACCAAACAACGTCCCTCAGGGCTTTTAGCTCAAAAATTTGCAGATTTTGATAGATTGATAGATTTCATAGGTTTACGTTAGATTTCTATAGAGAGGAATAATATTTATTTAAATTATTATAACCAAAATGGGCCGATGTAATCATTATGAGCGCTGGATACTCTGATGTAGCCTACTGTGTTTTCAGTCCATACTGGCAGCCAGAGGGCGCCCTATGCACATTAGACCATATATGGAACACATGAAGAAGAGCCATTCCAGGAACTCCCTGACATAAACAAAGCTTCAAGAGATCGCTGTTACATGCTGGTAAATACACAATAAGCTGTAGAGAAAAAAGGCACAAGCAGGGAAGAGAAGAGAGGGATGCTTTAGAGGGGGGAGGGACATATTTGATCTGTTTTTTGTTTACAAAGAGTTAAGCTCAGTGTGTTAAGGTGTTCTTGAACATTCATGTCCTTGTACTGCTGCTTCAGCCAAATTAATTGTGTCCTAAACATTTGAAATAATATAAACAATATGATGTTCAAACTTTTGACTCTTTTCTTTAATAACTTCATAACACAATACTTGTACTTTTACTTTCAGTACTTGAGTAGTAATTTTTTAAATAAACTACTTGCAATACTTAAGTACAAAAAATGTTGAATACTTTAGTACTTCTACTTAAGTATTTTGCTTAAAGAGCACTTCAACTTCTACTCAAGTCACTTTTTTGATAGAGCACTTGTACTTTTACTCAAGTCTGGGTCTCTAGTACTTTATACATCTCTGGTTATAACTGATCTCAGAGCAGCTGCTGTCTGGACGACAGGAGGAATGCTGCACATGCGCACATGGCAGCAAAAAATCAAAACCTGACAGCCTCTGCTAGAAATCTTATAATGGGCCGTGGTTGGATCTTCCATCAGGACAACGATCCAAAACAAACATCAAAATCAACACAAAAATGTGTTAGGGAGCACAAAATGAAGCTTCTGCCATGACCGTCCCAGTTCCCTGACCTGAACCATATAGAAAATGAGTGGAGTGAACTGCAGAGAAGTACCAACATGGATCTGGGAATCTGGGAGAGATTCTGTATGAAGGAATGATCGCTGATCTCTTGTCAGGTGTTCTCCAAACTCATCAGGCATTATAGGAGAAGACTCAGAGCTGGTATCTTGGCAAAAGGAGATTGCAAAAAGTATTTAATAACAGGGTGCCAACAATTGTGGCCAACGTGTTTTGGAGAAAAACATTTATTTCATAATGTGATTTACCCCCCACTTTCAATTCTTTTACTTCAATGAAAGGTTAGATTTTGCACATTTTGTGAATGAAAGATCAAAAGGATAAACAATGCAGATTTATTTTTTACAGCCAGTTTTGATCATATTTACCAGGGGTGCCATTCATTCTGACATTGACAGTATATAAACATAGGCTATAGTTATTTCATTATCAAACTACTTGGAATTATCAATTAAACTCTCCCTCACAGTGTCTGAGAGATATTAAAATATTGGTACAGAAAAACCTTAGAAGAAATCAAAACTTTTACTCTTCACATGCCAATTACTGAATTTTTAAAACATTGTTGCACATGATAACAACTATCATAAATAATGAGGTCTTTGTGTCCCTTATTTAAAATATATATATATATATATATATATATATATATATATATATATATTTATGTATATATATATATATATCTACTGAAACCATCAGCAAAGTTCAGTCCATCAGATTATAAGAGACACAAGGTCTGCTAACAGTTTTACACATTAGATAATAAGGAGAAAATGGAAAGGAAAATAATTTTGCAATATTTTATGCTTTTATTAAATTATGTAATGTTTCAGTACAGTATGTGTCAAAATAATCAAATAACACTATTGTGTGCAGTTTATTTAGTGCTAAAATCAGGCTGTTGGAAAGAGTTTTTAAAATGTTTTGACCTTTTTCCATTTTCCCAGAGAGACAATTTCCAATGAAATGGCATCCCATTAAACAGAAACTAAAGTACTATTAGCTTCATGTAAATACAGAAAATAAAAATAAAGCATTATATTGCTATTTGAGTTTTGATTTTAGACTTTCAGAAATATCACAGAATGACACAGCCTGTTTTATTCTTCAGTTTTTCAGTTAGCTGTCGTTCTTTTATTTTCATTTTCTTCTTTCTTTATGCTAAAGACGCTCTTTAAGCATCTCTGTGAGCTCCAGAACATGCTTCACTTTTCTTTCTGTTGACTCATGAAATTCCTCTGCTTGTTTTCTGGCTTCATCTTGATGTTTCTTCATCATGTCTTTTATTTCCATCTCATATTTGGCTTGTAACTCTTTTTTCTGATTCTGAATTTCTCTTTCTTTCTCTTTCAGTATTTCCTCAAATCTCTTTTTAATGGACATCTCTGCCTCCTCAAACATGCTGTTAGTGAAGTATCGACCCTCATTAGCATTCTTCACTTCTTCTATCATGTTTAACAGTTGAATCACTTGAGTTTTGTCTTGTTTCTCTCTGTTATTGAAAGCCAGGAATCTGTTTCCACAATCTCTGATCAGTTTCTTCAGTTCAGCACAGTTACTTCTCTTCACATAATCTTGTATGGACTCATTCCCAAGTTCGTCTCCTCTAGTGAACAGAACGATGCTGAACTGAGCAGCTTTTGGGCCAAAGATCTTCTTTATCAGATCCATAGTGTCCATCTTCTCTTTGGTGAATCTTCCCAAACTCAACACAATGACAAACACATGAGGTCCAGGTGCTGACATTAAAACACATTTCAATATTTCTTCCACCACTTGATCAATTTGCAGCGCCATGTCATAGAGTGCTGGAGTATCAACAACAGCTACTGATCGACCATCAACTTCACCAACTCCCTTCTGACAAACTGTCGTCACTGAATCTGTGTTTAATTGGCTCTGAAATTCATTTTTTCCCAGAATAGTGTTTCCTGTTGCACTCTTTCCATTTCCTGTCCTCCCGATCAGCACAATCCTCAACTCCTGATCATCTGCTTCACCTTCAGCACCTGAAAATAAAGTTGATAGAATACATGTATTAAATGTGTTATGAACTGGCTTTTTTATTGTTTTATATATTGTTGTGGTCAACTTATGACGTTCGCTTGGTTTTTACATTCAAAAACATGAAAATGAATAAGTAATAGGCTGTTTTCTACCCTGGTTTTAGGCTCGGTTTTTATGGCCATTGAAGACTTGGAAGTAAACGCCCACTGCTATGATTTGATAACAGTTTTGCATATTATAATGAGTTTCATGTAATGCGCGAATCGGTGGGAAGGGCTAAACAGGCAGCGTTGAAGTAGCTGTTGATCTTCTGCGGAGGTGGTGTTTGATACCCTTTGACGTCATAGTTCCCCACTTTGAAAAACCTGTCGTTCACTGTGCCTGGTGTCAATAAAAGCTTTTACTGGACTAACAAGGAAGTTTTCAGTTCTGAAACTTACAGGATATTCTTTTAGTGTGATGACCTTTTATATGTCAAAAGCTCAAGGAAAATTTGATTTCTCAGTTCATCACCCGTTTAATATCATGCAGGAGTTTACTACAAATTTCTCAAATTAATAAAACATCAGTCTCTTGTTGTTTCTGAACCCAAAACATAGAAAACACCACAGATTGTCTTTCAAGTTTGAATAGTTTTGTCTACATTTGTTATGAAAGCAGATGGATGATCTACTAGTATTTTTGATAATCTGAGAGGCGTCTGGTTCTGGTCTGAATACAGACTTTGGGAATGTTTAAAAATAATTATATATAAGTACATTTATGCTGGTGTCTATTGTTTTTCCTGCTGTAAACTTCTTTTACATGATATTTCAAAAACAGAAAGTCTGTATCCATAGCCACGGTGAGTGGGTTTCAAAAACAGCTAGATATGACAAGGGACTGAAAAAAAACTGAAAACTACAGTATATACAGAGAACACTTCACTGTTAGACCTTACTGGGCTTTTTTACAGTAAAATACTGGCAACACTGTTACCCAGTAACATTGATTTATAATGCACTAATAATGTGAGCAAAGTATTACTGTGAACTTTAAACGTCTGGAAAGATGAATGTGTATTTAAATTGGGTCATTTATGTTGTAGAAATGTGAAATTATTTTTGAATTTGGAGCCTTCTAGAATGAGAAAAGCCAGAAAATGTATTTTTGGCTCACGTGGATGAAAGACAACAACTCCCAGCATGCACTTGCTTCGCTGCTCTACGAGGCCACTCCCAAGCCACGCCTACCGGTTAGAGAGCAGTTGTAAACAACAAAGCTAAGCTAATAGCTTTCCGTGAGTCTGCCCAGGTTTTTGAGATCGCACAAAATGTCCGGGATTCGGCTTTTGTGTTCTACAGTCGCCATTCATCATGTTTACTGTGGCGAGCAGGACGAGGCTAGGGCCGCGGGAGAACGACGCGAGGCCGGTGGCGTGATTACTGATGCGCGAGACCTGTGAGACGCACCGGTCTAGTATCTCTCACGGAGGAGCGGGTATTTTCTTAGCAATGGTAAAACGCACATCAACCGATCACTTGTTTAGCGTTCATGTAAACACTACATTCAGATTCACCAATCGGAATGAATTCCGTTAGATTGAAACAAAAGGTGTGCATGTAAACAATGAATGGCGACTGCAGAAAGCAAAAGCCGAATCCCGGACATTTTGGACAATCTCGACGGCCGGACATGTCCGGGAAAAAGAGTATAACCCCTACTACTCAGCTTTCTCCACAGAATAAGAACCTGATAGCTTAGCTTCCAAATAAAGATGGCTGAGACTGCTTGTACATTCTGTGAGTGAGATCCCACTCTCTATGGGCGGGTTGAGAACATGCGGAACAGCTCCTTCTCTACTGGCTGTAGTCTTTAGCCTCTGGCCAAAAAATCCTCCGATGACGCAAAATGACGATTTTTGCGTCATCGGAGGATTTTTTCCAGACAAAAAATACATAAATGAGGGAGGAAAGCATGGTGATTCGAAAATACTACAGGTTTTCTACTGATACAAAGCTTAATGCTAAATCCTGAAGTATCCCTTTAATTTTTTATTTGAGACCACTAAAAAAATATTGTAACAAAGATATTTCCACTGGACCAGCAACTACACAGTCACCGCTTGTTAAATAAAGCAACATGTAGCGTATCAGCAATGTTTCTAGATAGAGGGATCACGTGACTCATCGACAGTGATGCAAGCATAGTTTTCAGATCTGCTTCCATAGTCTTAATTTTTCAGTAATCCTATCACATACTTCGAATACTTCAACATCTATCTCATCATGAATCCTTCCCCAGTCAAAGAAGCACGGAAAAGGGAAAATGAACAATCACCTTTAAAGAAAAAAAAAATTCAAGGATTCTGCCATCTCCAAGGAAGAACTTGATGCAGCTATTGCTAATGGCATAAAGCTAGCCCTCCAAGAACAACAGCGTGGTCTAGATGTGGCCGTAGCCTCCACTGTCAGGGAAGCTGTGGACTCTATCCTGATCCCAGCACTACGTGATTTACGAACGGAAATCCAAAAGGCTAATGCAACTGTGAAGGAGATCAGCAGTGAACTTGAGAATGTAGCGAAATCTACTAAACGGACTCAAGACCGAGTGGACTCTGTTCAGACGGCTGCACGTGAGGACAGGCGATCGGCTATCGAACTAAAGACACAGCTAGACCAGCTCACTACAAAGTTGACAGACCTGGAGGACAGGGGATGAATAAATAATGTAAGGCTAGTTGGCTTACCAGAAGCAGTGGAGGGTTCGGATGCAATCGGCTACCTGAAAGATAATCTTCCCAAGTGGATCCCCTCATTGGTGGACTGAGACATTGACAATGAATGGGCACATCGTGTGTATGGTGGAGGAGAGGCTAACTTCAACAAGCCGCGCACCCTCATCTTCAGATTACTTGCGTTGGCAAGACAGAGCGGCTATCCTTAACGGGGCTCGCCAAGATTATCCAGTAAAGTACGCAGCCAATGGAGCCACCCACTCACGCGCATCCGCTCACCTGCTCATGCCTCAGCGCCAACAGCTGGCACTATCCAGTTCTTCCCCGACTACAGTTCAGCGACAACAGCAAAGAGAAGAGCTTCAGTTCTGTCATGAAGAAGGCTAAAGACATGGGCCTGGAGCCATTCCTCATCTATCCTGCGTGGATTAAACTGCAGTATAAAGGCGAAAGGAAGATGTTCGACTCCCCTCAGGCCGCCAAAGATTTTATCAACTCTCTTCCACGGAGGTCCACCTCTACACCGGTACGGCGCGACGGTGGTGCTACTGACGCAGCCTCAAACCCGACCATAGAAAAGAACCACGCCAGAGAAGGCAATTTAGTGGACATGGAGGAATGAACTTAGATCACCTAACAAGTTATGTAGCCAATGGTCAATCTCAGGATCCTCACTGCAAGGTATTTTGGAATGTAAGTTTAGTTAGGCTACGTCTTATGATAATTACTTTTCTTAGGTACGATCTAAAAACTAGTATGCTAAATTAGCCTTGCTTTACCAGTTCGAGAGGTGATGAATGTATTAATTTTATGTGTTATGACTGTGTAGGCTTGTCTGATACTATAGCCTTGCGTTGGGGTGGATTGGTCACGTATCAGACAATGTTTATGTTCTTACAGACCTACGGATTTTTGCCTGTGCGGTCTGTGTTTGTTTTTGTATACAGTTTTTCCCACCCCCTCCCCTTTACAGATGAGAATGGAAGACTTGCTTTTGCCCATGTTAGCTCCTGGTCCAAATGGACCAGGAGCTGTGTAAATTGGAATGCGGCTACTCGCCCCAAACAATCCCAATCTTATCTGTTTTCGGCCCCCCTAAACCAGCACTGGCCTTGGCCAAGGCCGCTGTTGGAACAACAACTCCCCCGGAAGAGCACTGCAGCGAGACGCTCTTGCGTTCCTTCCCCCAATCCCCACAGACACCTGCTGATTGTTGACTCTGACTGGGACCTGATCAAGGTTGTCTCCATGGCAACTGCTGCGTGACGCTATGACAATCCTGCGGACTGAGGCACCTAGGTTATGATGCCAGGCGTAGCGACTCTCCAGGCCAACACATACACGAACTCTTACAAATATACAGATATGCATTCACTCCCCCCACACCCCATCCCTCGCCTTCGACGCTTTGTACCCCCAGCCTGACAGACGGGTCTGTGACCAGCGCCGAAAATGGCTGCAGGAACAGGATGGCTGCTTTCCTGTGCTGGGTTACCTCCACCCTATTATATGCCTGTTTAACCGAAGCTAATTTGGTTGTGTTTCTCCATCCCCAATGTCACTTCTCTCTCTTTTACGGCCGTGACGAGAGCGTTGCTCTCCTCGGCTGTGAACCGTTCCTGGCGCGCGCCTGGCAAATCCGCCGTTATAATAGCAATACGCCAAGGAAAAAGTGCGTCTGCTCTTAAAGGGAATGTGAGATGATGCTCTGATTGGTTTATTTCACGTTATGCCCAAACCACACCTATGAATAATAAAGCTACTTCAGACCAACCCCTTTTAGATTTGCGCCGGGCGCAAGAGTAATTTATCCCGCCGGGAAAATAGCAACAGCGCCGAGACCCGCCCACAAAGTTACTTGCGCTTTGCGCTTTGACACTTGCATTTCAGATCGTTAAAATAGGGCCCATTGTATGTATGTTTGTATGGACAGATTGATGGCTAATTTCACTGGTTCTTGTACTTGTACTTGTACTTGTACTTGTGACTATGTGACAATAAAGGCTACTACTACTACTACTAGTAGTATACTCATTCATAAATTAGCTTTCACATCCATATACTGCCCAAATGAGCCTGACAGAGATTTTTTTTCTTACAATGGAAGCACATTGTTAGTACAAAATGATTGTTCTTTAGTGGTGGGAGGTGATTTCAATGCAGTCCTTAACAGTGTTGGGTGTAATGCGTTACAAAGTAACGCGTTACTGTAATTAAAATACTTATCCACTGAAAAGGTAAAGTAAGGGATTACTTTTCATTTTTAGGTAATTTAATTACAGTTACTTATAATGTACTCGCGTTACATACTGTAAATTAGTTCAACAGGTTTGCATAAATCAATATTGAATTTAAAATCTAAATGTATCGCCAAAGGTAAAAGTGAACGCTGCCTCTTTAAAATCGTTAGCTGTGTAGTGCAGTTGTGCGTGACGAGTTCGCGGCGCGCTAGTTGGTTACGTTGTCTGAAGTGGAAGATGTCGGCAGAAGCGAGTGGCTGTTTTAGTAAATGGAAATATTCCAATTATTTAAATTTTTTGACACAGGTAGACAAGAACATTACGGTACAATGTAAGCTATGTCCTGGGGAGAAAAAACTATCGGCCGCTGTCAATAGCACAAGTAATCTACTGAAGCACCTGACAAGGCAGCATCGACGAACACTTTTGAGTGATCCATGTTCGTCGACAGATAACGCTACGGCAACCCCTGTTAAGCAGCCAAAACTTGATTTTACACAGGCGGTGCAGAAAGTGTCTGAAGGTGAGCTTAAAAAAATGATTGCAGGCTACGTAGTGGAAGAGATGCTACCTCTGCGTACTGTAGAGTCTCCGTCTTTTAGGCGCATACTAAACAAAATACCTGTGTGTGGCAAAAAAGCAGCCCTGCCCGATCGAAAAACGTTTTCATCTTACTTAGATAAGTGTTACACTGACATGGAAGTCGAGCTAAAAAGGACATTCGAGAGTTTGGAATATATTTCCACGACTGCCGACATTTGGACGAGCCATAACAAAAGTTTTCTCGGAATGACGGCACATTGGATTGATCCTTCTACTTTTCTACGCGGACACGCAGCATTAGCTTGTAAAAGAGTTAAAGGGAGACACACATATGATGTAATCGCCAATGAAATTGAACAAGTCCATTCAGCTTATGGACTTAACTCTAAAGTGACAGCAACTGTGACAGACAACGGATCCAATTTTGTCAAAGCATTTAGAATGTTCGAGCAATCAGATTCTGATGAGGAGTCAGAGGAAGATGAAGAGGTGACATTTACTGATGTTGCACAGACTCTCTCCACAGACTCTGATGGACAGTTTTCTCTCCCTCCACACTTAAGGTGTGCATCACACACACTGAACTTAATTTTTCATGATGTTGAGAAATGGCTAACAGCAAATGAGTCCAAAGTCATCTACAGAAGTGCTATTTCAAAGTGTTCTGCACTGTGGACAAAAGCGAACCGTTCTTCTGTGGCTTCAGAGTTAGTAGATAATTTTTTCAAGAAAAAACTCATAGTGCCTACTTCAACACGATGGAATTCATTTCACGATGCCCTGTCCAGGATCACTGACATTCCAGTTGCGGAGTTAAATACTGTTTGCGCTCAGTTTGGAATAAAATGCTTCAATGATCGGGAGTATCTGTTCCTAAAGGAATATTGTATTGTGTTGAAGCCACTGACTGTAGCGCTAGACATATTGCAAGGAGAAGATAACTGCTATTTTGGAACCCTTCTTCCAACTCTCGAGATTCTAATGTCCAGGACGCTGGCACTGCGGGATGAGCTTAGGATGACAGCATCTCTCCCTGATGTCATTGTTCAGGTAATCTGATATTTATACAAATTGCTAGATTTTTGGTTTACCCATGGCTTAAATCCATTTTTATATTATCTGTCATACTCTTGTATAATGTGAAGTGTCTGATGTATTTTTTTTTTTCCTCATAGGCTATCAAGATACGCTTTTCCTCTATGATGGACAGTAAAAAAGCTCTCCTGGCTGCAGTCACTTTGCCCAAATTTAAGTTACGCTGGATCAGAGAAGAAGAGAAAAAAGACACTGTTAGGGCAATGCTTACTACAGAGTGCCGTGGGTTGCCTCTTGAAGACCAACAGCATAATGATCAACATCACAAGAAGCATGCTGACTCCACTGATGACTTTTTTTCATTTGAGGAGGAGGATTGTACCTACTCTGCTGAAACCGAGGTCATGGAATATTTGAAATCTGCAGGGTCTGACCTGGGCGTTCTTAGACAGTATCCCAGGATTAAGGCCATTTCACTGAGGTACAACACAGCCACACCATCAAGCGCACCAGTGGAAAGGCTTTTCAGCCTGGGCAATCTTGTGCTCACCCCCAGGAGAAACCGACTGTCAAGCAAACGTTTTGAGAGACTTACATTAATGAGATACAACCACTTTTTCAAAAAGGAGGCAGTACAGTCAGCTGAGCACTGAGCAGTAGAAATTAGTTTTTGTTGAAAAACATATGACTGCATACAGTATGCATGAAATATGTTGCTCATTGCTTTGAAATATGAACTATTTACAGCTTGATTAATTATAATAGTAATTATATTATTTGTTGTTCAGATATTTTTCAAAGGAATTCTGACCGTTAACTAAAGGTTACAGTGAATTATAAATGAGTTCATTTTGTTGAAACACATGACTACATATAATATTGTACTCGTTGTTTTGAAAGCAAGTTTCATGTTTACAGCTTGATACATGTCATTTAACTTCTCTTAAGTTTACCTTTTTTGTTATTCAGATATGTAGCAGAGGAATTCTGTTTAACTAAAGGTTACATTTGTTACTGAAATGTTAAATAAAGCTAAAATGCTTTAAAAGGATAAACTATTCCATGTTTGACTCATATTTAATTATTAAGAGTTTCATTTCTATTGTCTATCTATCCGGTCGAGGTTTATAGGGATTTTAAGAAGTAATTTGTTTAATTACTTGTTGAGTAATTCAATTACTTTTTAGACAGAGTAATTAGAAAAGTATTTTAAATACAATATTGATGATGTAATTAGTAATTAATTACTTTTTTGAAGTAACTTACCCAACACTGGTCCTTAACCCGTCTCTTAATAGATCTAATTCAGATGCAATAGCCAATCCTTCATCTACCTTATTGAATACGCTTTTTAAAGATATAAATATTGTGGATGTTTGGCGTATACAGAATGCTACTGCTAGATATTACACATTTTTATGATTATATTTTTCTTAGCCCAACCCTAATTGCAGGACATACGTTCATTACTGTCTTACCAATTCTACTATCTGACCACTCATAGGCTACTTTCTCGAAAACGACAAATATTATCCAGAATGCATTGGTTTCTAGGGTATATTACTGTTTTAATGGAAAATGGTATGATACTGTCAGAATTTTATTTTTTTTTACAGTGTTGCAAATGCGCCATGGCGCGAGCGCAACTGGCTTTTAAAGGGAATGGGAGATAAGACTCTGATTGGTTTATTGCATGTTACGCCCAAAACACACCCATTACTCATTACGAGAATAGGGACACCCCTTTTAGACCATGCGTCTACCCTAAGTGCGCTTGTGTCGTGCACTTTAGACCATGTGCTTAAATTGTTCAAATAATTTCCTTATTAAGATATGTCATTCACAACAGAAAAAAATCCACTTACCTTCAGAGTGAACCTTCCCTTGTAGCTCTTTGATTGCATTCTCCATTTCACTTATTTCTTTCTTATGTTGTTCCTCCAGTTCATGTTTGACTCTGTTCTCTTGGGCTTTCACATACATCTGAGGTGAATATGGTTCAGTCTTCATGTTATCTATATAATCCAGTAGATCTGGGATCTGTCTTAAGTTTTCAGGTTCTTTTAACCCCATCACTCTGTACTGACCTCCACAGAGACCAATTAACCTCTGGGAATCTGGGCTGAATTGGACAAAATTGGTCACTCTTTTAATAAGCTCTGTTGTGAAAAGCACCATGAAATGCTCTCTGGAATAAAACATCTTGTGGATCTTCTCTATTTCTGCTCTCTCATCATTATTAAGTGGAGCAGCATGAACAATGAGGAGGAAAACATGAACTCCAGGATCACAGAGAGACATACAGCGGAGAGTCTGACGCATCACTTCCTCCTCTGAGAGCTGATTGACAGCTGGAAGCTCCACCAGACTGAGCTTACGTCCATGTATCCTCTCCTCTCTCTTCACACACTCTTCACTGCTCGCTCTCTGATTTATCTTTTTCCCTCGTAAAAGTTTGGACACTGAGATCTTTAATGTGCTATCACATCCACACAGCACGATATTCAGCTTCTTTTTTCCATAGAAATTCATTGACACTGAAAAACATATTAAGAGACATACACTGTAAAAAATTGCGCCGTAAAATAACGGTAATATACTGGCAGCTGTGGTTCCAGCAATGTACTGTTAATTTACAGCCATCTACCGTCAATATACAGCTCTCCTTTTTTACAGTATGTTACCGTAAAAATACCAAAGAAGGTAACTCATTTGGGTAACCGATTGCTTCAAACAGTTCGAGTTTAAAAACTACTATTTATACTGATAGTACTGTGAAGTTACTTCATTTGAGTCCACTGAAAATTAATATCTCTTAATATTAAACTGTAAACACCTAATGTGTAATAGTGAATTTATTAAAAAAATTACTTTAACTAAAATCTTTGCAGTTCGCATTTAGCGAACATTAGCATACATGTATGTGCTAAAGTACTTAGCAAGGAGATTGTCACTGCATCAAGAATACACAGTTACTGCTTTTAAATAAAGCAACCGGCAGCGTAACATCAGTGTTTCCGTGCTCATCTTTGACTGAAGCACAGGCTCTACTCTCCATCACAATGGTGACACCAGACGGGGGCAGTCATGGCCTAGTGGTTAGGGAGTTGGACTGGTAACCCAAAGGTTGCTGGTTCGATTCCAGAACCGGTGGGAAATGACTGAGGTGCCCTTGAGCAAGGCACCTAACCCCTAATCGCTCCCCGGGCGCCATACAAAGGCTGCCCGCTGCTCTGGGTGTGTATCCACGTTTGCAGTGTGTGTGTGTTAACTACTCACTACTCTGCTCCTAATGTGTGTGCATTAACTTGGATGGGTTAAATGCCCAGCTCTGCATCTTAAATGCAGAGGTCAAATTCCAAGTATGGGTTACCATACTTGGCCGTCACGTGTCACTTTCACTTTCATTTTTCACACAAAACTAATGAATTAAACTAACAGATCTTTCCTGTATCATCTTGTGCAAAACAACATAAAACACTTCAATTTAATATTTACTCTCCTTATCAGTTATTGACTTTGCCTAACTTTTTTCTATAAACATTTACTAATATTTCAGTGAAATTATCCTCTTTTGTTTAGTAAATCTAAATGTTGCATTTTACAGTATATTACTGTTTTTACTTGATTTTACGGTAATCTACTGGCAGCTGGGTTGCCAGTAAATTGCTGTTTTTCTACAGTTTTATGTCGTAAATTAATTTACAGTTGATTACCGTTAAATTACACTTCACTCTGTGTTCTTTTTATTTGACACATTTAACCCTTTCAACCCCACTTCAGTTTTAAATGAACACTTGTGTGTCCACACTACAGAGTGAAGGAGTAATACTGAAGCAGTGTTGAGTTAATGATATAATTCAGTGATTAATTAACTGATGATTGAGCATTAGTGATGAACACCTGATGTTAACAAGCAGAATCACCGAAGGACAGAGAAACAACAAGAAGATAAAAAAGCGATACACAAGAACTACAACTGACATCAGCCACAGAAGACATTAAATCTCTCAAGATTTCAGCAGAGGAGGATTAAACAACTCTAAAACAATAACATTACTATCTTCATTTATTACTAACCGGAATTATTTATTTTTTCATATATGTCTACAGAAATTCCTATTGAGAATTTACAAAGGTTTAGATGTTGTTTTGTTTCATTTGATGTTACCATTGAGGAGATCAGTGTTTGCTTTAGTTGGGCTCTTGACCCTTGACTTTAACATTAGTTTTGCTTTGACCGTAACTGTGTTAAGACACATTTGTTGTAGCAGAAACAAAACCAACAAAACATAGATCAGGTGTTGCTGGTTATGTTTTGAATGTTTCATCATCACATAATGTTTGGATCACCAATCTCATCTAGAGTCTAATCATATATCTAAAATGTGTTTTTTATTACAGATTAATTTTATATTTCTACACTGTGAATCTACAGCAAAAGATCAAGCATCCTGCACAATCAGTTATGAAGGATTTTTGAACTCATCATTCACTAAAAAATTTGAACTGCGGTTTCAGTTAGACACACACAGACATCAAGAATAAGCCAATGAATCTCAACAATGGTGACAATCAACAAAAAAGATATAAAATCTGAACATTACAAAACACACTATTTAAAGTCAACACAAAACAAACAGCAAAAATAAAAGTAAACATTAAAGAAAATAACCAGAAAATTCAGCTGCATAATTTATACATGCCGCAATGCATGCTGGAGGTCACGCACAATTTTTTTGTACTGCTGGTACCCAGCATGCATTACAGCATGACACTTTTTTTGATTGTCACCATTGTTGAGATTCATATGCCGATTCTTGTTGTCTGTGTGTGTCTGTCTAATATTGAAATTCAAAATATTCTAAAATAATTCACTTTTTAAAATCCTAAATATTTTCTGATTATTAAAATTCCGATAGCTCTCGATTAGGGCTGGGCGATTTAAATCGCGATATTGCGCATCTCGTCAGTAAAGCCGGTTCCTTGTTTTGTAGTAAATCACCATCACCTGCTTTCAGATGGAGCGGCATTTAGGGCTGAGGAGATAATTAAGTGATTAATTTAGTGATGATTGAGCATTATTGAAGACACCTGATGTTAACAAGCAGAATCACTGAAGGAGAAAATCACAAATTGTAAGTTACCATTAAGGTGATGGGTGTTTGCTTTAGTTGGGCTCTAGACCATTATATGTTTACTTTAATATTTACTGTTGTTTGTATGCTGTTATTGATTTATAACAGTTAAATGAACAAAGTAAAATGTTATCTTATAGTGTTGGTTATGTTTTGACATAATCATGCTGTGATCTGAAAAAGGAAACTTATTGAGATAGTTTGGTTTAACTTGTTAGCAGCAGTTTAGTTATTCTTCAGTCTATGATTATCAGTACTTTACTTATAATTCAAAATATTTAATATACATTGTTCTGATCAAAAGTCATTCAGATTAATTCATTTAAAACACAGACATCAATAATCAGCCTGTGAATCTCAACAATGGTGACAATAATAAAGCATGTTGCAGTGGCTGCCACCAATCACAACTCATTAATGGCTCCCATCATGCATTGCTGTATGAATAAATTATGATCTGAATTGTCTATGTAATTTACTTTTCCTAATTGAATATTCTGCTCCTCACCATTGTTGAGATGCATAGACTGAATCTTGACTTCTGTGTGTAAAAGAAAGAATTTTTTTTTTTAAACAACTTTTAAGAAATCCGTTATATTATATCAAAAATTCTGGGCATTTATGCAGATTCACTAACCAACAACATAAATCGAAGTCAGAAAGAAGGATTTTAATGACTTCAGTGATCAAGTTCAAATGATGATTGTCATAACATAATAACCAACACCATCAGATCACTTTTTTCTTTGTTCAACTGGTGATTATAATTCAGAAACAACAGACAAACAAAATCTAAAGTTAATAATATATGGGTCAAGAGTCCAGCTAAAGCAACCATTGATCGTCATAACGGTAACTTACAATTTGTGATTTTCTCCTTCAGTGATTCTGCTTGTTAACATCAGGTGTCTTCAATAATGTTCAATCATCACTAAATTAATCACTTAATTATATCATTAACTTAAACACTCTTGAGTGTGGACTCATACACTCCCAGGAGTGTTAATTTAACACTGGAGTTTTTGCTGTGTACAAAGAGCCGTAGTTAACTGACAAGCTGAGCCATATCGCATTAATTATCGCTGGCGATACGTCCGCGATATTAATGCGATATGGCTCAGCTTGTCAGTTAACTACGGCTCTTTGTAGTAAATGCCGCTCCATCTGAAAGCAGGTGAAGGCGATTTACTACTAATCAAGGAACCGGCTTTACTGACGAGATGCGCATAACAATATCGCGATTTAAATCGCCCAGCCCTTCTCTCGATATGTAAAATCACAATGATATGATAATATACAACACATTACCAAAATAAATACATTAGACAATAAAAAGATCAGTGCATCAGACCACTAGATGATGATTGTGACCATTAACAAATATTCACTGTCATCTAATACGGTTTTCTTTCAGCTTTTTAGAAATAGCAAATGTAAGACACAGCTACCACAGCCAAATAAAAACTAATGATCAAAAGTGGAGGGTCAAGAGCCCAACTAAAGCAAACACTGCTCACCCTCATGGTAACATCAAATTAAAATAAAATGACATCTAAACCTCTCTCACCTTTTAATAAGAACTTCTGTAAACGTCTGACAGAAATAAAGTCAGTCAGTGGTTAGTAATAAGTGACGCTGGTAATGCTGTTTGTGGAGTTGTTTAATCCTCCTCTGCTGAGATCTTCACAGATTTAATGTCTTCTTTTCTCTTCAGTTGATTTGATCTTTTGTCTGTTCTTGTTGTTCCTCTTTCCTTCAGTGATTCTGCTTGTAAACAGCAGGTGTTCATCAATGTCTGAATTAATTTCGAAATTGAACTCAATTAACTATGAAATTATTCACTCAGTCAAGTGGACTATATTAGGGAACTAATGTAGGGAATAGTGAATGAGGGTATAGGGTGTGATTTGGAACACAGCCTCTGAGTGTCGACTTTGAGCACTGTTAATTCACAGTATATTCCTGTAGGCTAGTTTCTCGAAAATGACATATATCACCCAGAATGCATTTTTTCAACGGAATATTGCTGTTTTAATGGAAAACAGCATTTTACTGTGAAAATGTGGCCGTTTTTTTACAGCAATTTTTTACAGTGTAGGACACAGTTTAAGATTTAGTTAACAATCACTTTCAAACACTTTCACTTTCAAAAGTACATATACATATGTACTTGTATGTGTGTCCTGGTAATCCTTACGTTATGGGGACCAAATGATGGCAATACCAGTCATTTTTTAACTTGTGAGGATTTCTTTTATCTCACAATTGCGAGTTTACATCTCACAATTCTGACTTTAATTCTCAGAATTGCAAGATATGAAGTCAGAATTGCGTGTTATAAAGTCAGAATTGTGAGATATAAACTCATAATTGCGTGTTAAGTCAGATTGTGAGATATAAACTCACATATGCGAGTTATAAAGTCAGAATTGCGAGATATAAACTCACATATGCGAGTTATAAAGTCAGAATTGCGAGATATAAACTCACAAATGTGAGTTATAAAGTCCAATTCTCAGAATTGTCTCAGTTTACAGTTTATGTCTCACAATTCAGACTTTATATCTCCCAATTGCGTGTTATAAAGTCAGAGATATAAACATGCAATTCTGAGAAAATTTCTCACAATTGCGACTTTATATCAAGTATTTCTGACTTTATAACTCGCAATTATGAGATAAAAAAAAGTCACAATTAACTTTTTAAATGTTTTATTCTGTGGCAGAAACAAAGCTTCCATAAATCAGCACAAAACTAAATGAAAATAATTAATAATTTGCATTGCTGAAATGATTCCTTTCATGCTCACTTTGTGATGGGTTCATCCTGCATGTCCATCTACGTAAACTGGAACGTAGACCTTAAGAGGGGAAAGATGGATATTATCCATAATCCACTTGTCACTGTATTGTACTGTAATTTTTTTTTTTTTTTTTACAAATCTTCATTAATTATTAATTATTCTTAACTGGAAGCCAATGTTTACCCCGAGGTGGATTGTTTGTTGTGTGGCAAACAGGCCTTAATTCTTCAGGAGTACTCAGGTTAGGATTTCTGTTTTCCTCCACCGTTGTCTCAATGCCCTCCAGAATTGACTGGTCTCCTTTCTTCTGTAGATGATGGTGTGGTCTTTTGCAGGTCTGCAGTGGACGCTCCAGTGAGTCTACAGCATCAGAGTCTATAATGCGCATGTACTCCTTCTGCACTATTCTCGACTCTTGCTTGGACACAGAATCTGGAATTGCAGAAACAACATTTCTAGCAGGTGCAATGTATTAACTACTCACAGTGGCATTTGTGATCACCCTCTGTCTGAATTGTTTTCTTCAAAAGAAAGAAAGAAAGAAAGAAGGTCATCTGAAAGTCAAAGTCAACTTTTGACTGAATCTTCTGCTGCACAGAAAACATTTTTAACTCCAATCAGTTTAAAACAACATAGCTTGCTTAAATAATTACATACTATTGGGACAAATCGATTTGAACTTTGCTTTCTTGTATCATCTTAAAAAAAAAGAAAAAAAGAAAAAGAGTGTAAATTAAAAACAATGTACACAAAATATGTTTACACTACATACTGCCATTCCTAAATCACAAGTTGGGAAGGCTGGGGTCCTTGTTCCGTTTTCTTCTACTTTAGTTTTCTGTTCCTCTTTCTGTCCAAAGTGTTAACAACAGTTCCCTGTCCCTTTCTTAATAGTCCCTAAGTCACATGGTTGCTTGGAATTCTATGAGTTTGAGTTTACTATATCCCATACACAAAAGAAATATATTTGAAATATATTTTCAAAATATATTTTTGGAATATATGCAAATATTTGAAATTGGCCCAATAAATATATTTTAGTTAAATATATGTAAATATATTTTCATATATGTTTACATATATGTTCATATATGTTTTAACTTTTGCTAATTGTTTCATTTGAAATATAAAAAGTTAACATGTTCACAAACAAACAACACATTTTCAATTTATTTTTTAGATAGACCACTTCAGCTGTGGAAGTGGAGCAGTGCTCTACCACTTCCCCTGCCCACATTTTTCCTACTAGTAGCCAACTAGGTGAACCCGGAAATGTTGAGTACACCAAAGTTTTTTTTGCAGAAATGTGAAGTATGGGTCCCCAGCATACAGAAACTGCCGGATGCTAATTCGCATATGTTGAGCAATTTGCATAATTAGCATAATTAGCATTATTAGCTTAATCGTCCATTTTTAGCAGATATTTTACACTGTATGGCCAATTTCTACAATATGTGAGTGGTTTTAGAGGTTTTAGAGGATGCTGATTTCATTTTTGGCATTTTCAGATTTCAAAGAGCTAATTTTATTACATATTTTGATTTATTTAGGCAAATTCTGATTACTTTCAGTTATAATTTTAGGTTATTTTTATGGTATACAAAATAACTTACATTTCAGAATCTTGAGTGCTCTTGCGAATATTGATGCATTGTTTTGGGTGTGGTGAGGCTGAATCCCCTCCTGACACTTTTGAAGATTCAAAATTGCTTTTTGGATAAACAATGAATCTTTGTTAGGCTGAATGTTATGCATTTCTGGAGGGAAAAGCAATGCGGGTATTTGACATAACTTGGATCCTGCAACTGTACGATACATATTAATGGGGTAGCTCTTTAAGACACCCAATGAGATGACATCACCTAAGCCCATCACCATGTGTGATCAACAAACTACAAATATTCACTGTATACATGCCATTCAAGACAGGCCACGCAAGTCGCTAGGGCAACTCCCGAATGGCAGAAGGGCTGTCCAGGTTGGTCCGCAAGTCGCAAGATTCAACGGGGACCCAGTTAACCCTCTGGGGTCTGAGGGGTTTTTGGGGTCCTTGAGATGTTCTGACATGCCCTGACATTTGTGCTTTTTTCAGTTGCTTATAAACATATTAATGGCAAAGGTGTAAATTCACTCTATTTAGCACAAACAGGGCTACCATAATATATGAACAACTTGCATGTACATGTTTGTATTTTTGATAGAATAATGTTTATGCACAAAAAACTAAAGTTTCTGAAATAAGGCCATAAAACACATTCTAAATATATGTAAATAAGACTTTTGACAAATGGATGACGTTGCCTAGAATTTTTTCTTCAAAATTATGTGAAAATCATCCTGCCTAATCATTCACATAACACAATACATTGATTTAAATCTTGTAAAACACTTTTTGTTTGGAAAGGCCATATGCGGGTGGGCGTGATTCACACCTGTGGAGTCAATGGGGCCCGCATAATGAGGCTGCATACGTAATGAGCCTTTCATTCAGGTGTGTGAATGAGCCACAAAAATGCAAGGACAACATATAACTGGTTTGTTGTTTTTTTCCACAAATTTTGCTTGCAAATTGTACAATATCCAAGGTAAACATTTCTAGTAATTGTGCAGTTAATTGTTCTCATACTGTATTTTCAGATTTGGAATATATTCTCTTCCCAAATGTGTCACTAATAAAGCATAATAAAATTATTTAAAGAGAAGGCTTATAATGACCTTTTAAGATTTTGTTTACATCTATCCTTATATATATATATATATATATATATATATATATATATATATATATATATATATATATTTATATACAATTAAGGTTATACAATTACAACAACATTTAAAATTGTAACAATATTTCCAGTGTAATCTTTCTTTGTATTCGCGATTCATATTAAAACAGTATTTTTGCCAGCTGTAGTAGCTCCACAACAGCGCGCATCTGTGCATTCGTTCGTTCATTCATTCATACACAGAAACGCAATTCATATTTAAACAGTATTTTTGCCAGCTGTAGTAGCTCCACAACAGCACGCATTTTTGCGTTCATTCATTCAAACGCGATTCATATTATTTAAACAGTATTTTTGCCAGCTGTAGTAGCTCCACAACAGCGCGCATCTGTGCGTTCATTCATTCAAACGCGATTCATATTATTTAAACAGTATTTTTGCCAGCTGTAGTAGCTCCACAACAGCACGCATCTGTGCGTTCGTTCGTTCATTCATTCATACACAGAAACGCAATTCATATTTAAACAGTATTTTTGCCAGCTGTAGTAGCTCCACAACAGCACGCATCTTTGCGTTCATTCATTCAAACGCGATTCATATTATTTAAACAGTATTTTTGCCAGCTGTAGTAGCTCCACAACAGCGCGCATCTGTGCGTTCATTCATTCAAACGCGATTCATATTATTTAAACAGTATTTTTGCCAGCTGTAGTAGCTCCACAACAGCACGCATCTGTGCGTTCGTTCGTTCATTCATTCATACACAGAAACGCAATTCATATTTAAGGGCAATTCTTAGACTACGGGCACTTTCATGTCCTTTGATCATATTTTATAAAAAAACATTTAATTTTGAAAAATTAACACTTTCATAGTTAAATTTACAATGAAAGTACTTTAGGAACTTTTTACCGGTAGTCTACGATGATTTTTTCACCTTTTTAAACATCATTATACATGCAAATATTGCTGTTTTGTGCTTGTCCCACACCCAGACTTTTGATCTTCAATAATGAGAAAGAAGTGTAAAAAAATTATTTATCTTTTTTTTTTAATTATGACTGAATAAAGTTTCAGTAAAAGAATCAAAACATAATTGAGGTATTTAAGGTCAGACAACTATTAATGTGATTTTATATACAAAATGTAGTTGTCCCACAGTATTGCCGTCATTTCCACCACAACGCTGTAATGTCCCTTTAAAAAGTTTTTTTGAAAGATTGTTTGGGTAGTTTCTATGGAGATGAACAATGACATCACAGCACATGTCTGACATGGAGGAGATTTTAAATTTCTTTAGCAACTTGGATAAGAAAACTCAAGGTAAATGTTGCTTAAAATGAAAATATTTTTATTGTATGTCATTTCCAAACATGGCGTAACAATAAATGAGTTTGTAAATAAATAGATTTTTTAACACAAATAGATGTATTTTGCATGCATGCAATGCTAACTACCAATTCATAGCTAATATGTAATACTAGCTTGGATTTTTTTACAAAATACTGTAGGATTATCATTTCCACCACAGTCATTTCCACCACATTTCCACCACATTACCTTCTTGGGTGGAAATGACAAAGGTGTGGTGGAAATGACATTTATGCTTACAAGGTGGAATTCTTAGATTGAGTGGCTACATATGAATATTTTATTTATTGAAATGTACAACACTAATGTATTTATTCAAATATATATTTGTTTAAATGCCTTTTCATCTATTTTTAAGATGCTGCGGAGGTCATCTGGATAAAGGTCTCACTATTTGTGCTTAAAGTTGTTTACAGCAAGACTGTAACTGTTCATCTGGTTATGGAACCAAACAGACTAATGACTAATGATTTGTTAAATGGGTTTCAACTAAATGTTTTCTGTTTTTCTACATGGACGTCCATTCATTGTCATTTCCACAACACCCAGTCATTTCCACCACCTCATAACTTTTTTAAAAATATGTACAAAATTCTAATCACTCATTAAAAAATTCAGCATATTTTATGGGATAATGTTCCACTTAATGTAATAACACAAGTAGTTATTTTTCTGAAATGTATCTAACCAATGCAATATTATATTTCAGGTTGTGGTGGATGTAAGCTTTGTGTTTGGGCCTCATGACAATTAATTTACTTAATCCACAAATCTATGGTAATTGCAATATAGGTATAAATTGGTAAAACTATGTGTGGAAGTGGTTTTACACTGTTAAGAAATTATGGATATCATAAGAATTTTAAATAATAATCAAATATTTGCATGTGATGGAAATGACATTTGTTCAGTGCGGATCGGAAAATATGTCAAAAAACACCAATTTGTCTTATAATGTAAGTGCGTTCTCTTATGGATCATTAAACTAGACTAGTTATATTTAACTGTTAGACTGTGACCATTTTGATTTGAACAATTTTTTTTACATCAAGTTCACAAGGCCAAAAGTGCCCGTAGTTGAAGAACCACCCTTAAACAGTATTTTTGCCAGCTGTAGCTCCACAACAGCACGCATCTGTGCGTTCATTCATTCAGATTAGAACAAAGCAAACAGAACTGACCTAATTCCTCAGCGGGATCCGTTTGCTCCTCGAAATGATACTTCCAGATCTTCTGAGCTAAATTTTTGCAGGATTATTATCAAGATAGTATTATTCCTCACAGCATCGTAAAGTACATAAGTCTGAAAGTGAACTCGCGGTGTGTGTTATCCAGCTGATGTGGGCGTTTCACAGGTTTGTTTGGATCGCCTCACATTTGCGTTTGAATAGCGCGCGCTCTCCGTGGGCGGAGCACATTAAAACTTAATTAGCTGAGATGAGAACGACTGACATCTCTCTCTTTGCATACATATTACATAAACTGTGAATATTTGCAGGCACGTGCACAGGTAGGGCTCAACCTGTGCAGAGCACATGCCCTTTTTGCCCTCACACTCCGAAGTGCCCTTTTTTGGTGGTGTTTTTTTTTTTTTTTTTTTAAATCAATGCTATTGGTCATCCTTTACGTCTGTCTGTCTGTTTTACAAATATTTAGCCAATGAAAGTTCTTAAACCGAGCTTGTGTAAATCTTATTCGATCCTCAAGCTGTCAGTAAGCTGATAACTCCGCCTCCTCTATATTCACTGAATCAACTGAAGTTCCACAAGCAGCCGCACAGTAGACAGCAGCTGAACGAAGTTTTGCGAAGGGTAAATAAATATCTTGCTGTTTGAATAAGTACTACTAAACACTATGTCTATAAAGGCTCATATATTATTTATTTGATGACTCACTGACTGAGACATGTGGGACGTCGCCTGAGAGAGAGGTCTAGGCTAGCATTTGCCATCTAGTCATACCCAATATATAGCCTAACGCAAATAACTTAAATATCCTGTGCATACAGTAGTATTTCATCTTTTATAAAATGCGATTTTGGCCAAATGTATTTTACAACAGGAAAAACAAACTAGTTTGTAACCTGTTGATGAAAATGTAATGTGATAGCCTACCGCCTGCGCCGTATTAATGACGGACAAAAAAAAATGCACATTTGCACACATTCGCTGGTCAAAAACTATATATTGATAAGTAATACAACAACATATAATTTGTTTTTAACATCGGAAAATCATAGCAGGTGCGCCCCCGCGCTGTTTCGTACTGGAACTTACACAAAGCGATCCTCATCACCTAGGTAACATATTTCTAAGAAATTTCTTCTTTGATTTATGATTGCTGATACACTTAATTTATTAACATTTAGGCTAATCATGTTATGGTAATAATATTCAATTATGGTTAATTCAAGGCTGTTAATATGCATGTATTCGCTATCTAGCTAATTTTTAATCTATATTATTCTATACTCTCCGCTCATCCTCACATGTATAAAATGTAGTAAAACATGGTTTTACTACAGTAATGTTGTAGTAGTAACTAAAAAAAAAAAAAAAAAAAAAAATTACAGAAGATCACTGTGAAATCTTTATATTGTATCATGCAGAATGTAATTCATGATGTAATTCATTCCAAGGCTTCATTTATTTGATCCAAAATACAGCAAAAACAGTAATATTGTGAAATATTTTTAGTGAATAAGAGACCTTCAAGAGACCAACATCCCTTGTCCTCCACAGCACAGTATCAAATTTTTGCCAGGTAGGCGGATACATGTTGGATATAGTAAAGGTATGGCTATAGTTTCTTATAATCTGGAATTGATTTGGACATAATTACTCAAATTCTATTTCAAAATAGTTTGTCAAAAATACTTGACTCATTGCTCTACCTTCCCCTCTTCTCAATGTCATACATAATCATGGTAACCAAATAATACAAATTAGCTAAACAGAATAGCTAAAAAAGAGAATATGAAGAGTTCAGATGCAAAAGCCTCTAAGTGCCATCTGAAAATTTCTTCTAGAATGATCATTTTTATCAAGCTCATATATTTAAGTTCAGTAATTTCACTTAAATGGCAATGAAAATTAGCTATTAATTGTCATTTAAGTGAAATTACTGAACTTAAATATACGAGCTTGATAAAAATTATCATTCTAGAAGAAATTTTCAGATGGCACTTAGAGGCTTTTGCATCTGAACTCTCTCTCTCTCTCTCTCTCTCTCTCTCTCTCTCTCTCTCTATATATATATATATATATATATATATCTGCAAAGTTCATAAAAAAGTGCATAAAGTTCAATAAAAAAAAACAGAATTTTTTAGCTATTCTGTTTGGTTTTGTAAGCTAATTTGTATTATTTGGTTAACATGTTTATGTATGAGTCAAGTATTTTTGGCATATATTTCTATGCAATTTAAAAAAGACGGAGTACACAAGAGCAACAGAAGGTTGCTGTTGTATTTAGGTTAAGAGGCCCTTAAAACCCTGTTTATCTATATTATTATTATGGTTGTTATTAATCGTGAATAAATCTAAAGCTTTTGAGACTATTATTTTGTGTTATTGAATTTGTCATGAAGACGTGACCATTTCTTCCTTTTATGTAGGCTTACTAAATAATTTTGATATAAAAAAAGGGAGGGGGGTGCCCTTTTTCAGTTTCAGCACATGCCCCTCAAAAGGTCTGTGCACGGCCCTGAATATTTGTTTTTCATAAAAATTACTCCATTTAAAAGAAGAAAATTCAAGCTTCATGCCTGTGTGACTGTATGCCTGTTTGACTGAGTATTCGCTGAGTTACAGTTCATTTTCGGACGCGTTTCAGAATTGACTTCACTGACGGAGAGTAGGCAGAACTCGCATCATGTTTATTTTTCTTTATTTGGCAAAAAGCACAACACTTTGTTTTTATTATGAGCATACACAAAAAAAAAACCCACTAAACAGGATCGATTGATGTATAACACAAGCATATAAGATAAAAATTATTATTTTTTTTTTATTTTTTTTTTGCACTCATACGGAAAAAAACGAGCCTATCGCGCCGGCGCGACAGCCGACCTCAGGGGGTTAAAACTCCGCCAGATGCAAGAGTTAAAACTGAGTCTGGCCAACCCGGGTCAGCCCGCCACACCAAAGGCTAACCAAGAGGGCCTCACCTCCGCACCACACAAAGCACACACTGGCTACCACCTTCAGGCAAAATACTATGCCTCACAATTAATTAACAAAAGGCAGCCTCATCATCTTCACTATCCTCGTCTGTCCTGGTGAGTCGAGCAATGGTCCAAAGACACGTATATTCTTCATTTTAGACACACCTTCATCACTGTGACGATCTTGCACAACATTGTAGGCTGACCAGTCCAGGGGAAGAGGAGTAGAATGGAAGCATCCCTCCTCTGTGCTCTAGAAGCCCTCTCTCGGATGCTCTCTTGGACAGTAGCTGTTCTTGGCACTTCTTTCAGAGCGGGTGGAGTCAGCTTCTTAGGGCCTGTATAATGTTCAATGGCAAGACTGCTGTTAGCTACCGGACAGAATTTCTCAGCTTGGAGCTTTGTCAGACGGGGAACTTTTAGTGACGTAATCCCACCGTCTGGAGTCGCCACTCCAGGGAACAGGATCCCTGCAGGATTTTGCGCAAACTGAGTGGCCATAGCATGTCTTGTGCGGCAACCATTGGGTGTGAAGACTACAAGATCAAAGTTATCACCCCAACTGTGGCCAATGCACCTCTTCAGTCCATACCCGCAGGTACTTACACTGAAAAAAATTATTCATTGAACTTAATCAATTTTAGTTCAACTTAACGCATTTGTTTAAATGTAGGTAAAATAAATTGAATGCAACCACTTACGATAAAAGTTTTTATTAAATTCAACGAATCATTTATTTCAGTGTATCCGCATCATCTGAGGCGTATTTGGCAGCTGATTTCCGGAACCCGGAGGACCTCATCATATGTTACAACAAGACCATGCTCATTTAGGTCCCGAAAAAGTTCTGAACTACCTTATGATGAAGTTTTACAGTTAGCCCCAAAGTTGTGTGATTCCAGCTTTTACGGATGTGCTGATGCATTGAGCAAGTGTGAGTGCTGGTTTGGTCACCGTTTCTACCCTGGACACAAGACTGGAGACAAGTCTTAGGAGAGTTGGACTTGTATATTGAATGACCCTTTCATGCCTAAAGCTGCCAAGGTCGTATTCACAAGGCAATGGAATATTCTGGACCTCTCCCCGCACTTTGTCGGCCCACCACAAACTTGTCAACATCATCATCGTCATCATTGAAGAGGCCAGTTTGTCCTACTAATTTGAGTTATTTAGCAATGTACGGCCTAAAGCCAACAATCGTCTGACATCCTTCAACTCTCAGTACAATAACGGCATCACCATAATAATCACACAGGTGTGCTAGCATTTGTTTCCGGCACAAACTCCCAGAATTAGCTACAAAAACATCATGTAATTTGGAGACAGTCCAAGTCACTGACTTGTTTGCACTCATGTGGTCTATGACCGAAGCTAGGCAGCTGTCAATTGGTTTACTAGCAGTTGCATTAGAGTCAATAGGTACCTTCCTGAAAGCATTGTAACACTTGGAGTGATACTGAGCATCAGCTGCAGGTAGGTCTATGATGCCATTCACCCGTAGCTTCACAACTTCTGCCCAATCATCCTGCCGTTCATTAGCCTGGCAAGCCAGACCTACATCAAGATGTTAGGTCTGGCAACTCACCATTGGCACGGCTCAATCCGAGGGGCGGGATAAATGGTTGTCTTTCAAATTCCCTCTTCACGCAATAGGATAGCGCTACAACCAACCAGAGTGTTTGCCCACCATCGGAGCTAGTTGATAGATTAAACTTTTGCCGTATCTGGTCAGCAAAACTACAAACACATCTTCCTTTTTTAAGAATGACTTAAGTGCCGTACTTTGTTCTTTTCTCAAAGAAAAGCTTAACTCCAAGTACTCCAGAGTCGCGGCCAAAGCCGATTGGAAAGACCGCTGTTCGCCAGCAGCAGCCGCCATTCTTTGTTTTCCAAGTAGCAGGGAATTCACGCAGAACCATCACAACTCTGCCATCATTGTTAAGCCCGCCCACCGACTCTATACATGATTTGATTGGCCTGACTAGAGTTTGGTTTTTCCAGCTCGATAGTCAACGGAGAGTTGCTAGACTACACTGGCTGCAAAATACATTTTGCTGCTGCTAGGGTGCATCTAGATTTCTAGGCTAGCCGTTCATCACATTTAGACAAAATCACATCTTTCAAGGGTGGAAGGCCTGGCCTATCTAAAGTCTGACATTTTTTTAACTGGATTCCACCTGTTAGGATTTTTAGAGTCTTTTTCTTCACAAATAAGACCACAGAACAAGCACTGTTTTGAATACTCAAAGGCAGAGAATTGAGAACGAATGATTCGCTTTCCTGGCTGACTCTGACATGAGTGTGACTTGCGTTTGCTCACGTTTCTAGAGCTAGTAGTATATGAGCTGTAGCAAGATTTGTGACATAGCACAGAAGCTGATGGAGCACCATCAGAAGCAATAATGTTTGACAAAGTCTCATGTATGGCTGTGTCTCCAAGCTCTTAATTAGCATAGTAGCGATTCCTTTGGACCCAGATATTTTAAAGTTGCCAACTTTTCCACTGCATGGAGCAAACAGACACTTCTTTCCCAACATTTCGACCTGATCAACCCATCTCTCTTTGTTTTGAAAGTACTTAACCCTAGAGTTGAATGTTTAAATAATCCTCCACAACAACTTGAGAAAGCAGCAATAACACTGAATATTGACTGTTTTTAATCCTTTCCTTATCAAACCACAAGAAGTCTGAATTTAATAAAAAGAAGAATCCGAAATTTTTAAATAATGGTAACTAATTTTAGAGCACCAGATTCACCCACAAAATGGATCTGACTAGAAATTTACAATGTATTGAACAATACTGTCACTATAACTCTGTCCACCTTTTATCTTAATGTGAAACATAAGTAATATTAACATTAAAATGTCAACATTAAATCCCTTGACTGACTTTTACGAATATTAAGTTGATATAAGAAAAAAATATTTGCAAGGTGAATTTCGACTTTAAAACTAGACTATGCTCCCTTGCTTTACAACATACTTATTACAACTACACCAGCTAGCTGCAACAGCTTATTTGCATAAAAACATAACTGGACCTCAAGAAATGTAAACAAATTTAGGTTAACAACATTCACATCAAAGAGCAAGAGCTCTTGTGATTCTGAAATGTGAGATTATTGTGTTTACCATGAAAATAACCAAAAATTTTGGCCGAAATTAATAAAAAAATGTCTAAATTTATCCAAATTTGTTCTAGAATTACCATTTTGAATTCTGAAAGTGCCAGAAATGAAATCAGCATCCTCTAAAACCTCTAAAACCACTCACACATTGTAGAAATTGCCCATACAGTGCAAATTATGTGGTCAAAATGGACGATTAAGCCAATAATGCTAATTATCCTAATTATGCAAATTGCTCAACATATGTAAATTAGCATCCGGCAGTTTCTGTATGCTGGGGATCCATACTTCACATTTCTGCAATAAAACTTTGGTGTACTCAACATTTCCGGGTTCACAATGGGGCTCTATGGGCTGGCTACTACACTGTTAGACCTTACCGGGTTTTTTTACAGTAAAATACTGGCAACACTGTTGCCAGTAAAATACTGTTAATTGTACAGTTCTTTACTGTAATCTAGTTTGTTTCTGTAAAACTGCACAAAATTCTAATTCAAGTTAACTAATTACACTTGCAGAAACCGACTGCCTTAAATTGACCAACTGTCATTTAAATGTATTAACTAAAATTTATAATGCATTAATAATGTGAGCAAAGTATTACTGTGAACTTCTTTCATTTGAGACCACTAAAAAACTATTGTACTTAAAAAGATTTCCACTGGACCAGCAACTACACAGTCACCGCCTGTTAAATAAAGCAACATGCAGCATCTCATCAATGTTTGTAGATCTTCTCCTGGACTGAAGCACAGGCTCTACTCTTCTGCACAATGGTGACCCAAAAAACAAGATTTTACAGTAAAATACTGGCAACAGTGTTGCCAGTATAAACCTGTTTCATAACTTACAGTTTATTACTGTTAAAGTACTGGGTGTGTGGGTGTGTCTTTTTATCTTACACTGTTAACCCTTTCAACCCCACAGGGAAATCCACACTACAACGAGTAAAAGTAACATTGAGACAGTGTTGCAGTGAGATAATTAAGTGAATATAAGTGATTGTTGAGCATTAGCGATGAACACCTGCTGTTAATAAGCAGAATCACTGAAGAAAAGAGAAACACAAGAACAGAAAATAAAGAAACACAATAACTACAACTGACTTCCAGCCATTACACATTATTGCACTTATTATTAACCACTATGACTTTATTTCTGTCATACAGAAGTTGTTATTAAGATGTTTAATTGAAAATGTTTGGTTTGAAGTTACCATTATAGAGATCAGTGCTTGCTTTAGTTGGGATGCTGATGCTAAAACTTTCATTCTTTTGCTGCTTGAGCTGTGTTTTTGCAAGTCACACTTGTGCACACAGTTTATGAATGATTGCGGTTGTAATGCTTATGATGACAAAATCATCATATTGCCTGTTCATTCACTAAGGACTTAATTCTTACTCATTCAGAGTTTTCATTATCTGAAAACGTGTTACATTAGCACTCCTGTGAAACTACAGCAATAAATTACTATGACTAATTTTTTTAACACATCATGCATAAACCAAAAAAATAGAGCTACACTATGTTTTAGAAACACAGAGATATCACAATTTAGCACATTAATCTCAACAATGGTGGCAATATTTCTTTTTTATTATTATTCATGCAGCAGTGCATGCTGGGAGTTTTATATTATCCTGGAACCCAGCATGCACTGCGACATGAAACTTTTCACCATTGTTGAGATTCATATGCTGATTGTTGATATATGTGTGTGTCTGAGCCAAGCAGGAGTAAAACAAATTTGAATGCACTATATGATTGTTATTTTTCAGAAGACCTGATTACAGAAATATTGATTTCATTTTGTAGATACACAGATTTATGCTAACTACAACATAACCATAATTTCAATGATTATATACAGGAAAAATCTGAAAATCAGACAGGTCCAGGATGATTGTGACATCATCACAAAAGAATAAAAACACCTGACCAACTACCTCTTGACTTTTACTTGCCATAACAAATGTGTTTTATAAACTCACTGTTATAGTAGCCAGAGAGAGATGAATGGTAAGAAGTCCAAGGACAAGAGACCAACTAAAGCAAATACTGATCTCCATCATGGTGACAACAAATTTTATTATTAACTAAATCTCTGTTAATTCTCAACAAGAACTTTCGTACATGTATGAAAGAAATAATCGTAAACTGGTTTGTAAACTGGTTTCACACTCAGTGTATCTGGAAGTCAGTTGTAGTTTTTGTGTTTCTCTTTTTTCTGTTCTTGTTTGTCTCTGTCCTTCAGTGATTCTGCTTTTCAGGTGTTCATCAGTGTCTCAGTTCACTCTCTTCTTTTCATTCAAGTGGAATATATTAGTGAACTAGGGAATAGTGTATGAGGGTATAGGGTACGATTGGGAAAACAGCCTCTGAGTGTCGACTTTGAGCATTGTTAATTCACAGTATATTCCTGTAGGCTAGTTTTGTTTTCTACGGTATATTACTGTTTTAATCGAAAATGGTATAATATTGTCAGAATTTGGCCTTTTTTTACAGCAAGGGTTAACAGTGTAGACTAAACCCTTTGGTTACAAGCCTGAAGCCCTAACCCCTAACCAGTAGGCTATGGCTACCCCTTTACTGACTTTATTGGCCTAAAATGACAATTTTATACAGAATGATACACAGAATGCAGTGTTTTCCCTATTTTTACAGAATTTAATACAGTTATTTAATAGAGTTCTATCTATTGTTTAAGTGTACTTCACTGTTGGAGTGTCACTTATACTTGCATCATAAATATTGTGCATATTTTCAATATTTAAATGACTTCAGGAAAGATGTTAATAAAACACAACAATAAATCTAATAATTGCACTTAGTGTTAGGTACGTGCCAGGTAATATTGCCTAATAGTCCTAGGAAAGCAACTATCTGTCATTTTACATTAAATGTAAGTACAGTATTTATTAAAGCTGTGTGTCATAAAACAGTAGTGAAATATTGTAGCCTACTGTTGTGTATAGGGGAAAAGGTAGAGGAATTACTATGATCAAAATACATTTTCGACCCTTCTTTAGCAAGCTAAACATTTTATGACCATATATTTTGTCATATATTTTACATTACATGTTATAAATGTAAATATATTTCACACTTAACATTATATATTTTTGTTATTTCAGAATATATTTCAAAATGATAAATATAAGTGAAAAACAATGCAAATTTGTCAATACATTTGGAATATATGCCACACTGTTAGCCCTTGCTGTAAAAAAAGGCCAAATTCTGACAATATAATACCATATTCCATTAAAACAGGAATATACCGTAGAAAACAAAACTAGCCTACAGGAATATACTGTGAATTAACAGCGCTCAAAGTCGACAATAAGAGGTTGTTTCCCAATCACACCCTATACCCTCATTCACTATTCCCTACATTAGTTCACTAATATAGTCCACTTGAATTAAAAGAAGTGAGTGAATTGAGACACTGATGAACACCTGATAAGCAGAATTACTGAAGGAGAGAGAAACAAGAACAGAAAAAAGAGAAACACAAAAACTACAACTGACTTCCAGCAACACTGAGTGTGAAACCATTTTACAAACCAGTTTACGATTATTTCTTTCATACATGTACACAAGTTCTTGTTGAGAATTAACAGAGATTTAGTTAATAATAAAATTTGTTGTCACCATGATGGAGATCAGTATTTGCTTTAGTTGGTCTCTTGTCCCTTGACTTTTTACCTTTCATCTCTCTCTGACTGCTGTAACAGTGAGTTTATAAAACACATTTGATATGGCAAGAAAAAGTAAAGAAATAGCTGATCAGGTGTTATTATTCTTTTGTGATGATGTCACAATCATCTTGGACTATCTGATTTTCAGATTTTACTGTAAATATTCATTGAAATTATGAGTATGTCATATTTAGCATAAGTCTGTGTGTCTACGAAATTAAATCAATATTTCTGTAATTAGGTCATCTGAAAAATATCATTATCATATAGTGCATTCAATTTTATTTTACTCCTGCTTGGCTCAGACACACACAGATATCAATGATCAGCACATGAATCTCAACAATGGTGAAAAGTTTTAGGGGTTCCAGGATAATATAAAACTCCCAGCATGCACTGCTGCATGAATAATAATAAAAAAAGAAATATTGCCACCATTGTTGAGATTAATGTGCTAAATTGTGATATCTCTGTGTTTCAAAAACATACTGTAGCTCTGTTTTTTTGGTTTATGCATGATGTGTTAAAAAAAAATGAGTCATAGTAATTTATTGCTGTAGTTTCACAGGAGTGGTAATGTAACACTTTTGATCAAGGATAAAACTCTGAATGAATAAGAATGAATTCCTAAGTGAATGAACAAGCAATATGATGATTTTGTCAAGCATTACAACCACAATCATTCATAAACTGTGTGCGCACAAGTGTGACTTGCAAAAACACAGCTCAAGCAGCAAAAGAAAAATGAACGTTTTAGCATCAGCATCCCAACTAAAGCAAGCACTGATCTCTATAATGGTAACTTCAAACAAACATTTTTAATAACAACTTCTGTATGACAGAAATAAAGTCATACTGGTTAATAATAAGTGTAATAATGTGTAATGGCTGAAAGTCAGTCGTAGTTATTGTGTTTCTCTATTTTCTGTTCTTGTGTTTCTCTTTTCTTCAGTGATTCTGCTTGTTAACAGCAGAATTTAATCACTAATGCTCAACAATCACTTACATATTCCCTTAATTATCTCACTGCAACACTGTCTCAATGTTACTTTTTACTCTTTGTATTGTAGATTTCCCTGTGGGGTTGAAAGGGTTAACAGTGTAAGATAAAAAGACACACCCACAACATACATATTTTAACAGTAATAAACTGTAAGTTATGATACAGGTTTATACTGGCAACACTGTTGCCAGTAGTTTACTGTAAAATCTTGTTTTTTGGGTCACCGTTGTGCAGAAGAGTAGAGCCTGTGCTTCAGTCCAGGAGAAGATCTACAAACATTGATGATGTGCTGCATGTTGCTTTATTTAACAGGTGGTGACTGTGTAGTTGCTGGTCCAGTGGGAATCTCTTTATGTGCAATAGTTTTTTAGTGGTCTCAAATGAAAGTTCACAGTAATACTTTGCTCACATTATTAAATTTTAGTTAATACATTTAAATGACAGTTGGTCAATTTAAGGCAGTCGGTTTCTGCAAGTGTAATTAGTTAACTTGAATTAGAATTTAGTGCATTTTTACAGAAACAAACTAGAATACAGTAAAGAACTGTACAATTAACAGTATTTTACTGGCAACAGTGTTGCCAGTATTTTACTGTAAAAAACCCCGGTAAGGTCTAACAGTGCACATATATTTTTGACACTTTAAAATATATTTAAATATATTTCTTTTATGTATGGGATTAAAGATGGCATTTTGCTTTAAACTTAAACTTTTGTAACAAATCATTTTTTTCTTTCACAATGCAGGTTTTTGTGGAACACTGTTAGTAACTTTCCTTCACAGAGCCTGCAACTTAAAAGTTCAACAACTACTGCTCAGCCTCAGACTGTTACAAATATACAAATTACACATGTATTCCTTCACAGAACCAAAATATATTTCCATATATTTGGAAACTGAATAAAAATAATTTAAAAATATTTTAAAACATGGAGAATTAACATCATTAATGTGTCTTTGTCTTCTCCTGGACTGAAGCACAGGCTCTACTCTTCAGCACAATGAGGTACAGATTTAATCCCAAGATTTATTACTGGTCAAAAATGTATTGAGCCGTTAAATGCATTTTAAATAACGCTGATATTATAACAAGAGCAGCCTGGTGCTGTTATGGTAATCAGATAGGCTACTTCTTTTTAACACGCTGTGAGCAAAACATTCAGAAACTACTATCATTTTTAGTCACACACAGCAATATGAATCTCAACAATGTTGACATGCTTCATGCAGCAATGCATTCTGGAAGCCACCATGGTATAATACACCAATTCCTTATGTATTATTCAACATATTGTAAGATATAACACAATATATTATTATTACACCATATAATATATTGATCAGAAATATATGGAAATATATAAGTGTTCTATTTTACTTAAATCGCACTGGATTAGGCACAATTTAAAAATGTAATCAGGTCTAGTTTCACAACTTTCTCAAATGTATTTTGTTGAAACTATAATTAATGAATCACAATCATAAAAGAGAAAGTCTGAAAACTTACAAAAGGGACTTCCTTCTTCACTGCTCCTTTTTTGTCTCTCTTTGGGTTTTCCATAATCATAGTGGTGAGAACTCGTGCTTTTGTCCTCGATTGGCTCTTCATCCACAGACATTCCTTTAAAATCATGAAATATGTCACATGTGAGATAGTCTTCCTGGTTTCCTTTGCGCATCTGATAAACCCATGTAAATATATCTGAGTGCAATTCTGTGTTTGTTTCATCCAGCTGCAGATGTCGACCTCCACAGTCCTTAATCAACTGATGAATAGTGTGCGGTTGCACCATAGTGCTGCCTCCAGTCACTTCTGCAGTATGGCTGATTACAGAACTAATTAATGTGTGTGTCTCTTTATCAGTCGCGAGCACGATGGTGCGTTTAATTGCTTCTTCACTGAACTGTTTCAGCACATATTTCACTCTTCTCACGTCCTCCTCAGTGAAGTCTTCATGCTGAAGTACAAGTATGAAGGCATGAGGTCCTGGAGCAGACAGATCCACACACTTTCTCACAGTCTGTGTAATCTGATGATCTGAGATGTTTGGATTCAGCAGATGAAAAGTGTTAATGACAGTGATGTGTCTGTTTTTCACCATCCCACTGACTGGGATTACATTGTTCTGCTCTAAATCTGTATGTACTTCATTCTCACGGATATCTATTCCCAGGATCAAGTTTCTAACTTTGCAGTTTTCTGATACATTCTTCCCCAGAAGAACAATCCTCAGAGCACACACTGGAAAACAAAACAAAATGAAAAAAGAAAAAAAAAAAACTTGAAAAATCACCACCTAAAAAGTGTAGAAATAGCTACTGTACCATAATCACTGAAAATGTAAACATTTGTGAGTATTTTTGGCTTCAGATTTACATTACTGAATATTAAATGAAAATTTTTTTTGGTTGTGATTCCCGTGTAAATTATTCACAACCAGATTTCCCATTACATATAGACTGTAAGTGAAACCTCAAAAAACAACTGACTGTCACTGAATATAACAAAATGTGCAGCCAAATTATATAATCTATAACTTAACTGACTTACTGTTAGGAGTGTCAGAATTTAGACTTTCCCGTCTTTTTCTCTCTGAAAATAAAATCATCCATATAATATCAGATGTAAAGAATATAATGTAATTGAATCTTTAATGATCATGACAGATTTAATTAGTGACAGAACCGATCAACGACAGAACGTTGTGAAAATATTCAAAAATATTTTAGGAATTTCAGAAAGAAATGTTATTAAGAAAAATATTTAAAAACTAACAAAATGACAAAAAGAGTGCAAGTACATAACATTTTTTCAACTCTTTGAAAATAGGTGGAACTCTTGCTGCATGTGATTTGACTGAATCTAGACAAAATCAAGAAGAAAATTAAATAAACACCTAAAAATACTATCAGTGAAAAAGTGGCAAATGCTCTTCTTATTTTATAAAAAAAAATGTATGAATTACATAAACTTTGAAAAAAAAAAAGGAATTATTCACTGTTTATCTTTATTTACTCCATTGCCACAGTATATACACATTTCAACCTATCTTCTATATGTATTGTAATTTAATTTGTTTCCTACCCATTCTGGATGTTACTTCACCACCAGCAGCCTCAAGCGTTGTGCTGAAATCTGATTTCTCAGCAAATTGCTTCTGCTTTCGTTTGTATGCACATGACGGACTGCGGACACTCTTGAGTCTCACACAGCCACACCTTTGACTGTGAGCGGTCCGTGGCTAGACTGTTTTACTCTGAGGAGCTTTTCAGTTCAGATAACCGTTATCAGTCTTTTCCTCAATGCTAACAAAAGACAGCCAAGAAACTGCTGAAAAAAAATAGCCTAACAAGCATGGATTAGTTTGAAAGAATCAATAGACGGAAATACATTACAGATCTTTTCAAGTGAAACAGAAACTGCAGCTTCACCAATGTTGTAAAGGGACATATTCACACTTCTCTTTATACATTTACATAGAATCTGAGTCTGCTTCATGACGAGGCTCCAGGGGGCCTGACCTGGCCACTGTGTCCTATCTCAATAATTTACTCAAAGTTGCTAATATAAAGTCTCACAAAAGAGTGCTGGGACAATGACAGGCTGTGCATTTCTTTGCATTTACTAAACTGCAAATACTTTGTGAATGTCTGAAACTTAACTGAATAAAAAAAAAAAAAAGTTTCCAAAGAAGTTAAGCATAGAGCTAAAGTAATATTGAAACTACATTCTAATAAATAAAGTGAGCGACACTGGAGTGCTGAAAAGACATACTGTACACGCATTATACCTTCGCCCACAGAGTTGGACTCCGTCATTGGGCCAATAGGTGGTCTTTACAAAGTGGTGACCTCTACGTGATTCTCTTGATTGTGAGTGTCTTTTCAGCAAAATATTGGGACTTGCAACAAGTAAGAGGTTTGATACAAAAGTCAATTACAAACATTACTATTCAGTCCAACATCAGTAGCATGCACACACATTATTTAGATATTGGAATAAAGTTAACTTGAATCTTCGAAAAGATAAGATGGACCTCAAGGAAAGAAGAAGATTATTCCAATCACTAATAGCTTTGTAGTGACAAGTTTTACAACCAGTGGCTGAAAAGATTCCTGGTACAGTAAAGACGAGAGATTGCATATCTCTAAGAGGATACTAAGAACTACGTGGGACCAAGAGTTCTCTCAGATATGGAGGACATTCGAAGTAGGCACATTTGAAAATAAAAAGAAACCAATGAAAGTCTCTTCTTGAATTCAGCTGAAGCCAATTCAATGTATACATTACGCAATGATGTGTCTTAAAAGGACACCTCAGAACAAATCTACATAGAGAGTTAAAAACAACATTAAGTGGCTTAAGAACAGCGTCACTAGTGTTCATGTAGATAATATCAGAATAATGGGCAATATCAACTGAGAAATTAATATTTTCCTAACTTCCAATGAAAAACAATTAACAGATATTTAAAGTGTACTGAGACAACCATATATTATCTTTGTTATATAGTCAATGTGAGGTTTGAAGGTAAACTCAGAGTCCATCCACAACCCAGGGTATTTACATTTTTCGGATTTCACCATAGAGGACCCATCAGCAAAATGCAGTTGTAAGTTAAGAGCATGGTCTTCTGTGCCTTGCCCCAAACAACATACAACAGGACTTTTCCATATTCAAAACTAGGTTGTTACTGTGAAGCCATTTTTTAATCATAATAAAGTCAACTTGTAACCTGGATCTGGTGAATATCAGAGTCAGCAGTATCAATTACTGTATCATCATCAGCATAAAGATGAATCTTACTCATGGAGCAGATGTGTGATAAATCATTAATAAAGATCGAGAACAAAAAGGGTCCTAGAGTGGAACCTTGAGGAACACCCTTATCAACCAATAAATAATCAGACAGTGAACCTAAGCAACACACTGCCGTCTATTATGAAGATAAGAATTGAACCATAATAGAGCACTTTGATTCAAACCTATTGCATAAAGCTTATCAAGAAGAATGTAATGATCCACCATGTCAAAGGCCTTTGAAAGATCAATAAAAATAGCACCAGTTAGCTGTCCCTTATCACAGGCAGAGAAAATATCATTGGTGAACTTTAATAAAGCTGTGGTGGTAGAAAAATTGGGCCTAAAGCCAGATTGAAATGCGGATAAGATATTATTCTGAATAATGAATTTTGATAATTGATTAAAAATTATTTTCTCAAATATTTTGACAGTGGCACAGATAATAGAGATAGGACGATAATTATTCATAATAGAAGCATCACCAGTTTTTAATAAAGGGGTAACTTTTGCACATTTCCATGTAGCGGGTACAGTAAGTATTCAAAAACAGATTAAATAGGTCCGCAAGTGGAAATATCCGACAAATTCGACAAATCTGTCACAATCATAACTGAATATTAGACTTATATATATATATATATCTATAAAATGTACTTACATATCTTGAAAAAGAATTAGAGGTGATGTTATTATCTATTTTAAGAGTAGTTAAATTATTTCTCTTGCCATTTCGTTTCTCTAAAGCAAATAAATAACTTGAATTTCTTTCCTCTTGTTCCAGCCATTTTGCTCGAGATCTTAAATGCCCATTTAGCCATTTCAATAATTCTATTTCCTCTTTTAATTTTTTCATTATTGTTTCTTCTTCCTCTGATTATCCTTAGTCATTAAAACATTTAATTTACCCATAATACTTACTTATTTATTTGGCTATATATATTTTCAACTTTTTTTGTATGTGAATCACTCTGTTATAATATGCTTTTAGCTGTTTTTTTTTTTTTTTACTAAATCACAAAACCTATCATCTGTGTGAATAGTTTTTTTTTTTTTTTTTTTTTCGCAGGGATGAAAGAATTGACGTCATTACGTGAGGAAGTAAAATAACTGGTGAACCGGGTTTTTTTAACCGGTTCATTGAAACGAACTGTCCGAAAGACGGAGAAACTGTTCGTGAGAAACTAAAGACTTGTTCGACTTGAACCGGCGCTGCACAGACCGATCAGTGAATAGGCTTGTTTGAGATGAGCAAAATCTGTGCAGAACCGATCACCGGTGATCACCGCGAGATGCATGCCGGTTAGAAATGTGTCCGAGTGTGGTCCGCCTTGCTCTGATGTCATGCTGACGTATGTCAAAAATATCTTGCGAGTGCAAGGCACACGTGTCGGATTCTGCAGTCGAGCGCAGTTGCTCTCCACTGACCAAAAGCATGATGGGAAACGACTTGCTGACGACACAGTTTAATGTTCATTGGTTTAAACAACCGTGATGTAGCCTATTGTTCTCTTTTAAAATGTTTTGATTTTAAAACTCTAATATCATGTTTTATGTGTATATTTTATGTGTGAATATTCCCAAACTATCTGACAGTGCGATCTCTTTCGGTTATGCGATTTGATTTTTATAAAAAAAAATTTAAAAATAAAAACACATATGTCTGTAAAGAAAAAAAATATTGATAAACATGTAACGTTATTTGGAATGGAATTAAATAACAAGTACTTTGGGTGTCTTGTTCGTTTTATTTATTTCCATATAAAAGCAACAGAACTTGAATTACATCCAGTTTATTAGCAACACTGTGCACGAGCGTGAATCCCGCGATATCCATCTTTGATCTCACAGGTGTCAGATCCACTGCGAGAAGAGAGAACTGTCCCGGCTTGCCTGCGCTTTTTTCACTCCTCCTCTCACTGCAGCCGCTCCTACTCTCGACTACATTTCAGGCGAGGCAAGGCGCATCTCAAACAAGCCTATTGTGTCCGAGTGCGGTCCGCCTTGCTCTGATGTCATGCTGACGTATGTCAAAAAACTCTCGCGACCGCAAGCCGCACGTGTCGGATTCTGCAGTCGAGCGCAGTTGCTCTCCACTGACTGCACTGATCAAAAGCATGATGGGAAACGACTTGCTGACGACACAGCTTAATGCTCATTGGTTTAAACAACCGTGATGGATTGTTCTCTTTTAAAATGTTGGATTTTAAAACTCTGATATCATAACTAACCCTTTAAGTTTAATTCTGCAGGTAAAAACATTTTTCAGTCGTACTCAAAATCTTAAAGGGGTGGTTGATTCTGATTTCATTTTTCTAATTTTAGTTAGTGTGTAATGTTACTGTTTAGTATAAACCACATCTGCAAAGTTAAAACGCTCAAAGTTCAAAGTAAAGGGAGATATTTGCTTTTAAAGAAATCATTTTTTTAAGGACTACAACAAACGGCTGGTAGAGACTACTAACCCTCACGGGTTAGTGACATCACCAACCCTAACATTTACATAAACCCCGCCCCCGGGAACACGCAGTCCATGTTGAGAAGAGGAAGAGTTGTTGTAGTCGAGCACATTTGTGAGTCAGCTCAAACTTTAGCATCCATCTTTTCACATGCAATAGAAAGTCACTCTGTGTGCATCTCACAACAGTTCCTATACGAGCAATTTATATGACAGAATATGCTAATTGAAGATAGTTAACTCCACATCAGCAACATCAATTTATCAACTAACCATTCAGGGTTGTCCTGTTGCATTCTACGTTTTGTCACTTCCAGCCCGTTCTCATCCCAGGGCGTCATTGACTGACGTCAATATGAGACGCAGATAGATAAGGGCCAGAAGGCGCCTCCTAGCGGTCTAACCCTAACCCTACCCCTGACCTAAACCTACCCATAACCGAACAAAGCTCTGTGCTTGTCATATTGACGATAAAGGGTGCCATGTGTGTTCGATGTAGACGAAATGTCAAAAGCGTCAGTATATGACGCCCTAGGATGAGAATGCGTTGTCACTTCTTGAGTCTCTCCATCTTTGTCTGACTCCGTTTAAACATAAAAGGCAGAACAGTTTCTGTCATTTTAGTGTGCGTCTATGTGAGGTCATCAGAGCTGCTAACACATGTAACCCCGCCCTCTGTGCCGGGAGCAGCAGCTCATTTGCATTTAAAGGGCCAGACACAAAACGGTCCGTTTTTGCTAACCCTCAAAAAGTGATAACTTTAACTTGCCGGAGCAGATCATCTTTCTTTCTATGCAAAGTATATAAACTTAACAGAATTCTGATATTTAACCCCTTACACCCTGAAGCCATTTTTAATAATTTCATGTCTAAGTGGCATACTTAAAATAATAACTCTACAAAAAAAAAAAAAAAAGTTATCAACCAGTGTATGTAGAAAACCTTTTAAAAGATTTTGATTTTGGAGGTCCTTGTGTCACATAACTGCTGAGAAACCCCCCCCAAAAGTGATACAATTTATAGATTTGTTTTGTTATTATTCTTGACAGGGCTTGGGCTTGTTCACAACCATGTAAACAGCATCTAAACCATTTTTTATTTATTTTTTATATATCTCAAAGCAGGCCAAAGTTATGGCACTTGGAACCATGGTGGCTTTTTTATCCATACAAGTCCATAAAAGTATTTTTTTAGTCCATAAAAACAAAAAAAATGGCAACTCTCCAAACAAATGATATGAGTGTTTTACTGAACATAAAAACTACTTGCATACCACAATAAATTAATTTATAATTACAAAGAAGAGAAAAAGTATTTATAATTACAAATAATGGATTAGTGGATTCTTCCAGCACTGTTTCAGCTGTGGCTTCTATTCTTTTGTGCATGGTAAATCTAGACATGTCAGTCTGATCAATCAAACCAATCCAAGCACGCTCCAGCTGTAAAACAGTGTCTGACTGCTCTAGACACATCGTCCCTACGACCACACTCGAGATCCAGTTTCCATTGGTTGCTTAAAGGGTTAAAAACACACACACACACACACACACACACTCAAAAAAAATGATTTTAGCTCTTTGTTCAATTTCATTAATTAAAATGAGCATATACAACACAACCCTTCATAGAAATGATTCCAGCTTAATTTCATTAAATGTAATCAATGTAATTTTTTTAAAATTTGGTTTACCAAATTTTTTTTAATTGAGTCAACATGAATATTTTTCGTTCGTCTTAACCGGATGTCACTCAAAAAAAGAATTTTGGCCTCTTGTTAAAATAATTAATTACAATAAGCCAAAGTAACACGATTGTTTAATATTGTCACAACTTAATTTAATTGTGTTCAATCAACCTAATTAATTTGTGTGAAAACTACATGAATCATTGTTGTTGAAATCTAACTGGGCAGTGGATCTGTAGTTCCCAGCATGCTTTGCAAGGGACTGCATTAAGAGGGTCAATTTAGAGAAAAAGTGTTATTTTATGTGTTTTTCAGTAAATGGAAAGATGTTGTTAGTTAATATTAGTGTTTAATGTTCAGTTATGTTATAAACTTAGAGGACTTTCTGTAATGTTTTTGAATGTTGTGGTTACCATTTTGCAGAAGAGTGGCGACTGTGTTTAGGCTGTGGGCTCAGTATTATGCTATATGTGCATTAAACCTCGTGTTCAGGCTGTGGGCACTCAGTATACACTGTGTAAACCTCGCTCACAGACCTGCACAAGTAATAATTCAATTGAACACTAGTGTCTATCATTAGAAGTGACCATATGTGACCCTGGATCACAAAACCAGTCTTATGTTGCACGGGTATATTTGTGGCAATAGCCAACAAAACATTGTATGGGTCAAAATTCTAGATTTTTCTTTTATGCCAAAAATCATTAGGATATTAAGTAAAGATCATGTTCCATGAAGATAATTTGTAAATTTCCCACCTTAAATATATAAAACATTTATTTTTGTGAATGGATGCAGCACTATTGCCAATAGAAATGGACAATTTTAAAGGCGATTTTCTCAATGTTTCGATTTTTCTATACCCTCAGATTCCAGATTTTCAAATAGTTGTATCTCGGCCAAATATTGTCCTATCCTAACAAACCACACATCAATGGAAAGATTATGTATTCAGCTTTCAGATGATGTATAAATCTCAATTTTAAAAAAATTACACATAAGACTGGTTTTGTGGTCCAGGGTCACATATATTCAAATTAACTAAAATTATAATGTTGGTTATTTAAGGCAGGTCAAAAACTAAATGTAGTCAACCTGACAAAACTTTATCTAGCAGGAATGACTAAATTAATTTAAATTCATACAACAAGATTACAACACATTATTTCAAACTATTTAGATTTTGTTGGAAAAATGTAATTCAATTTCGTGGAAAACCTTTCCTTAATTTAATTAAGTTCGTTCAACAGATTATTTTTTTGAGTGCACACACACACACACACACACACACACACACACACACACACACACACACACACACACACACACACACACACACACACACACACACAAATCTTCTTTTACTTTATTCTCTCCCAGTGATGACAAAGACCATCAGTAAAAATATTCTGTGTATTTTTTAAATAATACATGGAATGAAAAACACCAAAAATAGACCTGAATGACATTAATACATACATACATACATACAGTACATTGTATTAATAATAATAAAATTGACATTAATACATACATACATTTCAGGTGCTGAATGTTCGGATTATCTGAAGTGCTTGAGGATTGTGCTGATCGGGAGGACAGTAAATGGAAAGAGTGCAACGGGAAACACTATTCTGGGAAGAAATGAGTTTGTAAGTCAACCAAGCATGGATTCAGTGACGACAATTTGTGAGAAGGGAGTTGGTGAAGTTGATGGTCGATCAGTAGCTGTTGTTGATACTCCAGGACTCTTTGACACAACACTGACAAATGAACTAGCAGTGGAAGAAATAATGAAATGCATTTCACTTTCATCACCTGGACCTCATGTGTTTGTCATTGTGTTGAGTTTGGGGAGATTCACCAGAGAAGAAACAGACAGATCTGATAAAGAATATCTTTGGCCCAAAATCTGCTCAGTTCAGCATCGTTCTGTTCACTAGAGGAGACGAACTTGAGGGTGAATCTATAGAGGATTATGTGAAGAGAGGAAACAATGCAGAACTGAAGAAACTGATCAGAGATTGTGAAAACAGATTCCTGGCTTTCAATAACAGAGAGAAACAAGACAAAACTCAAGTGATTAAACTGTTAAACATGATAAAAATTCTAATGATGGTCGATACTTCACTAACAGCATGTTTGAGGAGGCAGAGATGTCTATTAAAAAGAGAATGGATGAAATACTGAAAGAGAGAGAGAGAGAAATTCAGAGTCAGAGAGAAGAATTACAAACCAAATATGAGATGGACATTAAAATCATGACGAAGAGACTCGAGGAAGAGAAACAAAGAGCAGACGAAGAGAGAAAGAAAATGGAGAATCAATTCAGAGAAAAAGAGGAAAAATTTAGAAAAGAGTTTGAAGAGAAAGAGAAAGCAGAACAGAAGAAACGAGAGACTGAAAACCAGAAACGATCAGAAGAGGAAGAGCAGCAAAGAGCTGAACATTATCAAAAAATAGAAGAGATGCAGAGAGAGATTGAAAATCAAAAATCACAATATGAAAAACAGCAAAAAGAAAGAGAAGAAGAAGATAGAAAGAGAGAAGAGAAATACAGACAAGATCAAGAAAGATGACTCAACAAGCATGCATTTTAGCTGAGGTACAAAAGAAAGAAGAAGAAGAAACAAAAAAGAGAGAATGTGAGGAGAAAAAGAGGAATGAAGAAGAAGAGAAAGAAAGAAAGAGATGGGAAAGAAAAAATAAAGAGGCTGAAACTGACAGAAAAGAGATTCAGGAGGAAATTAAACGACAGCAGAGAGAATGGGAGGATGAAAAGAAACGACAAATGAGAGAACGAGAGGAAGATGAAAGAAAGAGAAAAGAGAGACATGAGGACCAACTGAGAGAAAAACAAGAAGAACTGGAGAAAATGAGAAAGAAATTTGAAAAAGAGAGAGAAGAAGAAAGACAGAAGATAGAGGAGGAGAGAGAGAAACAGAGAAAAGAAAGAGAAGACAAAGAGAGAGAATATGAAGAAAAGAAAACTCAAATGAAAAGACATTATGAACGACTGGAACGAGGAAGAAAAGAGGAGTGGGAGAGAAAGAAACTAGAAGATGATGAGAGACGAGAAGAAGAGAAAAAGAGATGGGAGAAAATGATTGAAAATCTGAAAAAAGAGCAAGAAAAAGAGAAAAAAATAACAGATGAAGAGGAAAAGAAGAGAAAAGAAAGAGAAGAGAAAGAGAAAGATGAAATTAAAAGGAAACATCAAGAGGAAATAAAAATCATAAAAAAGAAACATGAAGATGAAACCAGAAAACAAGCAGAAGAAATGAATGATTTCAGAGAGAGAAATGAGCAGCACGTTCAGGAGCTCAAAGAGATGCTGGAAGAACGTCAGAAACAACATGAACTACTGGAAAAACTCTATCAACATCTGCAGGACCAGAAAGGAGAAGAAATAAAAAAGCTACTAGAAGAAATTGAAAAACTGAAAAATAAACCAGGCAGTTGTGTCATTCTGTGATATTTGTATTATCAAAAACAATATTAATGCTACTTTTATTATTATAGTTACTTCCCACCTTTGTGAAAAAAAGAGTGCTTAATTGTATCGAAAGTGTATTTTTTGTGTACTTCAACTCTTAAAAGTATACTTTTGTGGTGAACATCAGTTAAGATGGCATTGCAGGGACCAGTTTATGGCAAGGCCCCTCTCTAATGGCCAGTATGGAAGAAGCTGTGCCACACTGTGATTGGATCCTTGGTGAATGAACATGTGATCAACAAATGATCAGCAACATCAGATTAGATGCTAAAACAACTGGCAGACACTTCTTACAGGACAGGAAGGGAGACCTTCTGCACCCACCACCACAGAGGAGAGGACTTCCCAATGGTCTACAGGTTGACTCTAACCACCAAACCCATTCCTAAGGGTTAGACAAGAACTGCCATAAAAATTCCTCCTGGATGCATCAGCAAAGAGAGAGGCCACAGAGACCTATCTAAATCCATTCATACATATGTTTGAAGGCCTTGAACTGCAAAACATCCACTTCAACTTACATGAAATTTTATGTTAATGGTTATTGACTGTTAACTCAACAGTTGACGGGACAGACCTATTAACAGAGAAGTGAATGCATGTACGACGACGACTTAATCATTTCTCATCATGTTTGGGCTCTATCTGTTCCATATGATGCCTTGAATATTTTAAAAGAGGTTTGGTAAGGAAGAAATACAAGGGTAAAACGGTAAAGGAACTGTTTTAACACTGCACTTTATGCTATGTAAATGAGTTCCACACTAGGGTGGGCAACACCGTGGCTACTTCAGACACCAGTGGCCAATCACACTCCAGGATCGGAGAGGTGCCGGATTTCAATCTCCTATAGGGATAGATATGTCCCCCGGGTAGACACAGCCTTGTTCTGCGTTTCCAACTCTACGGGGAAGGAGACATTAACAGACACACCACGTCCTGAGTTTCTGACCTGTCCACCAGTTCACCATCCTCCAGTCTAGGGGGATTAATGTAATCTACAAATGTTTCAGTGTCTTTATGTAGATCTACATTAATCCCCCTTGTGTGCAAATGTGTTAGTTTTTTTTTTTTTTTTTTTTTTTTGTATGCTGTTGTATTTGTAACATTATATTTTTTTAATAAAAAAAAGAAAAAAGAAAGTTTAATCAGAAAACTAATCAGAAAGAAATCACTGGATGCTGTAAGGGCATAATTTCCAAAGATAACTTTTGCCTACAGTGCAAATATAACAATGAGCAATTTGCAAATAAAATTAATTTGTAAATTAAGTATTACTTCAGTAATTTATTTTTGTTTAATTCTCTGTTGACCTGTTATGATTAGATGTACAACAGAATGAACAGTATTTGAGTATAAAAATAGTATAGATAAAAGTTTACAGGAAATGTCTTTTGAGTTGCAAAAAAACAAATATTTTTTGGGGATAAATAATTTTTAACCATGGGAGTCTCATCTCCCATTCCCTTTAAATGCCAGTTGCGCTCACACCATGGCAGATTCGCTATTTACATGAAGGAATTTGATAGTGGAAAGACCGAACGCGTCCCCAGAGAGGAAACGGATCTGCTCGTACGCGAGTTAAAAGTGTGCAAGCAGACCATCTACGGGACAAGTCGGATTCCACCATATCTTTATGTACACAATAATAATCTTTCACATTGTGTGTTAAAAATATACACAATGTGTCAAAATACCATCAACACATGCTGTGTGTTGTTTTTAACACATCTCTTTTTAGAGTGAAACAGTTTCTCAGTCTGTGTGTTTTCATGGCCCTGTACATTTAATTATCGTTTCACTGATTTTTACTGTCAGTACATACAAATTAACTGAATGCATTTATTTCCATTAAAATGGATGAAAATTTATAGAAAAGGATTGGGCTTAAACGATTCTTTATTCTGTGGCTTCCTTTGGTGGGCAACGTTAATATCACAGCTTGGACCCCTAATTATAAGATAGTCCTTATGAATCCAGTAAAACATGTTACAACCATATAACATTTATATGATATGGTGGAAAAAATAGTACTACTACAGTACAGTATAAATTGAATGAAATATAAGCGTAATATTGATGTAGTGTATTAGTGTAATGGTCAGATTTAGTAGTTCAATTCTATTGCATATTATTATTATTAGCCTTAAAATACATTTGAGTATACAGTATGAGTATGATATTTAATATAATAGCTGAATAAAATAGTATATATAGCGTAAATTGTAATATAATATAGTCAGTAAAATAAAAATAGTAAATAAAATAGTGAGTTGTGTATAGTAAAATAATATAATGGCGCTTTTCCATTACCAGTACCAGCTCAACTCGACTCCCCTCGCCTCGTCTCGCTTTTCGCTCCGTTTTCCATTGCAGATAGTACCTCCACAGTAGTACCTGGTCGTCATAGCGACGCGGCAGGAAACTGCCGTGACTTCTTCTACGCGACACACACTCAGGACAATGGAGGAAATCGAGTGTATGCTGTTTTTGGATGGATTTGTTTTTTTTTTGCTGTTTTTTATTCAGGATACTCAGCAGTCGTGCCGTGTTTTCACGTCACATTTTAGTTTCGCCTCAGCTCGCTCAGAACCTCGCCGGAGGTGGTACGAAAAAAAGTACCTGGGAGCAGGTACAGGTACAACTTTTACACAGTGGAAAACCAAGCAAGTCGAGCCGAGGCGAGCTGGTACTGTGTAGTGGAAAAGCGCCATAAAAGTATAAGTCATATAGTAATAATAGGCAAAAGAAGTACAGTATGGCGGCGCCGTTGACTTTCGATCCAGCGGCCAATGGGGAGTCTATGTATTTAATAGGCTTGTTTGAGATGAGCAAAATCTGCGCAGAACCGATCACCGGTGATCAGCAAGAGATGCATGCCGGTTAGAAATGTGTCCGAGTGCGGTCCACCTTGCTCTGATGTCATGCTGACGTATGTCAAAAATCTCTCGCGAGCGCAAGGCACACCAGTCGGATTCTGCAGTCGAGCGCAGTTGCTCTCCACTGACTGCGCTGATCAAAAGCATGATGGGAAACGACTTGGTGACGACACAGCTTAATGCTCATTGGTTTAAACAACCGTGATGTGACGAAACTCTGATATCATGTTTTATGTGTATACGTGAATATTCCCAAACTATCTGACAGTGCGATCTCTTTGGGTTTTTTATAAAAAAATAAAATAAATAAAAACACATGTCTATAAAAAAATATTGATAAACATGTATTTGGAATGGAATTAAATAACAAGTACTTTGGGTGTCTTGTTCATTTTATTTATTTTCATATAAAAGCAACAGAACTTGAATAACATCTAGTTTATTAGCAACACTGTGAACGAGCGTGAATCCCGCGATATCCATCTTTGATCTCACACAGATCCACTGCGAGAAGAGAGATCTGTCCCGGCTTGCCTATTCTCACTCCTCCTCTCACTGCAACCGCTCCTACTCTCGCATACTTTTCAGGCCAGGCAAGGCACATCTCAAACAAGCCTCATGTTCCTCATGTAACGAAAAGTGTTTCGTCACAAACCCCGCCCACACACAGCTTTCTTCCTGCTTTGATGAAGGGGATTACAAACATCGACATGCAGGTAACACCTTTACTTTAAATGCACTCTTTTAGTGTAGAATATAACGTGAATATGAATGATATAGGCCTACGACACAAAAGGAAGATTTAAGTGTAATTATGAGTGTAATCAATAACCATGAGCTGCTTCTGCTGCAGAAATCGTTGGTTTCACTTTCAGAAAAACGAAACACACCTGTGTAACTCAGATCATGCCTTGAGAATCATAAAATAACTTTCAGTATATTTTTTGTGCAAATGGAACAATTGTTATCGGTTGTTATGAAGTGTAAAGGTAGGCATTAAAATTACGATTTAAAGGATAATGTTATTGTTGTTTTACACATTTTTCAAGTGGTTTGTTGTTGTCATCAAGGCAGTTGTTAAATTAGATAAGATATCTTTGAGAATATAAGTGTATGCTTAGATAAACAGAAAAACAATAATTTAGTTTTTCTTTTTTTTCTTGTGTGTAAAACCAACACACATAACATATTTTGGATATCACTTCAAAATAAGGTTTCATTAACATTACAGTGAACAATACTTCTACAGCATTTTTTAATCTTAGTTAATATTAAGTTTAACATTTAATAATACATTATTAAAATCTAATGTTGTATTTGTTAACATTAGTTAACGCACTGTGAACTAACTTGAACAAACAATGAACAGTTGTATTTTTATTATCTAACATTAACAAAGATGAATAAATACTGTAACAAATGTATTGCTCATTGTTAGTTCATGTTAGTTAATACATTAACTAATGTTAACAACTTAGACCTTATTGTAAAGTGTTACCATATTTTTAAACAACAGAATATTAAAATATCCAATTATGGATAATAATAATATCATCATTATTAAATATTGTACATGTAGTATAGTAATAATCTTATTACTGATGAAGTAAAATCAGTGTTATCTCTCGTCGGATGATGAAGAGACAGACGTCAGGAGCTGGAGAAGATGATCCACTAACGACTGAAGTTGAACAGAATATCAACATGTCCAGCAGAGGTCAGTAAATATCAGTAATATCAGTCAGTCATTTCTGGTTGAGATATTAACAGCTGGAGAAAACAATCAGAAAACTACAGAGACAGCTGAGTTCAGTTCAAACAGCTCATCATAAACACAAGCATTGGTTACATTAAACAGAACAGCAGAATGTGTTGAGAAAAATATCCTACATAAAGTATGATACAACCTTCTGAATAACGACACTCGGTTACTAACGTAACCTCGGTTCTCTCTAGAGAGGGAATGAGTGTTGCGTAAGTTTAGCTTACGCTACGGGAAAACTCCTTTTCTCGAGAATACTGAAGTAAAAAATTATCCTTTAATTTTTAGAATGTAAAACGCATTTGCTGCAGCAGGCAGACATAGGCGAGACAGCTCGCGCGCCTATTGGCTGCTCTGCGGCAATTGCTGCAACCTATCAGTGCGTCTTGGCATGACTCCAGCGCCAATGGGAAGCCTTCCCGCGCTGTCGTCATAGGCCGCCAGAACAGGGTGTGGCTTCGCCTATAAAACCCCCCTGCACAGGTTGCACAAGTGATTTCAGTCGACTAGAAGCGAAAACCAAAGTGCAGCACAAGCACGGCAAGCTACGCAACACTCGTTCCCTCTCTTGAGAGAACCGAGGTTACGTTAGTAACCGAGTGTCGTTCTCTTACGAGAGTACTCTCGTGTTGCGTAAGTTTAGCTTACGCTACGGGAACCCTATGTAAAACGCTGTGCGTGCTGAATTTCAAACACTTATGTCCCAAGGGCAGTGCCTGGGGCTCATGTAAAGTGAAGCAATCACAGCGGCATAACAGGGCGGGACAACTCGGTGTTATGAGATGGGTGCATTAACGTGTATCCATACAGTTAAGGCAGTATGACCACCTTAAACTGCGTAGGCCACAGGACTTGCAGTATATCAACAGTCTAGTCAAACTGAGTTGGGTAGACAACGTTAATATAGCATTATCAGACTGAAAGCAGTCTGGCCTGTAATGTGGGTACTTCCAGGTTATAAAACCTTACAAATGTAGACAGCGAGGCCCAGCCTGCTGCCATACAAATGTCATGGATAGAAACCCCACTTGACCATGCCCACGAGGCCATGCCCCTAGTCGAGTGGGCCCTCACCCCCAAAGGGCAGTTTAGACCTTTGGATGCATAAGCTGACGCGATAGCGTCCACTATCCATCTGGACAGGGTCTGTTTCGAGATGGCTAGCCCTTTAAGGCGAGACACTACAGGTGAATAGGGTAAAATTTTAAAATGATAGATATCACCATGAAACTTCCTCAGTTGATTACTTTCACAAGTATATAAAAAAAATGTATTACAAGTTTTAGAAATTTGTATGTTTAATTATGCAAATTAGGCATTATCTCATTAAATATGCACGATTTTGCATATATTTTCGGTAGATAGATCTCAACATATGATAAAGCCAGGTGAAAAATTATTTTTTCATTTTGTTTACACACAAGATGAAAATAAAAACTCAGAGGGATTTCAGGATATATGCTTTCATTACCTAGAAAATCAAAATATACTGTCCATAGCCATAAAAAATAGATTTTCACCATATTTATTTTATTAAAATGTCACATAAATCAGGCCAGGAATGATTTATTAACAAATCCCTCTGAAAATATCTTCAGAATACTGCTAAGTGTATAACTGGAAAGTTTGGTGTACATAGATGCTGCATAGGCTGAGATGTTTCTACTGGAGAATGACAAAAACTCATTTTGAGAAAACGGCAGTTAAAGATTTAAATAGCTCTAAATGAGAAATCATCGTAGCTTTAAATCCCCCTTTGGACATTCACGATTGGTTACTGATAGAAAGGAAATGTCCATATTTGGGTTACATAGCGTTGTGCAGGAGACTCAGAGCTTCACAGTGATACCGGTCATGACAGACTTCAGTAAACAGACGGAGCTCGGCGTGTCGCGTTGTAATGCTTACTTCCTGGTAAATTCGGGAGAAACTTACAGCCGCAAGTAAACAAAATGTAATAAAATAAACATCTTAATGTATATTTTCAACGTTTTCTTTATAGCAGCTTGAAAGAACACATATTGAAGGAGTAAACTAGCCCAAAATCTCAAAATTGACCACTGCATGAAAATCGATGTTTTTGCCTGCCGTGTCTCGCCTTAATGCGACCACCGAACGAAACGAAAAGCTGCTCCGACTGCCTGAAAACGGCGGAATACTCCACATAAATCCTCAATGCCCTCACCGGTTAGAGAAGGTTAACCCCTGCCTCACTATCAGACATAGGAAGGGCCGAGAGGGAGATAACTTGCGCTCTGAAGGGAGTCGTAAGCACTTTAGGGACATAACCGTGTCTTGGTTTGAGGATGACCTTAGAGTCATTAGGCCCAAATTCCAAGCACGTTGCGCTTACTGAAAGCGCGTGCAGGTCGCCCACCCGTTTTACTGAGGCTAGCGCCAGCAGAAAAGCGGTTTTAAGCAATAGGTATTTTAACCCTACTGTGTGCAGTGGTTCAAACGGTTTGCCCTTCATGGCCTCGAGGACCGTAGAAAGGTCCCAAACCGGAACCGAGGGTGGCCGAGGAGGATTCATCCTCCTAGCACCCCTGAGGAAACGAATTATGAGGTCGTTCTTTCCTAACGACTGGCCATTTGCAGGGTTTGTGAACGCTGCTTTAGCCGCCACGTACACTTTGAGCGTGGAAGGGGTTCTCCCGCTGTCCAACAGCTCTTGTAGGAAAGAAAGAACCACCGTTACCTCCCCTTTTAGCGGGTTTAAATCATGAGCTGAGCACCACTCAGCAAACTGACCATTTAGAGTTGTAAAGCCGTCTAGTAGACGGAGCTCTTGCCTCTGTGATCATGTTCAGCACTCCCTCTGGGAGGTGCAGTGGTGGTAGTTGATCGCCCACACATGCAGAGCCCACAGCTCAGGGTATGGGTTCCAAATCGCTCCCTGGGCCTGAGACAACAGGTCTTTCCTCAGCGGAATCGGCCATGGAGCCGCGCTCTCTAGTTCTACCAGTTCTGGGAACCAGACTTGATTTTCCCATAGCGGAGCTATGAGAAGTATCGAGCATTTGTTCTCCCTGAGTCGTTTGATTACCTGTGGTAACAGAGCGACCGGGGGAAAAGCATACAGCAAGCGTCTGGGCCAGTTTTGGGCCAGCACGTCCATCTCTTTCGAGAAGAACATTGGGCAGTGAGCGTGGACCCAGGTTCAGGACGCCCGGCACGTGCGCCACTCTCAGTGAGCGCAGATTGTGCTGGCTCCATATGAGGAAACGCTTTGCTATTGTGATTTATGTAGGACACCACTGACGTGTTGTCTGTTCTGACTAGAACGTGGTGGTTCCTCAGTGCAGGGAGGAAGAACTGAAGGGCATTCTCGACCGCTTTCATCTCTAGACAGTTTATGTGGAGACGCTTTTCTGCATTTGACCACAGGCCCATAGAAGGTCTCCCTTCGTATAGGGCGCCCCAACCCGTGTTGGACGCATCTGTCGAGACCACTTTGATTCGTGAAGCGATGCCCAGGTTCACGCCTGACTGGTACCAGCCGGGTCTCGTCCACGGTTTCAGGGCGGAAACGCATGTCTGATTCACCGTGAGACGGAGCAGACCTGAGGTCCATGCTCGCACTGGTACTCGCCGTCTCAACCATAGTTGAAAAGGGCGCATATTCATCAAACCCAATTGTAGTACCGACGAGGCTGAGGCCATGAGACCCATCATCCTCTGGAACACTCTGATGGGGAGATTTTTCCCCACAGTGAATGTCGCTGCCAGGCGCTGTATCACTGCCGCACGTTCTCGCGTCAGGTGCGCCACCATACAGTTGGAGTCCAGTTCTATCCCCAGAAAGGAAATTTTCTGGCTGGGGAGTAGAATGCTTTTGGCCCAGCTGACTCTGAGACCCAACTGCTCGAGATGGGTCAGCAGTAGTGTTCTGTGTAACACCAATTCTTCTTTTGACTGTGCTATAATTAGTCAGTCATCCAGATAGTTCAGGACTCTCACGCCCCTTCGTCTGAGGGGCGCGAGGGCCGTGTCCATGCACTTCGTAAATGTACGAGGTGCCAAAGACAGGCCGAAAGGAAGAACGGTGTACTGATAAGCCCGGCCCTCGAAGGCGAACCTCAAGAAGTGCCTGTGACGGGCTGCTATTTGGATCTGAAAATAAGCATCCTTCAGATCCACTGATATAAACCAGTCCCTGGGTTGAATTCGAGCGAGAATTTGTCTGGTTGTAATCATTTTGAACGAGCGCTTCACCAGCGCTTTGTTCAGGTGTCTGAGATCTAGTATAGGGCGGAGCCCGCCATCCTTCTTTGGTACTAAGAAGTAACAGCTGTAAAACCCCGACTCGCTTCTTGCCGAGGGGACTGCTTCCACAGTCCCTTTTCTCAGTAAATTCGCTATTTCGGTGCGAAGTAGGTGTGCTACTTCCTGATTCACAGAGGTTTCGACCCGGGCTATGAAGCGCGGTGGTCTGCAAGCGAACTGTAGCGAGTATCCCCATTTCACTATATTTAGCACCCATTTTGAAGTCCCTGGAATGCTTTCCCACGCTTTCGCGTGAATGGCCAGGGGTTGAATGAAATCTGGGTTGTGGTCGCTCATATTCGAGGACCCGGAGACCCAGCCATGATGACGTACTTCGTTCATCATGTTAATTTTGAGTGGGGCATACAGTGCTTCGCGCAGTATTTCTGTAACTGGCGGCCCGGTCGTGAGCGCGTGCAGCTGCTTTGATACAGATACAGCTCTGTGGGCCACGCGCCACGTGCAAGCTGTTCACAAAGTGTGTGCGCTGAGAGGCAAACACGTGACCTGCACTCATCACACTGGCAGTGCGCGCGCTCACACATTGAGGCTCTATGTGTGTGCGCGGCGCAGATACAGTCATATTCACAAGCGGGGGTGAGCGCTGTACAGCGGGCACATTTCCTACACTTAGAACATGAACGGCGTGAGCCAGTTTGACTGATATGGACCCTGTGGTGGTGTGGGACACTGCATGGGTAGTGCTTGTGTGTAAGAGTGAACACTGGGGAGTAGGCACAATTCTTACACTTAGCGGTCGGGCGGCTTGAGCCAGCTTTATTGTTTTCGACCTTGAATGAGTGTGACACACAGTGAGGGTAGTGTTTTCGTGTAGGGGTGGGCACTGGGCGCTGCCTAGCGCTGCCTGCTGCGGAACTAGAACGCCGCGGCAGAAAATGTCTCATGGCCTGGGACGTTTGCTGCACCTCTGTAAAACGCTCCGTGAAGCCCTTCACCGAGGGGCTTCACCAAACAAACCCGCTGGTGACAAGGGGGCGTCGAGGAACATGTCGGACAGCGTTAGCCACAAGTGACGCTCAGTGACGGTGAGAGCGGCCATGTTGCGGCCAATAGCTTGAGCAGCGGTCTTGGTAGCTCTGAGAGCTAAATCTGTTGCGCTCCTCAAGTCCGTCACGCACTCCGCAGATGGGCCAGCCTCGTCCAGTGACCGGAGAAGGTTAGCCTGGTGGATCTGCAAAACGACCATGGTATGCAGAGCGGAGGCAGCTTGACCGGCGGTGGCGTAGGCGCGACCGATCAGCGTCGAAGTCGTTCGGCAGGCTTTAGTGGGTAGGCTCAGCTTGGACCGCCAACCCGCAGAGGGCGGGCACAAGTGAGTCACTACCGCTTCCTCGACGGGAGGAACACAAAGATATCCCCTGTCTTTCGCGCTGTCAACCGCGGAGAGCGTCGAAGAGACAGAGGATTTTAGCCTGGCTGGGTACGGAGCTCCCCATGACTTGGAGAGCTCGTCATGCAGTTCGGGGAGGAAGGGAGCGGCCGCCCTCGGCGAGCGCGTGATCCGCGTGGTCCTTTCCCAGACAGGAAGCGCACAGCTCGTGGCGGTCCCCGTCGCTGAGAACGGCTCGGCAGGAGCCGCAGGACATGATGAGCATTGAAAAATGCCTAGCTCTTTTAGAGGAAAAAACGTGTGTGTCGCAGCGGCGAACACACACGGAGAGATTGTAAAGGATATGAGCGCCGGGAGCGCAGCAGGTACAGCGAGCGAAGGTGGCGAATATCCAGCCGGGTCCTTGACTCGAGCTCGTCCCGCTGATATGCTGATCGACGGCGTTGCTTCTCTCTCTGGAACCAGAGAAGTCCTTTGCTGAAGGAGACGAAATCACTTGTGCAACCTGTGCAGTGGGGTTTTATAGGCGAAGCCACACCCTGTTCTGGCAGGCTATGACGACAGCGCGGGAAGGCTTCCCATTGGCACTGGAGTCATGCCAAGACGCACTGATAGGTTGCAGCAGTTGCCGCAGAGCAGCCAATAGGCGCGCGAGCTGTTGCTGGATTATGGGTTATTTTAATTTAAAAAAAATTGAATTACACCTTATATTACACTTTTTATGTGCTTTGCTTCATTTGAGCTGCTAGACCTTAAATTGTTATTGTGTACTGCAGTAACACCTTTAGAGAATCAATACATTTGATCCTATTTTTTTACCTGTTTTTATGAATCAGTTTTACTCACTTCAAAACAAAGTTTGAAATTCAAATTCTGAATGACGATGTTGATGCATTAAAACGAACTTGGTGTCATAAGATGCAACAACCCATACTTCCCTTCTGTTATTCCCTCCGGACACACATTCTCATTATTTGTTTGTTTTATGTAATAATATAAAATCATGTGTTGATGCATTAAAACTAAAGATCTTGGTGTCATAACATGTATGTGTTTCAGTGAGTGATCTGAGGATTGTTCTTCTGGGGAAGAGTGTGTCAGAAAACAGTGGAGTGGGAAACTTCATATTAGGGCGAGCAGCGTTTGACAGTGAAGCTCCTCCAGATGTTGTAGAGAGAGTTGGAGGAAGATTGAAGGACAGACATGTGACCATCATCAACAGTCCTCAGCTGCTCCAGACACACATCTCAGATCATCAGATCACACAGACTGTGAGAGAGTGTGTGTATCTGTCTGATCCAGGACCTCACGTGGTCGTTCTGCTCCTTAAACATGATCAGTGTTCAGCAGAAGATCAAGAGTGTGTGGAGAAGGTGCTGGACTCTTTCTCTGAGCGGGTTTATCAACACACCATGATACTCACCACACAAGAGCCGACTGAAACCAATGACATCCTACAGAAAATCATTCAGAAATGCTTCAGACACTTCAGTCTTCAGAGAAGCAGCTCTCCTGATGATCTTCTGCAGACGTTTGAGGAGATTGTGCAAATGAATGATGGGCGGCACCTGGATTGTGCTGAAGGTTCACAGTATTTCACAATGAGCCAACAGGCCACAGAAAGACGTGAGTGTGATGATATTTGATGTTTCTAGTGATAAATGAACAGTTTTTAAATGTTATTTTATCAGTTTCAGTCGGAGAGAAGCTGAATCTGGTTGTGTGCGGGAGCGACGGCACATTAAAATCCTCCATATCAGAGCGTATCCTGCAGCAGAAAGACAGAAGATCAGGCGTGGATCTTCATGGTCGTGTGATCAGTCTGGTGGAGCTTCCAGCTCTGTTCAACACTCGACTCTCAGAGGAGGAAGTGATGCGCCAGACTCTCCGCTGTGTGTCTCTCTGTGATCCTGGAGTTCATGTTTTCCTCCTCATTATTCCTGATGCTCCACTCAATAATGAAGACAAAGCAGAAATGGAGGAGATCCAGAGGATCTTCAGCTCAAGAATCAACAAACACATCATGATCCTCATAATGCAGAATTCAGAGCATCAGACAGCAGAACTCAATGAAGAAACACAGTCTGTCATTGAGAGTTTTGGAGGACGACATAATTTCTTTGGTCCCACCACACAAGTGTCCACATTGATGGAGAACATTGAGCAGATGGTGGAAGAAAACAGAGGAGAGTTTTTCTCCACAGAGTCATTTCGGTATCATCTCGGGACTACAGGTGAAAATTAGCATTTATGCTATAACCTGGCTCATTTACAGTCTGTACAGAAATGTTAGATTGTCAATTAATGTGCACTGTCCCGAACAAATAAATAAATAAATAAATAAAAATAAATAAAATAAATAAATTTCTGGAGGCACAGATGAAAAAACTGCTGAAATTTGAAGCGATGAAAAATAAAATTCATTCACTAGAGACACTTTTACTACAAGGTAATGACCAGAAAATGAGTCTTAAACTACAGCATGAAACATTACAAAATTATTTGAATTATTACATTTGAATTATATACAGGGGCGTAGCACCAAATTTTGGGCCCTGGGTACAAACCATCTTGCTGGGCCCCCGTACCAAATACCATAGTGATACCAATGGGTGGGGTATTGCATTTTTATCATAAAAACATTTAAAATGTAAACAAAATAAGCCACACTCTGATTAATATATTTTTGTTTTATTGTCAAAAGTACAAGTTAATTGATGATTATTTGTCTGTTTAAAATAAATGCAGACTATAGAATCACAGGGTACACTAACCGCCAAACTAGACATTCAGTCTTTGAATTACGTTTTTAAAATAAGTCATTTTCAATCATTAAGATGTGCTAATAAAAACTTCTGTAGACGTCTGCCAGAAATAAAGTCAGTCTGGTTAGTAATAAGTGAAGCTGGTAATGCTGTTTGTGGAGTTGTTTAATCCTCCTCTGCTGAGATCTTCACAGATTTAATGTCTTCTTTTCTCTTCAGTTGATTTCATCTGAGACTGTGTCTGAAGTCAGTTGTAGTTGTGTTTCTGCTCGTCTCTTTTTCTGTTCTCTTCTTTCCTTCAGTGATTCTGCTTGTTAACAGGCTTATTAAGACTGAGATGACTCTGTATTTAATATACACAGATTTTGTGGCTCAGATAAGGTCCAGTTCTGGTTTATTTCTTTGCTCTAGGCTGACATGTGGCATTGCTATGGCCTGCTTGTGGCCCAGATCTGGCAAACAGGAGCGGTCCACTCAAGTGCCGTCATTCCACGCTGCATGTGGGCCAGATCCGCATTCCACAAGTGCCAGATGTGGGCCGGATCTTGGCCGAAACAATGTTGCTATTTGGGAGTGTCATATCCTCCGCTCCCACAGGAGCTCCGTCTCTGGCATTCCTCTAGTTAACCTTTTTCATTGTCAGCAGTCCATTCTCCTTCCACAAGAGTCAAGTTTCTCTGGCTAAACTTGCCGTCCCCTCACACTCCTGAAGGAGCTCAGTTTCTGTCTAAACTTGCCTTCACTGCGCAGCAGTGTTACATACCCGCTCCCACGGAGCTAAGTTTCTTTGTAAAGTTCTCCAAAGCCGCAGCAATGTCACCTCGGCTCCCACAAGAGCTCTGTTCTCTGGCAAATTTTCTCCACTGCCGCAGCAGTGATGTTTTCTCTACAGTACCTTACTATTCAGAATTAATATTCCCGTAACTCACTTGTTAAAACCCCTACTCGACACATCGCTTGACACCATCCTCCAAGCAGTTTCCCCCAGAACCATCCAATCCTGACTGCATGGAGATGTTTCCTCATTCATCTCCCATATCAACAGCGGTAAGGCTACATTTACGGCACCCCCTACCCAGAGATAAATAATTTACAAACCTCCCTCCTGATCAAAGGGATGCAACGATTCCAGCCCACCCACCCTGACACCAGACAACCTCTCATAGTCAATCCAACCATACCAGTCTATTCTGGCATATCTTCAATGGAGAAGCTATCAGGCTAAATCCCTTCTTGAACCCCTATTCATAGATGATTCCAAAAAACCTGTGACTCGCTTTTGGTTCCAGAAACACCAAAGCTTCATCGATTAAAACTCCTCCAGGTTGTCCACCTGGGTTTTATTTCTCCCTCCAGCGAGCATTGGTCTCCCAGCGGAAGTAGCATGCATTGGTTTCCTCTTTCTCCATCCAGCGAGCATTGGTCTCACAGCAGATGCAATGAGAAAATCTCCCGGTTGAGTACTCATGCTCCTCTTTCCCGTTTTCTCTTTCTGTTCAGCGAAAAAAAAAAAAAAAAAAACTTAATCCTTAATCCTTAATCTTGCTGCTCCCCGCCCATCGGTCGGCAGAGCTTGCCCGTCTGACGCCGTGAGCTGCTCCGGTCAAGAAGCGTTGTGAGCCCTCCCGATCTGGCGTTTCCAAATCTTACTGCTCCTCATTCATCAGCCAGTAGGGCCTTTCCGCCCGGTGCTGTGAGCTGCTCCTGTCAGAGGCAACACGGGCCCTCCTGGTCAGAAACTTAAATCACACTGCTCCTCATTCATCGGCCGGTAAGACTCGCCAGTCCGACGCCGCGAGCCCTCCCTACTGGTTGTTCCAAAGTACGACTGCTCCCTGTTCGTGGGCTAGCAGGGCCTGTCCACCCGGCGCTGTGAGCTGCTCCTGTCTAAGGCAACACGTGCCCTTCTGGTCAAGTAACCAGGCTTTTTCTCAAAACGCCAGCCCGCCAAATCTCTGCGTTTTCGGGGGTGTTTAGTCTGGCGGATGTCCGTTGCTCTTTTTGCTTTTTGGGGAGTACTCAGGGTCCAGGCCAAAATTCCGAACTCAGAGCCCTCCCCCAGACAGCACGCCAAATACGCATAATCTTTATTCTGTTTAATTTGATGTAAGTGTGAACTCGTGAAATTATGTTTTATTAAACAAAGTTTGGCAGGAGCACGTTCAGATAATTAAACCTAATTAATTGAGTGATGATTGAGCATTATTGAAGACACCTGATAATAACAAGCAGAATCACTGAAGGAGAAAATTACAAATTGTAAGTCAACATTATGGTGATCAATGTTTACTTTAGATTTTGTTTGTCTGCTGTTATTGATTTAGAACAGTCAGATGAACAAAGAAAAATGTGATCTGATGGTGTTGGTTATGTTTTGACATAATCATGCTGTGATCTGAAAAATTAAACTTATTGAGGTAGTTTGGTTTAACTTGTTAATTACAGCAGCTCTGTGATTCTACAGCATTTGATTATCAGTATTTTTCATATAATCCAAAATATTTCATAAACATTATTCTGATCTAAATACTTTTAATAAATTTATTTAGAAACACAGACATCAATAATCAGCCTGTGAATCGCAACAATGGTGACAATAATAAAGCATGTTGCAGTGGCTGCCACCAATCACAACTCATAAATGGCTCCCATCATGCATTGCGGTATGAATAAATTATGATCTGAATTGTCTATGTAATTTACTTTTCCTAATTGAATATTCTGCTCGTCACCATTGTTGAGATGCATTGACTGAATCTTGATGTCTGTGTGTGAAAAGAGAGATTTCCTTTTTTTTTTTTCTTTTTTTTTTACAAATTTTATTTATCTAAAATTCTGGATATTTATGCAGAATCACAGTTATTCTGTGATCAACAACATAAATCTAAGTCAGAAATAAGGATCTTAATGAGTTCAGTGATCAAGTTCAAATGATGATTGTCATAACATAACCAACACCATCAGATCACTTTTTTCTTTATTCATCTGGCTGTTATAACTCACTAACAGCAGCCAAACAAAATCTAAAGTTAATAATATAAGGGTCAAGAGCCCAACTAAAGCAAACAATGATCGCCATAGCGGTGGCTTACAATTTGAGATTTTCTCCTTCAGTGATTCTGCTTGTTAACATCAGGTGTCTTCAATAATGATCAATCATCACTCAATTAATCACTTAATTAGCTCATTAACTTTAACACTCTTGAGTGTTAATTTAACACTCATATTTTACCACTTTACACTCTTGAATGTGGACTCATAAACTCCCAGGAGTGTTAATTTAACACTGGAGTGTTTGCTATGTACTATGTTTAATTTGATGTAAGTGTGAACTCGTGAACTTACTACAGGTATGGGGTAATTTGTGCCAAAGCTTATTAAACTCTTTCAGTTATGGAAAAGGAAAGAGGCACAACACTTTATAATTTTAATTGGTATAACTGTAACAATAAACTTGTTTGACATTAAAATAGCAATTTATAATAGTGATCCCCAATTCCCCTGTTGATCTTGTCACTTGAATAAATTAAGATGGTTTCTTACATTTCTGTATGATTTGTTTTGCTTTTAATGCTTTTTAATCTTTTACATTTTCAGGTTCACGTGAAAACACAGATGAATTGAGGATTGTGCTGCTGGGAAAAACTGGAGTTGGGAAAAGTGCAACAGCAAACACAATCTTAGGAAGAAATGCATTTACAGCAGAAACATCTCAAGAGTCAGTGACTAAAGAGAGTCAGAGAGAAACATCTGACATCAACGGCCGACACGTTACTGTGATCGACACTCCAGGACTGTTTGATACTGAACTGACTAATGAAGAGATCCAGAGAGAAATCAGACACTGCATCTCCATGATCCTGCCTGGGCCGCATGTGTTCATCATTGTGCTCAATTTAGGACAACGATTCACTCGAGAAGAAGCAACATCAGTGAAGATCATCCAAGAGACGTTTGGGGAGAAATCTTTAATGTTCACCATGGTGCTCTTCACCAGAGGAGATGATCTGAAGGACAAAACCATTGAACAGTGTTTGGGAAAACCTGGATCTCCTCTGATGAATCTGATTGAAGCGTGTGGAAACAGATATCATGTGTTCAATAATAATCAGACTGGAGACCGAACACAGGTGTCTGATCTACTGGAGAAGATAGACAACATGGTGAAAGCAAACGGAGAGAGTTTCTACTCATGTAAGATGTTCAGACAGATGGAGAGAGAAAGACAAGAACAACAGATGAAGATCCTGATGGACAGAGTCAGAGAAAGAGAAGAACTGGTGGACAAACTGGAAGAAGAGATTAGACAAGAACGAGAGATACTTACAAATGAAATTGATCAAATTAGGCAAGAAAAAGAGAAAATAAAAAAAGAAAAAGATCAACTGCAGATCAAATACGACACCGAAACAGAACGACTGATGAACGGAATAGAGAACGAGAGGAAGAAAAGAGAAGAATATATAGAAAGAGAAGAACAATATAAAACACAAATACAAGAGAAAGAAAGAGAGATACGAGACAAGATGAGACAAGACCGAGAGACATTTAGACATGAAATAGAGCAAACAAGGCAAGAAAAAGAAAAACTTCAGACCATATACAACACAGAAATAGACAAAATGATGAACAGAATAGAGAATGAAAGACAGAATCATGAGAAAGAGAGAAAGAGAGGAGAAAGGGTGTTTAATGAGAGAGAAGAACGGTATAAAACACAAATGAAAAAGAAAGACAGAGAGATCCATGAGATGAGGAGAGAACGAGAGGAATGGGAGAAACAAAAAATAGAGGAAAAGGCCAAAAGAGAAGAAGAGGATGAGAAAAGAAGAGAGAAAGAACAGGGAGTCTGTGATGAATTTAATCAGAGAGTGAAAGAGAGAGAGAGAATGGAAAGAGAGAAAGAAGATATTCAATATAAATATGAAGCAAGAGAAAACAAGATGAAGATCCTGATGGAGGAGAGAGTGGAGAAAATTAACAGAGAAAGAGAAGAACTGACGAAGAAACATGAAGAAGAGAAAGAGAGAATAAAAATGAGGATGATGGAGAAAGTGGAGCAACTGGACAGAGAAAGAGAAGAACTGATGAAGAAACTAGTAGAGGAGAAAGTGAAAATGAAGATGATGGAGGAAGAACTACAAAATCAAGAGAAAGAGAGAAAGAGAAGAGAAGTAGAGTTTAATGAGAGTGAAAAGCAATACAAAAGAGAAATTAAAGAGAAAGAAGAGAGTGCGGAGAAGATGCGTGAAGAGATTAAGAGAGAGCGAGAGGCATGGAAGAAACAGAAACTAAAGGAAAAGATGAAAAGAGAAGAAGAGGATGAGAAAAGAAGAGATAAAGAACAGGGAGTCTCTAATGAATTTAATCAGAGACTGAAAGAAGAGAGAGAGAAAATGGAAAGAGAGAAAGAAGATCTTCAGTCTAAACATGAAGCAAAAGAAAACAAGATGAAGATCCTGATGGAGGAGAGAGTGGAGAAAATGAACAGAGAAAGAGAAGAACTGATGAAGAAACACGAAGAAGAGAAAGAGAGAATAAAAATGAGGATGATGAAGAAAGTGGAGCAACTGGACAGAGAAAGAGAAGAACTGATGAAGAAACTAGAAGAAGAGAAAGGGAAAATGAAGATGATGGAGGAAGAACTAAAGAATCAAGAGAAAGAGAGAAAGAGGAGAGAAGTAGAGTTTAATGAGAGAGAAAATCAATATAAAAGAGAAATTAAAGAGAAAGAAGAGAGTGCGGAGAAGATGCGTGAGGAGATGAAGAGAGAACGAGAGGAATGGGAGACACTAGAAGAAAATATGAAAATAGAAGAAGAGGATGAGAAAAGAATAGAGAAAGAACAGGGAGTCTGTGATGAATTTAATGAGAGACTGAAACAAGAGAAAGAGAGAATGGAAAGAGAGAAAGAAGAACTTCAATCTAAACATGAAGCAGAAGAAAACAAGATGAAGATCCTGATGGAGAAACTGAACAGAGAAAGAGAAGAATTGACAAACAAACATGAAGAAGAGAAAGAGAGAATAAAAATGAGGATGATGGAGAAAGTGGAGCAACTGGACAGAGAAAGAGAAGAACTGATGAAGAAACTAGAAGAAGAGAAAGGGAAAATGAAAATGATGATGATGGAGGAAGAACTACAGAATCATGACAAAAAGAGAAAGAGAAGAGAATCGGTTAATGAGAGAGAAAAACGATTTAAAACGGTAATGAATGAGAAAGAAGAACTGATGAAGAAACAAGATGAAGAGAAGAAGAGAATGAAGATGATGATGGAGGAAGAACAACAGAATCTTGACATAGAGAAAAAGAGAAGAGAACAAGAGTTCAATGAGAGAGAAGAAAGATATAATACACTAATGAAAGATAAGGAGAAGAAAGAGAGAGAGATGTGTGAGGAGATGAAGAGCGAACGAGAGGAATGGGAGAAACAGAAACAGCAAAGTCCAACAAACCGTGAGTAGAAATATTAACTTAATTAGAGAGAGACCTATTTACGCTTGCTAAGATTGTTTTGAGTGCTGTTGAAATAGTTGTGCTCTGATTCTGCATTCACAATCATCTACTGCATTCATGTTAAAATAAGTCTTGAAGAGCTTCATTCATTTGCTGAAGTTTTGCAGGATATTCCTGAAATACAGGCTGAAAGCAGATTAGACACAGTTGTAAACTGTAGGGCTGCGCTCTAATAAACATGTTTCTAGTCGACTAGTAGATGTTGTAGCAACTCATAATGTAATAACTTTGCATAATGTAAAAACTGCACATGATGTAATAAGTATTACATTATTCTTGTAATAAAATGTTCATAATGTAATAATTTTCTCAAAACGAAAAAAAAAAATTATTGAGCTCATAATGTTTTAACAATTTTTACATTATGATAAATGTATTTCATTATATGCTCAACAAAAACATGTGATATTATCATAACTGTAATTGCTTTTAAAACATACAAATATTAGTATTCCCTTTTTGGCGGGAGGAGCAAACGACAGACACAGTGAGAGTGGTGTCAAGCCTCTGAGAGGTATTTATTAAATAAAATAAACAAAAAATGTCCAAAAATGGGAAAATAAAGTGTAGAAATAAAAGGGGATCTGGTGTCCTCGTTGTGCCAGGGAATCGTGAAGGGTAGTGAAGAGATGGGAAGGGTCCAGGTAAGAGGGCGGTGTCCGGTGGTCGCACGCGCTTACAGTAAATTTTAACTTCTACAATTTGTTTTACACTTTCATTTTTTGAAGAATAATCTACTTAGTGTCTTTATTCCAAAACATCCATAAACCATTTAAGGTTATTTTCACGTCTGTGAATGTTTATGTTTTTAAATTTGTCCATTTTTAAATTTAAATTCAACAGTTATTTGAGTGTAAGCAGCATTAATATTGTCCCCATTATTCAGCTACAGCATTAGTATTTACTGTAACTGTAGTATATTAGAAAAGTAAGTTAGAGCAGTGTGTAAAGTACATGTAAAGGTAAAATAAGTGATTGTTTGATCTGTTTTCTTTTTTCATACAGTGTCAAAAATACTGCAAAGAGTGCCTGCTGTCAGTCTCCCATCCAGACGGATTGTTCTTCTGGGTAGAAGTGGTGTTGGGAAGAGTGCAACTGTAAACACAATACTGGGACAAAGAGAGTTTAAATCATATGCCAATAAATGTTCAGATGCTCACGGCACTGTTTCAGGCAGATATGTGTCTGTAGTTGATACTCCTGGACTATTTGACACACTGATGAATCCTGATGAGTTAATGAAGGAGATAGCGAGAAGTGTTTATTTATCCAAACCTGGACCACACGCTTTTCTCATTGTGTTTCCTGTGAGTATGAGGATCACTGAGGAGGATCAGCAGATTCTTCAGATGATTGAGATGATGCTTGGTGAGGAAATGTTAAAATACTCCATCATTCTCTTCACTCATGGAGATCAGCTAGATGAGCCCATTAAGAATCTCATTAAGCAGAACAGTGCTTTAAACAGTCTAGTTGGTCAGTGTGGAGGCAGATATCATGTCTTCAACAATACAAATATGAGAAAAAGAAAGCAGGTGAATGAACTACTGAAGAAGATTGACACAATGATAGAGCAGAATGGAGGAGGACACTACAGTAATGACACGCTTCAAGATATTAAGACATTAAGACAAGAGGAGGAACAGCAGAAATAGAGAGAGGAAATTACAAGAGAAACAAAGGCAAGATCTGTGTCTCTAGTTGATGCTCCTGGATTCACTAACACAAATGAAACCTGAGTTAACGGCATGATTTTCTGTTGTTTGGTCAGGAGGTGTTATAGTACTCCATCATTCTCTTCACTCTTGGAGATCTGATAGAAGAAGAGACCATAGAGCAGGGTTCACCAATCTCGGTCCTGGAGGGCCGCTGTCCTGCAGAGTTTAGCTCCAACCCCAATTAAACACCTGAACCAGCTAATCAAGGTCTCACTAGGCATACTAGAAACTTTCAAACAGGTGTGTTGGAGCTGGTTGGAGCTAAACTCTGCAGGACAGCGGCCCTCCAGGACCGAGATTGGTGAACTCTGCCATAGAGACACTCATTGAGGGTATATGTTTAAGGACAAAGTACAGATTACAGATGTAGACGAGAGGAGAGGGAGAAAAAGAGGAGAATGATATATTTATTTATTGAAAACCCTCAGACTGTATAATTTTTTTTTTTTAAGAATCCTCTAGTAATATTCTGCTTAGGTTTTTAAAGGGGTTTTAAAGGAGTTTTTCCTTTTCACAAGATGTACCCCAAGTTTTAGCTCAAAATAACCCACAGATATTTTTATATAGCATGTTAAAGTTGTCACTTTTTGAGGGTGAGCAAAAACGCCTCATTTTGTCTGTTCCTTTAAATGCAAATGAGCTGCTGCTCCCGGCACAGAGGGCGTCCTTTAACCTCACACACACATGCACTGAAATTTTAAAAAACTTTTAGCCTTTTATGTTTAAACCGGAATCAGAAAGATGGAGATACTCAATAAGAAGTGACAACATGTAGACAACATTTCTGAATGGTTAGTTGATGAATTTGTGTAGCTTTTGAGTTATCTTTTAATCATTGGTTAGCATATTCTGTCATGATAATCTATAAATGGTGTTCAGGGGGCGGGTTTATGAAAATGTTAGGGTTTGTAATGTCACTAACCTGGGAGGAATGTCATGTAGTCTCTACCAGCCGTTTGTTGTTTTCCTTAAAAAGTGATTTCTTTGAAAGAAAATATCTCCCTTTGCTTTGAACTTTGTAACTTTGTTTGTTTGTTTGTCTTGTTGCTTGTCCAATTGTTTTGTGTTGGGGAAAAAAAACAATTTGTCATTGTGGTAATCTGTAATAAAATAATTTTGACTCGAATCAATATTTTGTGCAGGCCTAAACCCTAATAAGTTGAGACTACTCAAATTATTGGAGGAAAGTGATTCCCTCAGTTAAACTGAGTAATGGGGAAATTGACAACTCATTTTAATTGAGTTGACCTAATATGGTCTCTTCATTTAATTAACTTAAGCATTTAAGTTCAATGTACTTAAATGTTTAAGCAGGGTTCGAAATGAGGGGGGTCTGGGGGGGTCCCGGACCCTCCATAAGTCATTAGGGACCACCCATAAGAATTTATTTTGGGATTTTGGGGGGTCCCCGACAAATATATTTTAACATTAAAAATGATTGTAAAAATTATAGGTCTTTAGTGACGTTTTATATTTATAACAGTAATTAATTTATTTCCTAGCGCGAGGCAGCAATCAGGGCAGCTATTAGCCGAGTGAGTTCCTATACAGCGTCACAGGCCCTGTCCCAAATCGCGCACTTCATGTGAACTTTCGGTCTCTCTCGTGCACTTGAATTGCGCGTGCTCGCCGCGTCTACGAGTCCGTAGACTGTCCCATTCAGCATTTTAACGCTCTGAAGTGTGCTCAGCAGCGCCCCCTTTGTACCCTTGAAGCGGTCTTCCGCGAAGTCGGCATAGATGCAGGCTCCACGCACTTTAACTACCCAGGAATCATTGCGAAAGGCCAATCAGACAACGGATGGGAGGAGATTTCGCTTACGGATAATTGTTGACATGGCTGAGAAGAAAATATTACGGTTTTTATTACCTAGATGTATATTTTACTAGTTGTTACCTACAGTTTATTCAAACAATATGGTCATCGAGCAGTGGTTGATGTCTAAAACATAATAATAGTGTGTTTTTTAATACGATTACATTATAATTCATATAAAAACCGAATGTCGGGGCTTTACTGAGTCATATGTAAGCCTAAACATAGTATGAATTTTGAAACCCGTAAATTCATCTGAAACTCATTTCATTATGTGTTAAAATTGTAATCTTAGTTCAAATGGAACATTATGTGTAGCTAGCTACAACTGTATACATCTTTTAAAAAAGCATGATGATGTATCTATTGTCTAATGCCCAGGTGGCATGCACAATATAAAAATATAGAACTGTAAAATTAGGCTGTGTAGTTGACATGGAGATAAGACGTCGGGAGCGCAAAAACGTGATTTCTCCTGTCCAACAACAACCAAACCGTTATTTCCGACGTGACGATCGAGTCTGTCCCAAAAATACCTCTCAATGCGCCCTCGTGGACTCGCGCCAAGGGCCCTATAGGTCTGCACTACATGACGTCACCAAAGTGTGGACTCTGAGGAAGTCCACAAGTCCGGAGTGTGCCATTTGGGACAGGGCCACAGATTTTTGTTGTGGTGCTCCCGCAGACACGCACTGTAGCTGAACGCGGCAAAACGAAACCTCACAAAAGTGAAAACCTGAATGAAAATCCTGTAAGTGCTTGGAAGCTATGGAAGCTTGTTTCCGCCACAGAGTGAAAAATAAAAAAGGTAATAGCGACTTTTTAATCTCACAATTCTGACTTTTTTTTCCTCACAATTGAGAGTTTAGGCTACATCTCACAATTCTGACTTTTTATCCCAGAATTACGTGATATAAAGTCGCAATTGCAGGTTATAAAGTCAGAATTGCGTGATATAAAGTCGCAGTTGTGTGTTAAGTCAAAATTGCGTGATATAAAGTCGCAGTTGTGTGTTAAAGTCAGAATTATGAGATATATACTCGCAATTGCGAGAAATATAGGCTACTTGAAATTCTGACTTTTTTTCTCAGAATTGCATGTTTATATCTCGCAATTCTGACTTTATAATACGCAATTAGGAGATATAAAGTCAGAATTGCATGATATAAAGTCGCAATTGCGTGTTATAAAGTCAGAATTGTGAGATATAAACTGTTCTGAGGAAAAAAAAAAAAAAAAAAGTCCGTCTTTTTTCCCCTTAGAATTGGACTTTATATATCACAATTGTTAGTTTATATCTCACAATTCTGAGAAAAGATATAAACTCGCAATGTGTTATAAAGTCAGTAGCCTATATTGCGTGATATATAGCCTAAAGTCGCAATTGTGAGAAAAAAAGTCAGAATTCTGACTTTATAAGACGCAATTGCGACTTTATTTCATCCAATTCTGACTTTATATCTCGCAATTCTGAGGGAAAAAAACTTGCAACTTTGTTGCTCCAGAGTTAGAGGTTTACCTGTTAGATCATAGCCACTTCTCCAGACACCACTACAATACTGGGCCTAGCCCAAACAATGAAAACATCCCAAGACCATTATCCCACCTTCAACATTGGTCCATATAATTTTGCCTACAGTATATAGTGAGTCCTAAGAGTCCTAAGTCATTTCGAACCCTGTGTTTAAGTACAGATAACTTAAAAAGCCATATATATTGTTTCCTTGTATTAAATAATTTCTAACTCATTAAAACAAGTATTGTTTTTTACATCAACCACTTTTATACATTTATATGTTTATAATTGTATATGTTTATACAGGAGGAACAGCAGAAAGAGGAAATTACAAGAGAAACAAAGGCAAGATCTGTGTCTCTAGTTGATGCTCCTGGATTCACTAACACAAATGAAACCTGAGTTAACGGCATGATTTTCTGTTGTTTGGTCAGGAGGTGTTATAGTACTCCATCATTCTCTCATGGAGATCTGATAGAAACCATAGAGACACTCATTGAGGGTATATGTTTAAGGACAAAGTACAGATTACAGATGTAGACGAGAGGAGAGGGAACGAAGAGGAGAATGATATTATTTATTTATTGAAAACCCTCAGACTGTATAAATGTTTTTTTGTTTTTTTAAGAATCCTCTGTGACATTACGGGTCCTATCATACACCCGGCGAAATGGAGCTCCAGGTGCGACGCAAGTGTGCTAGATTCAGCCTGATGCAGTTTTCATTTTCACGTCCTGCGCCACGTTGTTTAAATAGAAAATGCAATCGCACCCATCTGTGTGCCCATGGGCTGCTGGTCTGAAAACCAGGTGTGTGTTCAGGCACATTGATGGACAGTTGCTATTTTGAGGAACTAAAATAAACCGTGCCACTGACCAACAAAAACCTGGTCTAAAGTCAATGGCACAGTATTGTTTTTTTGTTTTTGTTGTTGTTGTTGTTATTTACAACGCGAGTAGCCTACACTCTTCTTATTACACACACAGGGACGCAGCACACAAATATGCCAAATATTACAATAAATAATTACAATGTAAAAAAAATTATTGTGTACATAAAGATGATAAAGATAAAGATATGGTGGAATCCGGCTTGTCCTGTAGATGGTCTGCTTGCGCTTTAACCTCACACACACACGCGCACACACACATAGAGAGAGCTTTATCCTCGTGCACGGGGAGATGCTTTGCCTCTCTGGAGAAGCGTTCAGTCTTTCCACTTCTAGATTCCGTCATGTAAATAGCGAAGCCGCCATGGCACGAGCGCAACTGGCTTTTAAAGGGAATGGGATATGACATGGTTTATTTCACGTTACGGTCAAAAAACACCCATTACTCATTAAGAGAATAGGGACAATCCTTTTAGACCATGCACCGGGTCTGCTTTCTCTTTCTTTTGTTACTTTTCATTATTCTGTTATATGTATTCTTTGTTTAAGTATAGTCATATGTATTTGTAGTAGTTTCATTTGTTAAAACTCATTATACGCTTGATTGCCTCTGTCTCCTGCTCACACATACATCTACAAAAGCTCTTATTGAGAATTAACAGAGGTTAAGAACCAACCAGACACATATTTTCACAAAGTAAAAGTCCATATGCTGTAAGAAAACAAAAGCACAGAGTTTTTGGGGGGTTTGGAAACTAATATATATATATATATATATATATATATATATATATATATATATATATATATATATATATATATTTTTTTTTTTTTTTTTTTTTTTTATAAACGTTTACTTGAATGGCCACTAAATATTTATAATACATTTGGATGAGGAATTGGTGGCCCTGTAGAGCCAGAGTTTATCGCTTATCAAACACACCTGCAAAACAAAGTCTGGAGCTGAACTTTGCAGGACAGAGGGTAATCACCCATCTCTGGCCTAAATTTAATGTTTTAATGAAAGTTTTGTTTCAAGTCACGATGATGGAGATCAACCACCTGCAAGATATAAATAACCAGATAATAAGACAACGAACAATGTGAACCATGAGAAGAGGGAGGGAGTTTATGATAATAATGGGGTAAATGTATTAAACTAAATGTTTTCTCATTGTTTATAATGTTTGTAAAATGTTATAGTGTTATTTGTGATGTTGGAGGTGATTTGGGAAATAATGAGACAATGATGCAGATTGTAAATATGTTGTATTTCAGCTGATCTTGTTGCACTGCAGAATATGGTTACATTTTTATTTTGTAGTTCACTTTTATTTCTAAAAGTGTGTTAATATTCACAGACTCAGTTTCAAACTGTTACTTGCAAAACAATTACAATACAAAACCAGTGTAAACACTATGAAGAGTAGAGCACTAATGATATAATTATGAGTAAATATCTAACTGCTCATTAAAACACATTGATGTGTTAGTTCACTTGGATACACATTTGGAAACACTCATGATGTTTTCAAATAGAATTGTGTATTAGAAATAGGAATTGTGTATTACATAAAAAATGGTCAAATAAATCAGACCTGCACACTTCATTTAGTTTTGTAATTAAAAAAAAGAAATACATAAGCATAATCATAATCATATGTTTGTCTACAATACAAATAATAATTCAAGCATTAAGCTAAATCTCTCATATCAAAAGGTGCATTGTAAACTACTGCCAGGAATTGATATGTTTAACCACTGCATGCTGGGTAATACAAATGCACTGTAGAAATACAGTATTATATTCCAAGAGTGCAGTTAGATACAAGATAAGTCCTACTGTGGAATTACTGAGAAAGTCATGCAATTGTTAACCTGGAATATACTGTAATTCTACACTAACATTTTTAACAGTAAGATCATGAGAAACATTACAGTATAGGATTATTAACTAGTGAAATAATTGCAAGCTAACTGCTATCCAAACACACTAATGAGGGAAGATCAAACACAACTCAATGTGTTTCAGTGTCATGATGTAAATATAATAATTTACTGCACACTTATAAGCCATGTCCCATTTTAGAGGCTGCATCCTTCCAAGTCCACAAAGTTTGAATCAAGCTTTGTTAAATGAAGCGGTCTTATAGACCTTATGCGCCAGAGAAACGAGGGTGCCGCCATCTTTCGAATATTGTCTTTGAACTTCCGTTTTTGCGGTTGCTCTGTATATCTCTATGGCATTGCTGTCCATGAGTAATTTGCTTTTGAAGTGGATTTACTTAATGTAAAGTTAAAGGTATAGCGGAGGATCTTTCCGAATTTTAGATAAGTCCTGCCCTCTCCACTTTTTGAAAAGTTTGATTGATTCACCAGAATGATTGACAATTAGGAGGACCAATAGTATAGGTGATCCACCCGGAAGTAAAAAAATCCTCTGCTATACCTTTAACAAAAGTTATCATGAGGATTGTAATGTTTAAAGCAGATGTCTTAACAAATGTCAGTAGATCGGAAATATTTTAAAACGAGTCGTTCATTCATAAATACGTAAGATCGCTGTGAAAATACAGACCGGAAGACAAAAGACAACGAGCGCAGCGCTGAAAGGGGCGGGGCTACATAAGGTCTATAAGGAGGAAAGCTGTTGTCGCCTAGCAACTGTCACCTAGCAACCTAAATAAGTTCTAAATATTCACTTTGGTTCATTTATGTACAAAATAAAGAAAAAACAAATCTATAAGATCGCTTTTTGGTAAGACATAAGCCAAATATAAACAGCTTTAAATGGTTTTTCGAACATTTGAATTGTTAAATATTTGAGTAAGTTGAAACCTAATACTTGCATTTAAAAGTCTGGTGAGAAAAGCTACACTTGTTTGTCCTTTGCAGTCTAGGATCCTCGCTCCTGTGACACAATCACGCCTGAAACAGGCAATTGACATCTATAGTAGCGCTGCACAACTCTCCATTTTTGTGTTCTCCTGTCAATTTAATTGTATGTAATTGTATAGACTCCACCATATCCACATTGGGACAGCGTTTTTGGAATTTCAGTCCAGACTGAGCCTCAATAACGTCAATGTGCTTCCGATAGTTGGATAGCAATATAGAAATGTCTTCTACGCCTATCTCTTTATAATTCGGATTTATACATTTTTGAGGTTTTCTTGTATTCTGGATTCATATTGGGCATACGATAGCAATCTGGCTCTTCTACTGTCCCATCTTCGTTTTCAACAATTATCACCTTAAAGAAGTAAGTTGGCTTTACTTTTCCTCCCAAACGCTCCATTTCACTTGAGTCAGACAGATATAAATTCTCAGACCCAGACTCAGACTCAGTATCAGTTCCTTCTGTTGGCTCACTCAGGTAAAGTGGTCCAGTGTACACATGCACATTACGGACGTTGTATTCCAGAACTAGGCCTCGACAATAATTCTCAAGGATTTTCCAGACGCTGCTGTTTAAGTCCCTAAGCTGTGGTGCCATGTTGCTCATCAAGTAAGTGTCATGATAGGCTTCCATACACCATGTGTGATTGGCAGCCGCAGCAAGATGACCTTGATGATAGTGTTCGTCATTAAATGTGTTCGTTCCAAAGCTCATTTGCTTCGGCCAGTTTGGATCCCTTTCAGCTATCATATTTTCAGGTAAAGTACTCTTGTTCAGTATCTCATACACCCATTCAGCATTCTTGGTTCTATTGTCGAATGACATGACATAAGATTTTCTTATCCTTATTTCAGTGTCTGAAGGAACTCCGTCAATTAATTTATAGGTTCTTCTGGCATTTTGTTTATCTTCACTAGATGTACATTTATCAATAATTTGTTCATTATTAAGCATGCCTGAGAATGGGATCCGTATGAAGAAAATCTCTGAAGCCTGACTTGAATGTTTGGATTCCGATGGATCTTTTGCTGAACATCTGCGTTTAAAACCTCCGAACTGAAAAATAAAATAAAAAATGCGTGTTGGATTTACATGATTTGATCATGTACATCGGTTCCACATGAATCAATTAAGTTAAACTAACATAATGTTCACATCATTTCAACATAATTGAATAAAGTCATTTTGTAAACAACCCAATTAAATGAATTGAATTGAATTTCTTTTATTTTTGTCACATGTCTAAATAATAAGATTCCATTAGCTAGCTATCAAACTATTAGTTAGCAAGAGAACTGAGAAGATGACGTTCCTCTTCTACTTCTTTTTATAAAAATTAAAATTAAATTATAACTTAATTAAAAATTAAAGTCTTCATCTACGTCTAAATCTGCGGACATATTTCCAAATACAGTTTTATGTACAGCGCACGTCTTCCTCTGCTTGTAAACAGACAGTGTTGCGCTTCCGGCTATGTCAGGACGTCATCTTATACAGTAGGTGGCGGTAATACTCCTAAAGAGTGAGTGGCCAGTAACAAGAAGAAGAAGTAGAAGAACGGCATCTTCTCAGATCTCGCGCATGCGTCGTGGCGCTCTCGTGAACTCACGTCAGAGGCCCACACTGAAGAAAATGAATAGTTGAATAAAGTCCTTATTTTTGTTTGTTTTTTCGCACAAAAAAATATTCTCATCGCTTGATAAACTTATGGTTGAGCCACTGTAGTCACTTGGACTATTTTAAACATTTTCTTTACTAACTTTCTGGGCCGGCACGTTTTGATCCTTAGAAGCCTATGGAGGAGTGATCCAGCTCTCAGATTTAATCAAAAATATCTTAATTTGTGTTCTGAAGATGAACGAAGTCTTACGGGGTTGGAACAACATGAGGGTGAGTAATTACTGACAGAATTTTCATTTTTGGGTGAACTAACCCTTTAATGAGATAATTAAGTGATTAATTGAGTGATGATTGTTTGACTATTAAAAACACCTGATGATAACAAGCAGAATCACTGAAGAAAAGAGAAACACAAGAACTAAATTTGACTTCCAGACACAGCCTTACGGGCGTTTACATTGTATAAAATTATATAAAATAGTAAACTATATAAAATAGTAAACAGCTGAAAACCCATCTCTTCCATGAGCACTTAACCGCATGAGAGAAAAAAAAAAAAACTCCCCTTTCCCTCTAAAAACTCACTTATCGGGCTTATGCTACTCTGAATAATGCCTGAACTTCGTATCTTGAGCAGTTCTTGCGTTGTTTTTGCCTCTTCATGATGACTCGCTTAATCTAGTCCTAATTTGTAAGTCGCTTTGGATAAAAGCGTCTGCTAAATGACTAAATGTAAATGTAAACTAGACAGAAAATATGATAATTTAAATTAATTTTCCCCACAATGTATTTTAATAATCACAATTTAGAATGTCTGTTCTGTGGCAAGAAATAATTGTTGGTGAAAAGTATATTTTTTAATAACAACCATTTATGGTCAGTGATGAGATTAGTGAATTATTCAAATTAATGATGGTTAAAACTACATCACCTGATCATTTTTGTTTCTGGCTTCCTTTGTAACAACTTGCGTGTTTTGGTAAACATTGTTACAAAGACCACAAACTTGCATAAGAAAGCCAAGAGTCAAACTGCCCAACATCAACATCTAAACCTCTAATAATTCTCAAAAACTAGTTAGTAATAAGTGAAGCTGGTAATGCTGTTTGTGGAGTTGTTTAATCCTCCTCTGCTGAGATCTTCACAGATTTAATGTCTTCTTTTCTCTTCAGTTGATTTCATCTAAGGCTGTGTCTGAAGTCAGTTGTAGTTCTTGTGTTTCTGCTCGTCTCTTTTTCTGTTATCTTCTTTCCTTCAGTGATTCTGCTTGTTAATAGGCTTATTAAGGCTGAGATTACTCTATATTTAATATAAACAGACTTTGTGGCTCAGATAAGGTCCAGTTCTGGTTTATTTCTTTGCTCTTGGCTGACATGTGGCATTGCTATGGCCTGCTTGTGGCCCAGATTGTAACAGTACAGAGACGGATACAATCGCAAGTAAAAGAATGTTTATTTAAAGGTCAGAATACACAGGTCGGGAACAACACTCAGATGTAGGAATGACGCAGGGACTTCAATGGGCAACCCGGTGATGGTGTGCGGTGAACGGCGTGCTCAGGAACCAGGAACAATAAACAATCCAGACGCGTGAACACACAACGAAGCAAATCCACGAAGACAGGAATCCACACGAGGAGATGAGAGCCACACACGGGAACAGGACACGACACCGGGGAAGCCACAACGATCTGACAACATGAGATGGGAATTACTGCACATATAAAGGGAACGGGGATTGAACACAGCTGGCAACAATAATCACCACAATGAGTAACCACACCCACACACACACAACACACACACACACATCAGTAATGAGACAGCCGATTCATGAACCGTGACAGTACCCCCTCCCTTAGGAACGCCTCCTGGCGTTCCCCGATAACCCTACCTGTCGATTGTAATCATCGATAAGGGAGTGATCCAGGATGTCTCTAGCAGGTACCCAACTTCTCTCCTCCGGACCGTAACCCTCCCAGTCCACCAAGTACTGAAATCCGCGTCCCCTCCGTCTCGAGTCCAGAATACGACGTACCGAATAAGTAAGCTCCCCATCTACGAGTCGCGGCGGGGGGGGAACTGGGACTGGCGGATTAATGTGAGAATAAAACACAGGCTTAATTCTAGACACATGAAAGGCGGGGTGAATTCTCCTGTACGCTGGAGGAAGTTTGAGTCGGACTGTCACCGGACTAATAATCTTGGTGACAGGAAACGGGCCGATAAATTTGGGAGCTAACTTGTTAGAAACGGAGCGGAGAGGAATATTTCTGGTAGAAAGCCACACTTTTTGACCCACGACGTATACGGGAGGCTTTGACCGGTGGCGATCGGCCTTGGCCTTCATGCGCCCCCCCGCTTGGAGAAGAGTCTCACGGGCTCTAGTCCAAGTGCGGCGACACCTCTGGACGAAGGCGTGAGCAGAGGGGACCGCGACTTCGGATTCCAGACTCGGAAAAATTGGTGGCTGGTAACCTAAACTACACTTAAACGGAGAGAGGCCCGTAGATGACACTGGTAACGAGTTATGGGCGTACTCCACCATAGAAAGTTGTTGGCTCCAGGACGAAGGATTCTTGGTTACCAAACATCGCAACGTTCTCTCCAGATCCTGGTTGGCCCGTTCAGACTGGCCATTGGTCTGGGGATGATAACCTGAAGACAAACTGACCGTAGCCCCCAATAATTTACAGAACTCCTTCCAGAATTTGGACACAAATTGGGAACCCCTGTCAGAGACCACGTCCGTCGGGAGGCCATGTAACCGAAAGACATGATCAATGACCGTGACCGCTGTCTCCTTGGCTGAAGGTAATTTGGGCAAGGGGATGAAATGTGCCGCCTTCGAGAACCGGTCCACTACGGTTAAAACAACCGTCATGCCCTTGGAGGGCGGGAGGGCGGTAACAAAATCTAGTGCGATGTGGGACCAGGGTCTCGAAGGGACAGACAGCGGTCGAAGTAACCCATCCGGAGGTCGGTTGGATGTCTTACCAGTGGCACAGATAGAACAAGCCAAAACAAAATCGTGAACGTCGCGAGCCATTAATGGCCACCAGAATCGTTGCTTAACTAAAAAACTGGTGCGAGTCACTCCTGGATGACAAGCCACGTTGGAGCAATGACCCCACCGAATAACGTCGGACCGTAACCCCTCCGGAACAAACAAACGATTCGGTGGGCAGCCGGGCGGAGGCGTTACCCCTTCTAAGGCCGTCTTGACCTTCGACTCGACCTCCCATACGAGTGTGGAGATAACTACTTTCTCAGGTAAAATACACTCGGGAGTCACCGGGCGTTCGGAAGGATCAAAAATACGAGATAAAGAGTCGGGTTTGATGTTCTTGGAACCCGGGCGGTACGAGAGAACAAAGTCAAAACGTCCGAAAAAAAGAGCCCACCGAGCCTGCCTGGAGTTAAGTCTTTTAGCAGATCTAATATATTCAAGGTTCTTGTGATCGGTCCAAACGATAAAGGGGACCCCTGACCCCTCTAACCAATGACGCCACTCCTCCAACGCTAACTTGACTGCCAACAACTCTCTGTTACCAATGTCATAATTGCGTTCGGCAGGCGATAGTCGATGAGAATAAAACGCGCAGGGATGCATCTTGTCGTCTGAGGAAGCGCGTTGAGAAAGCACTGCTCCTACTCCCACCTCTGACGCGTCGACCTCCACCACGAACTGACGTGTGGGATCAGGGGTGATGAGAATGGGGGCCGAAACAAAACGACCTTTGAGTTTGACGAACACTGCCTCGGCAGTGTTCGACCACCTGAACGTCGTTCGGGGGGAGGTCAAGGCAGTCAGAGGTGCGACTAGTTGGCTGTAATTGCGAATGAAACGCCGATAAAAATTGGCGAACCCCAGAAACCGCTGTAGGGCCTTACGGGAATCTGGCTTTGGCCAATCTACCACAGCCTTAATCTTGTCAGGATCCATGCGCACTCCCTCAGAAGAGATGATGTACCCTAGAAAAGGAACAGACTGTGCATGAAACGCGCATTTCTCCGCCTTGACAAAAAGCCCATTCTCTAACAGTCTCTGGAGCACTCGTCTGACGTGTTGAACGTGTTCCTGGAGAGACGAAGAAAAAATCAATATGTCATCCAGGTAAACATATATGAACTGATCGACCATGTCTCTCAACACATCATTGACGAGTGCTTGGAAAACCGCTGGGGAGTTGGAAAGCCCGAAGGGCATAACCAAGTATTCAAAGTGCCCCCTAGGGGTATTAAAAGCGGTTTTCCATTCATCCCCCTTCCTGATGCGAACCAAATGATATGCATTACGCAAGTCCAGTTTCGTGAAAATGGATGCTCCCTGCAACCTCTCGAAAGCCGAAGACATCAACGGCAAAGGATAAGAATTCTTTACCGTGATGTTGTTCAGCTCTCGGTAATCAATACAAGGTCGCAGAGAGCCATCCTTCTTCCCAACGAAAAAGAACCCCGCCCCCGCAGGAGAAGAGGAAGGCTGGATGAACCCAGAGGCTAAAGAATCAGAAATATATTTCTCCATGGCCTCCCTCTCGGGAACAGAAAGAGAGTAGAGTTTGCCTTTAGGCGGAGATTTACCTGGCAGTAGATCTATCGCACAGTCATAGGAACGATGCGGAGGAAGAGAAGCAGCACGAGACTTACTGAACACCTCCTTCAGGTCGAGGTACTCCGCGGGCACGTTAGACAAATCCGCTGCCTCACTCTGAAACACAGAACCAGACACAGACGAACAGGCAGACAACAAACAAGACTCATGACAATGGTTACTCCAAGAGGAAACAGAATTATTGTGCCAGTCGATATGGGGGTTGTGTTGAGTGAGCCACGGGTGCCCTAAAACCACTGGTGCTAGTGGTGAATCCATGAGTAAAAAGGAAATGTTCTCGGTGTGATTGCCAGAAGTAATAAGTTTAAGTGGTTCAGTAGTGTGGGAGATTTCGGGAAGTTCTTGTCCATTGAGTGCGTTGACGGAGATCTTGTGGGAAAGGGGAGTGATAGGGATCTGGAGTCTGAGTGCAAGTCCGAAGTCCATAAAATTACCCTCTGCTCCCGAATCCAGCAGTGCTTGAGTGCGATGCGTGGAGGTTGCCCATTTCAGTCTTACCGGGAGGAGGGTCGATGATGGTGATGAGGTCTTCTCGGCGGAGATCCCACCCGATAGTAGCCTCATACTTACTATCGGGCTTGCTCTTTTACCGGGCAGCAAAAAAGGAAGTGGCCAGCCTTGCCACAGTAAAGGCAGAGTCCCTGGGACCTCCGCCTTTCCCTCTCCTCCCGGGAAAGCCGAGCTCTCCCTACCTGCATGGGTTCATGATCTGGAACTGGGCTGACCGCGTTCCCGCCGCTGGCCCGTGGATCCTCAGGATGGTGCTGGAGTCGACTCTGCTGTGCACGAGAAGCCACACGATCAAGACGAGCATCGACCCTCAGCGCAAGATCCACCAGGCCATCCAGGGTCTTGGGAAGGTCCAGGATGTAAATCTCTTTCTGAACGCGGTCAGCCAACCCATGCAGGAACATGTCCCACTGCGCCTCCTCGTTCCATTGGCACTCTGCAGCCAGGGTGCGGAACTGGATGGAATAGTCCGACACCGAGCCATTCCCTTGGCGTAGATCCGCGAGTAATCTGGCTGCCTCCTTACCCGCCACCGCTCGATCGAATACTCTTCTCATCTCCGAGGAGAGTGCCTGGAACGAGGCGCAGCAGATGTTTTGGTTCTCCCACACCGCCGTTCCCCAGAGAGCCGCCTTCCCCGACAGTAGTGTCAACACGAACGCCACTTTAGACTGTTCGGTGCAAAAGGTCCGTGGCTGCAGTGCAAAGTGCAAAGAACAAGCAGTGAGAAAAGCCCTACAATACTCGGGCTCACCTGAGTATTTCTCTGGCGTGGGCAGACGAGGCTCCGGCTGATTCTCTTGCAGAGGCGGGGGGGGTTGAACGGGCGGTGTGGGCGGCGCAGTGGGAACACGGAGAAGTTGTAGCTGTTGGGTGAGCTCGGACACCTGCGTCACGAGTGTCTGAACCGCGCGACCTGTGTTCGCGATCTCTTCTCCTTGTTGATCCATTCTTGTGACGCTGTGCGTGATGAACTCATTCAATCTGGCAGTACTTGCTGTATCCATAGTGGGTCAGATCGTTCTGTAACAGTACAGAGACGGATACAATCGCAAGTAAAAGAATGTTTATTTAAAGGTCAGAATACACAGGTCGGGAACAACACTCAGATGTAGGAATGACGCAGGGACTTCAATGGGCAACCCGGTGATGGTGTGCGGTGAACGGCGTGCTCAGGAACCAGGAACAATAAACAATCCAGACGCGTGAACACACAACGAAGCAAATCCACGAAGACAGGAATCCACACGAGGAGATGAGAGCCACACACGGGAACAGGACACGACACCGGGGAAGCCACAACGATCTGACAACATGAGATGGGAATTACTGCACATATAAAGGGAACGGGGATTGAACACAGCTGGCAACAATAATCACCACAATGAGTAACCACACCCACACACACACAACACACACACACACATCAGTAATGAGACAGCCGATTCATGAACCGTGACACAGATCTGGCAAACAGGAGCGGTCCACCCAAGGGCCATCATTCCACGCTGCATGTGGGCCAGATCATCTTTCCACGTGTCTATGGCAAGCCATTTTAACATTTAAAAGCTAATTTTGACTATCCGGAATTAACATTGTAGATATCAACAATGTCTTTCTGACTAGTCGTAATTACATTTTGGATAGTTGGAATTGTCATTCAAGATATCTGTAACGTAATTGTGACTAGTCGAAACGACAGATAGAGATATCTGTAATTCAGTTTTGACTAGGCAAAACTGAATTACAGATATCTGCAATGACGTCATTGAAAACGATATTAAACTCGTCACACATCTTAAATGACAATTGCAGATATCTGTAATTCAGTTTCGCCTAGGCAGAATTAAAGTTAAAGATATCTCAAACGTCATTATGACTAGTGCAAATTATTGTGCATGACGTTCCTCTATTTTAGATATCCATAAATACGTAATTTCCCCTCCCCGCCCTAATCAAAGAAGAAGTGAGGTTCATTTCCTTATTTCTGTGAATAGAAGAAGAAAGCAGTCATGGCGTTGGCTGTAATCGAAAAAACCACCAGAAAATGGCATGAAATTCAACGAGCCCTCACACAGGGGATTTGTGGAGAGAGAGAACGTCGTTCTATTGAACAGTGTGAAAGAAATCTCGGAAGAATTGAGCATTTGCTATCACCAGACACAAACAATGAACTCAAAAGCAGTTTGGCTCAACTAAAAACTCGAGTAGACGCAGATTTCCATGCTGGGGAAGACAGACGTTTCTCTGTCAGGCGCATTAGTTCAGGTGAGTCTGTTTATCACTGCATTATCATTGCATTAACGTTAAAGGGGAAATCCGGCCGTTTAAAACATTTAGCGGGGTCTCCAACACGTCGCTCGCGAGCTACCAGTAGCTCGTTGCCTGATTTGAGGTAGCTCGCCAAGGGGCCGTTCACTATCGCGTCTTTTGCGCGCTCAAGTTCATTCAAATGTAGGCGCGCGACAAGCGCGCTCATTTTTTCCAGGCGCAACTTTTCAGAATGCCACAAACCATATGACAAGAACCAACCAATCATTACAGGTGTTTTTCTCTTATTTGTTAATAAATCTTGTAGCAAAGCATACAGCAAGCATTTTTCGGTGGTGGAAATCTTTGTCCGTTGTGGAGAGCAGCGCATGTTTGCATAGTAACGACAGACGCCACAGGCAAATCGGACCGAATCTTACTATTAATAATAAAAAATAAGCTAATCATGTGCATTGTAAATATCATTCATTTATCTTTTTTTGACTCATTCTTTTTATAAAAAATGATTTAAAGGCTGAAATATGTGAGGTTTATCTTTTTATAAAACCTTTTTTGTCACAACTTAATTTTAACTTGATGCATAGTAACGTTGCAATTAAACCCTGTTCTTTTTGTAGGGAGAAGAGGCCGACCAGCCATTGATGTTACCAGAGAACACATTGAATTTCTGCTAAAGCAAGGCCATACAATTTCAAAAACTGCTGAAATACTGGGATGCTCCTCATCATTTCTGTACAAGAAATCAAAGTTGCTGGGTATACCTGTTAGAAGTATGCTGTCTGCAATAGATGATGGTGAACTAGAACAACGTGTGAGGCAACTTCAGAGCCAATACCCTAATTCTGGAAATGAGGTAATTGGAGGTCTTTATTTTTAGGCTGTATTTAATTCACATTTGTGTGCCATTGTTTTGTGAATATCATGTCAATTTAGATCTTTTCACAAATCTGTTGCAGATGATAAGAGCCCTGTTGCGCGCACAGGGTGTGCTTGTTACACGGTCCAGGGTGCGTGAGATGTTGACACGGGTCAATCCTACTGCTGCTGCAAGGAGATGGAGCCAGACAGTTGCAAGACGTGTTTATCATGTACCTTACCCCAATAGTTTGTGGCACATTGATGGGAACATGCGTCTCATAAGGTTATTATTACCTTTTTAATATTTTGAAAAGAACTTCAGCAAATAAAAAAAATGGAGTTTACAGCTATATTGTTTGCAGTCTACTGTCAATAGTATCTTCATTTTCAAGTAATATTTGTTTTTCAACCTTTCTAGATGGGGCTTTGTGATTCATGGTGCAATTGATGGATACTCCCGTCTGATTACTTACCTAAACTGCAGCACAGACAATCGTGCCACAACAGTGCTTTCTCAGTTTTTGAAAGCAACATGCCTCTATGCCTTACCATCAAGAGTCAGATCTGACCATGGTGGTGAAAATGTCCTTGTGGCTTTATTCATGCATCTAGTTCAAGGACTTGAACACAGAGGTTTCATAACCGGACAATCAGTTCACAATCAGAGAATTGAACGACTTTGGCGTGATGTATTTTTGCATGTGTTGCAGCAGTTTTACCTTATGTTCTACTCCTTAGAGGATTCAGAAGTTCTAAACCCAGATGATGATGTCCACAGACTTTCACTGCATATTGTTTATCTTCCTGAGATTCAAAAAAGACTGGAGCAGTTTAGACAGGCCTGGAACCTCCATCCGTTGCGAACAGAAAATAATCGCACACCAACTCAACTCTGGACAGAGGGCATGCTCAAAAACATTGCAACAGACAGCACAGCTGTCAACAATGTGTTTGGGGAAAATCCCTACAGCGACCAAAACATTGATGCCATCCTAGCGCAGTATGGAATTCAAACACTGCCTACACTTGATGAGGAAGAGTTCCCAGCTGTTAATGTAGAGCCACCTCAACTCATCCTCACTCAGCAACAACAGACATCTGTACACAATGCAATCCAACACCTTTCTGATCTAAAGATAAAATATCAGGCTTGCTGTACTGCAATTATCAGTATTTTGCAAACTCAGGTATAGTCCAATTCCAAGCCCAGAGACAAAAGTTTATTGGCTGCATATATTATCCAGGACTGACTGTAAGACATTTTTAGTTTAAAGAGCTTTAAGTTATATTTTCTGTTCAAATAAGGCGGTATGGTCGGTGCAGCTGCAGCTGATGCATGGAGCTAATGTCAGGTGTGCTAGATTTGTGGGTGCCAGTCCAAACATTGGCAGTAGCTAACAGCACTGTTGGTGCTGTGTTATGTTTCGTCTTTCTTTTTTTTGTAGTATTGTTGGCTGACAGTATTTGTATTGTTCCTTTCTACTGTTGTTCCTTTTTTGTAGAAAAAAAACCCAGAAAATCATCTAATTAGTATGAATGAGATTTAAATGTTGAACTCTTAATGTATGAAAAATGTGAAACATCTTAAGGTTTAAATTGAATATGAATCAATAGACAAGACTTGAAAATGCATGAAAAAGAAATTCAATTAATCCTTGGAAAAATGGAGAAGGATCTAACTATTTTGAATGGGATTGACAAAATGAATAAAAAAAGATGAATAAACTGGTAATGTATGAAAAAAGATTGAATGTTTAATGGCTTGAATGAAAATTTTAGATCAACAGGTTTAACTGCCAAAAAATCCTTAAAGGGATAGTTCACCCAAAAATGAAAATTCTGTCATCATTTACTCACCCTCAAGTTGTTCCAAACCTGTATGAGTTTCTTTGTTCTACTGAACACAAAGGAAGATGTTTGGAAGAATGTTTGTAACCAAACAGATCTTGGTCCCCATTGACTTCCATAGTATACTATGGAAGTCAATGTATTCTGTAGTCAATTATATATTTTCTGTATTCCATAGTATACTATGGAAGTCAATGGGGACCAAGATCTGTTTGGTTACAAACATTCTTCCAAATATCTTCCTTTGTGTTCAGTAGAACAAAGAAACTCATACAGGTTTGGAACAACTTGAGGGTGAGTAAATGATGACAGAATTTTCATTTTTGGGTGAACTATCCCTTTAACATCAATCCATTAGTCACATTACTGGGGAATCCATCCAACCAAAGGATAGAACGTTTGTGGAGGGATGTATATTTACACGTGCTACAATCATTCTACAGCATATTCTACAGTCTTGAAGATTCTGAACTGCTTGATCCCAGCAACAACCTTCACATGGCATTGAGTCTTTGCCCACAGCTGAAAATTAAGAAATCCCAGCTCTAACTTTTGAACACTCAAATTAACCTTACTCCTCAGCAAATGGAAACGGTTTCCCATGGTATTGACCATATTACAGATTTAAAGATTAAGTTTCAGGTTTGTTGTGCAGAAATTGATAATGTTTTGGTAAACTAGTGTTGCAGATTAGAGTGTTAAAGAATGTTATTTTGTAATATTTTAATATGTAAAAGTTTTAACTACAAGAATGCTCTGTTAAAAAATTAATAGATACTTAGATGGTAACATTGAAAAAAATATATATATTTTCGATGAAAAGCTGGTGAACAAGTGAGAGAACCTGAACAGTTAATGAGCAATGTAACAGTTTTCCACAATAAACACGAACATGCATAATGCAGAACAATGCATTTTATTTTGCAATGATGCACAAACATTTGACTTCAAGGTGCTTCTTAATGGAAATTTAAATTTATAAAAGCTGTACTCAGTTGTGACTGTACCTAAAATTACTTAAGTGTAAAAAGGTAGGCTAATATTAAAGCTTAAAGCATGAGACTTCTGTAAGTCAAATCATTGACAACATTTATTTTATTGCTGAACTATTCCTTAAAAAGAGGAAAAAATAACATTTTAACATTTCATGCAACACCAAAATATGGGCTCTGCATGATCCCCTCTGTCATGTAGGTCTTGAACAGTTCATTATCTGTGTGTATCGGCAGTCGTAGTATAATGAGGCAAGTATTGGCCTCTGGAAAGATTTTCCTGTCTTGATGGAGGAACTCTATTTCCGGGCGGTGGGGGAAACCCAGAGGTGGCACTGTGGAGGCTCCAGTGGCAAACTCCATTATCATTTCAAGAGTGACTCCATCAGTCTCTCCCTCTGTAAAATATATGTACAGAAAAATCACAAACCTCAAAAGACTAACCTAAAATGTGTGGTACATGCAGTTCTTTGACAGCGATATTTTGTTCTAAACAGAATTAGCCAGCCTGTCTAATTATGACTACATCTAGCTGCAGGGTTTCTATATATTGTCTGATTACAAAAAACAAAACAAAAAAAAACACAATCCTAAGTATTTGTTCTGCATAATGGATAGATTTACCAAAAATCTGATAATTTTTCACTTCAAACACTTGTTTTCTTTAAATCTAAGTCATTGTTTTTATTAATCACTGTTTATAGAGGAACAATAGCATAAAACAAATACAAATGACACATTACAAGAGAATTAAAAGCTACATTAAGTAGCGTTAGCATTCTAGCTATTAATTTAAATGCTCCTTTAAATGTGTCCTGCTCAATGAAACAGTCTGAATATAAATATTTACTATAATTGTAATGATTCAGGACAAGGCACAAATACAATTTGGAAAATGGATTTAAGTATTCACTCATTATACTGTAGAAATTTTAAACATGTTGAATTTATTTTTATTACATGGCATACCTTTAACATTACATAAAAACATGTCATACCTTCAACATCGATCAACCAGTCCCTCCAGTAGCATATGGTCTGGTTTTCCTTTGCCCTTCTGTTGCTGCCTTGTGGGGAAAAGTTCACAGAAAAAAGACTGCAGAGGTCCTTTGCTTGAAGGGGCCTCTGCTCATTGACGAACATGTCATTAAAAAGTGCAGGATATTTCTGCATCTCTTCCAGCAAACCGAGAGTTTGCAACCCTTCTGAAAACCTGCATAACAAACAAAGCAGTCAATGGAAGTTTCAAGCTGATGATTAGTTATGTTGTCAAAAAGTAAAGGCTTAATTTACTAACTAAAGTCCTGGGGCCTCATCTACAAAGACTTGCGTGGAATTCATACTAAAACATTGTGTACGGACAAAGCTGTAAATGTGCGTACACACAAAAAAAATCAGATGTATGAATCTCTGCGTACGAAGGATCCCACACATATTCTCTTTGTACATCCCAGTTAACGTAAAACGGAGCGCACATGCACGAGCACAACGCCCCACCTAGTCTCCTCCCTTAATTAGGGCAATTTAAATATGGTAATGAGTCCACTTTGGCAAAAGAAAGCAGTAAGAAAATGGCTAAAGCAAGCGGCAAGATTCGAAACTTTACAGAAAGTGTGTAGGTGCTACTATCGGAGGTAGAAACGAGAAAAAATATTTTATTTGGAACTTTGTCCTCCGGAATTAATAAAAAAAGGAAAAAATATGAGCGGGAGAGTTTGGCTGATGCCGTCAATGCTGAATTATTATATAAATTATTATTATTATTATTATTATTATTATTATTATTGTTATTATTATTATTATTATTATATATATATAAATAAAAATTTTTTTTATTAATATTATATTAGAAATTTATTTTATTTATATACTAAGGGTTGTATCAATTTGCATATGCTTTTATATGTTCTTAATTGCATAATTGATAGAATATTCCCATAAGGCTCGTGTGACAATATATGTAAATTATTTTATAAATTGCAAATGAATCAATGCTTCCCTCGGTTGGTGGTGCGATAGACTTGTAGAACAATTCGTTGTGTAATGTTTGCAACTTCACTTCATTGCCTGTAAGAGTCGCCAACGGACAAAAACAATGAGAAATGTACGTACACTAGACATGAAATTGGCGTGGAGGAACGCACACTCTCGCGTTAATTTCACTGTTAGTACATACGACCGTGAGTGTGAAAGCTGGCGTACGCAAAGTTTTTGTGCGTACGCAAGATTGATACATGAGGCCCCTGGGGTGTGGAAACCCATGAGGGTGAATAATTAACAACAGAATTTCAATATTTGGGCAGACTAACCCTTTAAATCACTTACTGGTCCAAGGCAGCCCGCAGTCTCCCATTCACAAAGAACTCTGCAGCTGACTGGACAAGAGAGTTCCTTTCTGTCAAGTGTGATATATATCTCAAGGCACCAATGATACTTAAGCTGTCTGCTGCTTCTGCAATGGCACAATTTGCCTCCTGAACAGTTGTTGCTTCCTGTATCTAAAACAGTTGCGAAAAAAAGAATGAAACTGTTAAGCAAAGAGAAACGTTCAGCCTGATGGTGGAAAAGCAGCTCTAGATGCCCTGTGTTCTGTATGACACTGATGCCTGCTCAAGCAGAGCTGAGCAACATGTACCCATTAACTGTTTTTATATGTACTTTGAAAGCTGTAGCTCACAATTATGGTAAGGGGCATTATATTTCTGACACACACTTGAGGGTATTTTGTCAATCACAATGCACTGGGTCAGCTGACCAATCAGAGCAGATGGAAGGAGGGGCTTTGTAGAAAACGCCACATTTGAGAGAGGCTGGGCATAGTAGAGGAGCTAAAATAATGCACTGCATATGAAAAATAATGTTTTTTTAAACATTGAAGCACGTCAACATATTTTCCAAATACACATGATCTTTAATAATAGCATCATTTTTAAACAATAATTGAAATTCTCAAACATCTCTGTACCTTGATTAGTTGCTCCCTCAATGTATGATCCCCAACCTCATCCACTGAGGCAGAGGATGTTGGCATGCCACAGATCTGCTGAAAAAGTCTTTCAGAGAAGAAATGTGGGCCAACTCCTCCATGGACGACACACATAGCAATCATCTTCCCCACTGATGCATACAACCTATTCTCCAAAGCTAAAGTAAAACAAATTGCACAATTGGGAGCAAAAAGTCAGAATTGGGAGCAAAAAGTCAGAATTGTTAGATAAAAAGTCAGTAACCTTTTTTATTTTGTGGCAGCTTCAACAAAAACATCTTTGCATATGAAACAGTTACATACACGTGTAACTACTGAATACTTTCACAAATTTTTATTATAACAGCTGTATAGATTAACAGTGTGAGTTGTAGATTATAGGATTATATTTAGATCTACCCTCATCACCTGAAAGGTTGCAGGAACGAGCACTGAGCATTAATCAAGTGAATGCAGTGATCTCATCTTTGCAACATGATTTCTGCGTTCTCACAAAATCATTTTATCATAACTAATAGTGCAAACAAGGTGTAAATAGCATGAGACTAGTGTAGCACTGTCATTATAACGGACATTTTACGAGTCTGGAATCAATAAAACCCTTGAATAAAACCCTTTACTGGACTACCAAGTTAGATATTTCTGAAACAAGCAGAATGTTTTAATAGTACAATGTGAAACTTAGGAAATTTGATTTGTCAGTTTATGAACCCTCAAAAATACAAACACAAAAGATCAAAAAGACTATGACTGTTAAGGTGGAATCCAAAAGCATCATCTGACCAGTAGTGGCGGGAGAGAAAAAAAAAAGCATTTTTTCCATGAATACCAAATAGCTGAATAGCATTAAAACATAACCTGACACAAAAGCTTTCTTTTATAACAGGAGTACTGACCTTGTGTGTCTAGAGCCAAACTCCGGTCTTTCTCATGGCCCTGAAAGACATTCGATTGATGGATGGCCCGCATCAACAACCGCAAGTATTCTCTAGTAGGGCCGCCTTCATCTATTGCCCCTTCCCCATTTTCCTCAGCATCAACAAACACTACATCTAATTTTGCTTGTGGGTTGAATCGTCGCCGCTTGATAGCTTGCAGGCTGCACTGTAGTATGTTTTCTCTGAACACATTTATTTGGTTTGCTGTTGGGCAGATGTTTCCATTGATTTTGCTTTGCAGTTTTTTTAGAATGGTCTGTAGGTCAACCCTGCAAGAGACAAAGATTGGATTGTTTTTAGTCAAATGCTGAACATTATGGTATATTTTAGAATATTGCTAGTTGCATAAAGCCCCGCTCACACATGCAGGGACTTCCAGTCACAAAGCAACCTCATCCCATTATTTTTAAATGAAGAGATGGTGGCTTTGTGTGCGAGTGTTTGTTAATTTGCGAATGCATAAAAAGTATTTAACTAAGTAAATAAGCATATATAGGAACATACTCATCTAGGGCCACGGACCTCCCTTGATCTGTTAGGGATAGATCTACAATGTCTGATTGCTGGGGAGATGGAAAACTAAGTGGTGTCTCTTCATCAATATCAATGACAATTGGCTCTGTATGTTGGTCTTCAAAATTAAAATTTATGAATGGAGTCTGGGCTGTGAACAAAGCCGCAGAGGCCAGAGCGACTGGAGACTGGGCAGGGGATAGAGCCACTGGAGACTGGGCAGGGGATAGAGCCACTGGAGACTGGGCAGGGGATAGAGCCACTGGAGACTGGGCAGGGGATAGAGCCACTGGAGACTGGGCAGGGGATAGAGCCACTGGAGACTGAACAAAGGGCGAATCCACTGGAGGCTGGGCAACATTTACAGGGTCAGTGTTTTTCCTGAAATGAAACACACAGACATTAATGTAGACCAGGGATCAGCAACTCCGGTCCTGGAGGGCCACTGTCCTGCAGAGTTTAGCTCCAACCCTAATTAAACACACCTGAACAAGGCAATCAGTGTTTTCAGGATTACTAGATAGATACAGGCAGGTGAGTTTTTATCAGGGCTGAAGCTAAACTCTGCAGGACAGTGGCCCTCCAGGACCGGAGTTGCTGATCCCTGATGTAGACTGTAATCGCAGACTGAACACAACTGTACTGACTTTACATTTGGGCATGATGAGCTATAATCTGTCATGTACTGGATTTTATTTGGTAAATGTGTTTCCATCTTAGTTTATGTGCATGTTTTCATGCAAAATGCACAGAAATAGGTGGATGGACACATAGCGAGGTTTCAAACATGCAAGACCGATGGAGAGGGGGTTTGAATCACTAATAATAAAACTTTCAACTGATAAAAATGTTTATTTAATGTTATTCATGTTAGATTTCATCTTAACTAAAAAGCTTTCCTGTAGCTCAAACAGTAGAGCGTTGGCACTAGCAATGCCAAGGTCATGGGTTCGATTCCAAGGGAAAGGAAGAACTGACAAAATGTAAAATGTGTACCTTAAATGCAATGTAAGTCGCTTTGGATAAAAGCATCTGCCAAATGCATAAATGTAAATGTCTTTACATGCAAGGCTCATAAATATTTTCTCTCAGGCTAGTAGCAAATTAAATGAAATTGTGGAGGATATTAACTGTGAAAAGATGATTGACAGGCCAGTTTATGGTGTCCGTTTCATGACTGGATAGTATGTCCCAAAAGCTTGCCTAGTCTTCTCACACACTCAAAAGTATGTACTTTTTCTTCACAAAAAGAGCACATACTTTTAGGGCATGGTATAAGTAGGTAAACTGGGACGCAGGGATTCTTAACAAGCCTTAAGAAAACTTAACAGGGACAATCAGGCCAAAAAATGATAACTGATCAATAAAAGGTAATGCATATGGCCAAATCAAAATCATTATGAAAAAAAAAAAAAAAAATTGTTCAAGTGATACTGTCGTAGTAACTTACCAGATAATCAAAAGGGGATGTCCAAAGGACATACAATGTAGAGAACGGTTTGATTCCATGATCTGAAATTGACCCAGTAGAAGTGCTTTCTATAGCATTTGAAGTAGTAGCTTCCTGGATTCTGAACACCTCACTGGCCATTTCATCTGTTCCAATAAAATCAAACAAGACCTAAAAACAAAGAGCCCACGATGGCAAATATTAATAAAGATATCCAGAAATGAGGAAAAATAACTAAATAAAACATCTATGTAAAAAACACCTTAAAGGTATAGCGGAGGATCTTTCCGAATTTTAGATAAGAACCGCCCTCTCCACTTTTTGAAAAAATGCACATGCGCAACACACTACATGCTCCCGAGAGGGAACGCCTATTAAACGTGTGCGAGGTTCTCCTCGTGCACGCTCTGTTTACAATTTGCTGTCGGCATCACTCATACAAGATTACTTTCCAAAAGAAGATTTGCACTTTTTCTCCAAATAGCATGCCAAACTTTACCTGTCGAGTAGAAACTTCGCGACTGAGGCATCAGTGGGAAGCCCAACCTGTGTTTTCAGCGCACGCCATCGTGTGAAACAATCTCCCAAAAACACTCTGATCTTGTTTCTCTCTTCTGAGGCCTTTCTCTTCTTCTCATACAGTTCGTACAAACTTTTTCTCTTGCGACCCTCAGACATTTTCAAAGGACCCGGTGAAACGGCGAGCTTCAATGAATGGCTTAAACCGTAACTCTAGCTCACCACCACACATAAACACCTGAAAGTGCGCATGCGCAGAAAGCGAAAACTAAGGGACGAGCACGTACGACGGCCTTACGTTACATATCACCAGAATGATTGACACTTAGGTGGACCAATAGTTTACACTACCCACCCGGAAAAAGAAAATCCTCCGCTATACCTTTAATCCTTCACAATGAACGTCTTACTTGAATTGGATCAGACATGATGAACTTCCTCTTATTCACATCTCCATTTGGATATTTGGCTTTCAGATATTTTCCATCAAGAGGTTCAACACAGGCTGTCATTCGCTGGCGTCTTTCCTCAATGGCCTAAAAAAAAAAAAAAAAAAAAAGGATATAGATAGAGAGATATATATATATAAACAAGTAATAAAACCTGTTTTAGCGCAATTTTCTGACCTCATGGGATCACAACACTAAGAGATAGTAAATCTTTTCCTGGATTTTTTTTTTTTTTTTTTTGGGGTCCTAAGATTAGACCTTCTTTAACAACGCCGAAAACCCGAAGTCTCTAGGTGGTCTGGTTGAGGAGTAGATAGAAGTGCACGATTGGTGCGCACAGACAGAACAGAAATCATGAGTTAACAATCGCAATTTTGTCCGGTGGAAAATTGCGCTAAAAATTAAACAATAAAATATTTAGTGGCAGCACTAACCTTTTTGCGCTTTTCTTCCAGAACCTCATAGCTGTGCCTCCTTCTGTCCTGAAATACCATATATGTAATACACATTTTGTTTTAAACAAAAATTTAACCTTGGCAAGCAAACTGTGAATAGTCAAATTACCTTTTCTATATCTGCCAACAAAGAAGCATTATATTCTTCATCTTGCTGGGAACGTACAGCTCGCCACTCCTGAAGGAAATAAAGTACAACTATGAGTCACAAATTAGTCATATTTACAACCATTGACAACATCAAAAATAACTTCACTCACACGGAGATTTACAGATTCTGTAGTCTCAGAGCTGAAGGAGATTTCATCAAGTGCTGTAGTGCTGGATGGTTGTTGTGAGTTCTGGGGAATTGCTGCGGATGGTGTCATTACCTAAGAGAAGACAAAAAATATATAATGACAAAGAATTTGTTAGTCACTGCACAGTAAAGAAGTTACTTGAACTGTCACCTAACATTAAATGTGCACTGTGCAAAAACATGTCATTTATATTAAGGTTAATGAAAGGCCAATTCAACTGAATTGAAACTGAAAATATCCATCTGTAGAAAAAACTGTTATCCTAGGGAATGTAACTGCTCAGACATCACACAGAATAAATAGATACATCTTAATACTGTACATTTTAAAAAAAATAACACAAGGGTTTTTATTTGTATTTGTCACTCATCACTAAAAAGTGTATAGTGGACATAAAATCATTAGATGTGCAATCATTTTAATATGGACCTGATCTGAAACCTCTTCTGAGGTCTCATCTACTGCTGGAGCTGCGAGTGGTGGGAATGAATTCTGGGACATGGCAGAGGGTGGTGATGTTACCTGAGCAGAGGGTAACTTCAGTTATAGGCATAGACATTACAGAGAACACATTTATATGATAGTATGATATAAATCCCTGTGCATAATTCCATACCTGCAAAACATTGGCTCGTGGCACGATGTAAAGCCTGCTTTTGCCAACAACAGCTTTTAGTTCCTTCACAGAACTAACTTGCAATTTCTGGATCTTGCGTCCTTTGCCTGTCCTTGCCAATTCAAAGCCTACCAAATTTAAACTGATACGAGGGTAGCTTTGGCAAACAAAGTTGTTTAATTCAGATAAACTCCAGTTTAACACAATCTTTGAGTTTGTGCATCCGGCCTCCGTTGACTCATGCACAGGTTTTCCTAAAAATGGAAAAGTAAACATCAGTATAATCAGTTCCTAGTGGCAAAGTAACATTCATTAGTTGCTGCAAGATCTTTCAGGACTCCTAGCATTCAGGACTCATTTTCAGACATAATCGTAGTGTTGCCAAACCCCAAAAGTACACCTGTATGACAGTTAACCTAAGATCATTTGTGTTTCTACAAAGTTTACAGCTTTGAATCTAAACAAACCCATACACTCCTAAGAAAATTGCAGAAGAAAGAGCCTGGTCTCACTCACAAGGCCATCACACATTTGACCATAATGTGAAAGAACATTAACATACAATATATGGTGTAGCTTGCCTTAGCGTCTGAATGCACCACCCAGATCCTCACACTAACCATAACCACCACTGACTAACTTCAGATAGCTAATGCAAAAGGATTCATTGGGAGGTATTTCTGGCCACTTTCAAAGTGATGCCTTGACATGAGAAAGTGTTGCATAGGTGTAACTATTAAAATGGCTACATGGAAACTTATGGAAATGCATCAAAGAGTAAACTGCTCTACAATATTTCTTTAAAAAAAATGTTAAATGTATTAACAGTCAAATGTTTCCCAATATAGAGACATTACAACAAATCGGACCATACAGGCTCAAGCTAACAAAATTCAAAGCAGCTCATTCCATAGCTTTCTTTGCAAGAAGGTAAGATAAGGTGTACAAGTAAATAACACTCAATTCTTATCTGCTTCAATCTCACATTTACCTAATCCATGTTTAGCCAGTTCCTCAAGTTCTATTGTGGGGGGCAGAAAACCATTATCTGGCCCTGGGAGGAGGAAAAGTTTTGCTTGCCAAATAGGGTTTTCCCTGCGGCCACCAGATCCTCCTGTAAAACACAAATACATAAGTGTCAGCAGTAATTCTTGGCTAAAATGTGTGTGTGTGTGGGGGGGGGGGGGATTCATGCTTAAAATTACTGTAAGCTATTGTTAACATAAGATTTATGAGAGAGATTCACTCTAATACACTTTAATAAAGATGCTGGCATGCATGTTATTCTTGCAATAACACTTAACTTCCTTAGAACAGAAAAAAAGAATTCTCTGAATGCTGAATTCCCCTAAATTAGATTCTGCCAAAAAGATCTTTAGCTTAAAGAGAACTTACAATATATGGCAGAACGCTGTTATCTAAAGCTGAAGGAATTTCACACTTTGTTTATCCTTCTATATCCCTTTATGTTGATTCGGTCGCCTGTAAATTTATTGACACTTAATTTTAAATTTATATGGAAAAATAAAGGGCAACACACCAGCAGGAAATATTGAACTCAACCGTACTCAAAGGAAGGTTTGCATGTTTTAGACTTTTTACCTTGAACCAGGTTTTTAAAAAACTGGTTGGAAAAAAATGTTTAAAGGGGAATTCAGTCTGGTTTTGGATTCCTAATTTGATTTTTAAAAGATGTGGAAATTTAAAATTTTTGCTTTCTTGTGACTTTAAATGTACGAGACTACCTATGAAACTTTCCATGTTATGTCATGGAAGCTGATCTTTAAACACAATTTTTCTCCTCATATCATATGGAACAACCAATATTATCAGCCTGTAAATCATTTTTCTTCCCTTATTGGTTTAATAAGGGCATTGTTTTTTTGTTTCAGACTTAGTAAACAATAGTGGAGACTTTATTCTTAAGATATTATTGAACTATATGGTTTAAATGTATCAAAACAGAACTACATTAAGCTCACGAAGACTAAATTGTGGTTTTAAATTTCAGCTTCCATCTTGCATTTCATCAGTTGTGTAATCTTTCTGTCAGTAAGGTTCTTTTTCACTCGGATGTCTCTGAAAATAAAAAGCTAGATATATAAAATTTTTGTATGATGGTATATCATATTCACAAAGCAAGACAGGCCTACCATAAATTCAAATACCTAAATGCAAAGTATTTTCTTATGATTTACAATTATTGTCATCACTTCAAAAAAAAAAAAAAAACCTCCAATAAAAAAAGCTTTACGTTTTATAAATGTAACTTTTATTTTTTCCTTATCTCTGTATCCCACATGTTCATGGTTCTGTATTTCATTTGTACTGATTTATAATTACGCAAAAAAAAAAAAAAAAAAAGTGAGCTAGGTCTTGTGCTAACAAACTCGTCTTTGTACACTCAATGTTCTCAGTGCTTGAGTTCATAGGGACATGTGTCATGTTGTCGTGCCTTCTTGAGATTTAAGAAATAGCTATTTTTCATGTATATTTGCAGTAGTTCTAGCTGCTAGTGCACCTAGCGAACCCATTCAAAAAGCCATTAGTTAGACCTTAAAAGTGAAGTTTTTATTGTCAATATAAATTTTAAACGAAGTAGCAGGCTACATTTGACTCGAGTACATTCACAAAAAGACCCTATAATGCATTTTGGCAACTGTTTTGCTTTAAGTTATTAAACAACTACCCCGAACCTCTGATAGCACATTAGCAATTCTGATGTTAAAAAATAAAAAATTACCTCGACCTCGATGAACTCGCCGGCGAAATAATCGTCTTGTTGTGGAAAGTAAGGAATCATCATTTCTCGCTGCCAGCTCCTGTCTTGCACGGGCTGCAGCATTAAAAAGACGATTAAAAATTCCTTCGCCCTCTGGCTGCTCCAACATGGTGCTAATCAGTGCTAATTAAGTTAACAGTTAACAGGTGCGATTTGAATGATTAAAAAAACAACGCTCCCGCCTAAAGTGTGATGCGGGACTAATTTGCATACAGATATCTGCAACGTCATTTCGCCTAGTCAAAACTCTAATTTAAGATATCTGTAATTACATTTTGACTAGGCAGAATGAAAGTTACAGATATCTCAAATTTCAGATATCTCTAATCAAAATTTATTTCAAGATATCTATAACTTGATAATAGATATCTACAATTAAATTATGACTATCCCTAACTCCAGTTTGAGATATCAACAACGTAATTTCGCCTAGTCATAACTCCAGTTACAGATATCTACAACGTCATTTCGCCTAGTCAAAACTTAATTTAAGATATCTGAAAAGGAACATTTAGATATCTTGAATTAAGGTGAATTAAAGATATCTTGAACTGGAGTTATGACTAGTCAGAATCAAATTGAAGATATCTCAAACTAGAATTACAGATATCTACAATTCAATTGCAGATATCCGCAATTCACATAGTGGATATCTGCAACTGAATTGTAGATATCTGTAATTATAAACCCCATTCAAATGAATGGCAAAAGTGACGTCATTTGTCCTAGGAAGAATGTCTTTGTGGATATCTGAAATTACAATTATGGATAGGAAGAATGTAGTTGCGGATATCTGAAATGTTCTTTTTGACTAGGCAAAACTGAATTACAGATATCTGCAACACATATCCAGTCTAGCTTTTAAATGTTAAAATGGCTTGCCATACGTGTCCAGATGTGGGCCGGATCTGGGCCGAAACAATGTTGCTATGTTGGACAGTTATAGCATGACGATTCTCTTGAGTTACTTGTTGTTACACTCATTACAAACAAATTTTTAACCAATCTGCAAAATTATAACATAAGCACATTGTTTTCTATCATCTGAGGTTTTATCCATTTGTTTGTATTTCTTCCCAAATTCGCTTGATATCATTCTCTTGCCAGCAGTCATTCTCTGTTTTAATGTCATAGTTAATTATTATTTAGAGTGTTCTACATGGTCTAAGGACTTGAAACAAAAAACTAAAAAGATTGAAAATAAATATTTAATCTAAAGTTTCATCAGATGTGTTTTTCTCGTAAGTGGTCTTACCATTCTGGAATCAAGTTGGAATCAAGCACTCTTGACTCAATCTGGTGTTGGTCTTCAAAGTCTGCAACGATCTTTTTATCAGGTCTGGCCCAAAAAAACAATGAAAAAACAAAAAACCTTTGTGTCAAAATTCTGCTTGATTTAGGACTGAAGTTTATGTAGAGACAGAAAGATACTCACATGATGAGTTTTGTTGAGGATCTGTCAGATAAACAGAAACTTCTGCTGCTCTGATTTACACCAGTTCTGTTTTACTCTGCACACAACACACACACACACACACACACACACACACACACACACACACACACACACACACACACAAACAGGTTTAATAATGTACTCTTTACATAGCGTGTAGACTAAGGTGTTATTAAAAATAAAACGAAAGCTAGTTGCTTGTTGGCTCCTACAATACACCCATCTCATAAAATGTATTCAGAGGAAATACTTTTCATAGACTATAAATTCCATAAAATTCTGCTGAAATGCATATATGACTAATTTGATTGTGACGTGTAATTAATCCATCTTAAAATAAAGTGTTACTGATCTATCTTGTGCAAAAACACATAAAAACAGCTCAGTTTAATATTAACTCACCTTATCAACTATTAACGTTCACTAACATTTCAGTTAAATTAATTATATTGTTTTTTCCTTGATTTTACGGTAAGCTGTGGTTGCCAGTAAATTAATGTTTTTCTACAGTTTGTTGCCGTAAATGAATTTACAGTTGATCACTGTTAAATTGTGTTTCACTGTCTATTTTCATCTTACAACTTTTAACCCCACAGCAAAATACTCAAACGCAAATTGAATTATTTGTGTGAGTAGATTTAATACAAAGTCAATGCAAAGATGCGAATAGACGTGAATTGAATTAAAAAATTGTGCGTCTTCCGCACAAGTTAAAAAATTTCAATTCAAGCGTAAAATTCGTATGACGCGCTGTCGTGCAAGCCAATCAGTTTTCAACAACTGCTTTTTGATAAGTGGGCACCTGTCACCCTCAAGTAATGCTGGAAACGGCTCTCACTCAGGCGTAGTTCTTGGAGAAGACGGTGAAACACTCCAAGTTTTTTTTTTTGTGTGTGTGTGTGTGTGTGTGTGTGTGTGTGTGTGTGTGTGTGTGTGTGTGTGTGTGTGTGTGTGTGAGTGAAATCACTGAGAAGTGTGTGTTCGCCTCTGGATGGTGCTGTGAACCCAGAAACCTCTGCGTTTCAGAGTTCCACAACAGGTACAGGCAAGAGTAATTATCTCCAACATGGTTAATGATGGAGAAATGGCAGAAAGAAATCTAGTTTTTGTTGTTGATGTGCATGAAGACCATAGACAGTGAAGTAAAAATGTAAAGACGCTCCTAATCGCGTGATGTTTTTATTCGTGCGAGTGACACGAGAAACACAAAAACATCCAGCGAGTAATCTAGAGCGAGTAACGCGAAACAAATATACGCATCGCTTTTGGTGTGAACACACAATTACTGTCAACAGTGTTAATTAGACAATTCAGTGATTAATTAAGTGATGATTAAGCATTAGTGATGAACACCTGCTGTTAACAAGCAGAATCACAAGAACTACAAGAAGAACCAATTTTGTGTGAATGTGTGTGTGCTTTTGTTTGTGTTAGATATTAGTTTTATGTGTTAGAATAATCAATTAAGTCATGTTTGTATTTTAAAGAGAAGTGTTCTTGTGTTATGCGCTCACAAATTTACTGTCTTAAACTGCTGATCTAAGTTACCTTGCTAATCCACTGCAGAGCTGATTATTAGCTTGGCCGTAAAATAAGTGATTCTTTCAAAATTCCCTATAAATCAATTAATAATTCCCTTTGAGCTAAATTGACCTGTTTTCCTTACAGTGGCGTCAAATAAACTCTGTGGAGTGTTAATTTTACAGTATGTAGACAAAATGAAGAGCTAAGCATGGCAAAGAGCTTATGTCCTACTGCAAAAATGAGTAAATAAAGGCATTGAGATGATTTTAAGCAAACTGCCATAAATAAAATGACTTGTAATGTGACAAAATTGCTCATTGCTTCTGACCAATAGGTGGCACTGTCACCAAATTAATGTGGTGAGGTCAGGGTGGAGTGTCAATGCCAGACAAAAAGTTTAGTGTCACTAATCCAAAGTGTTGCAGAGATAGGCTGAATGTGAAATCGCCCTTTATATCCTCAAATAAGGCAATATTTGAGGGGCATCTATTTGTAGTGCTGTCTGAAACCATAGTGGATGTTGAGTGCACTCATTCAATCCCAATGTACATTTAACCACCGTCCGAATTTGCTCCCTCGTTTTCATTCAGTCCTTCAAGTGAACTATATTAGGGGACTATAGGGAATAGGGAATGAGGGTTTAGGGGGCGATTTCGGATTCATTCGGGATTGGGTTAGCCCTTTTGGTAACAATCCCTATTGGAAATTATAAATGTTGCAAGTGCATTAACTGCCAATTTACCAATAATATTAAACTTTTTGAACATCCCATCTATAAAAATTACATAAACATTAAAAGTTTTATCACACGTAATACCAAAAATGTTATATGCCCTTGCAAAAATGTTTATGTCGGAGAAACATCGTTTCACTGAACACAGGAGTTTGATTAAAAGAGGTCATGTAACAAAATCAGTTGCAAAACATTTTAAAGAATGTAATCATCCTTTGTCTTCTTTTTTTATTCTTTAGTATTGAACACATAAAAATTCCAGTAAGAGGAGGTGGCACTTACCTAAATAGAAAGAGAGGAGAGGCATTTTTAATCTTTCATTTAATTTTTTTATTTCCTACTGGGATGAATGAAGAGTTGAGGGAATTTTTATAAAAGATAAAAAAATATCTAATGTTTGTGTTTTTTATGAAAACTTCTCTAAATTTGTGCATGTTTATTAACAGTTTTATGTATGTGATTGATGTTAAATTTGTACATTCCCATTAAGAAGATATTCGAGAGCGAAGGAAATCTACCTGTGAGAGGAGATACTAGTGCTCTCGCATCACATGGATAAGGTATTGTCGACATTTGTTATCAGGAGTACATGTTTTAAATGCGACAATGACATTGACCTGCAACAACCCGTGATGTCACTACTAGTGTACACACTAATACACACTACATGAGTATTAAAGGGCATCTAGAGCGCACGTCACCACCTTTTATGTCTTCAGGAGGCCGTTTGTTTTTAAGGCGAATGACAATGATGTCCTCTGACAAGTGCATGTTTCATGAAGTGTGCTCCCTCATGTCCACGGTGGCCCTGTCCCAAATGGCACCCAAGCACTCGTGGTCTTCCTAAGAGTCTGCACTTTTGTGCGTGAATTGGCAAAAGTGCACATCAAGGGCGCATATCGACCGCAGAGGGGGCGCTCGCAAGCACCCTTCTGAGGCCTAAAATTACAAATGGGACACCCTACAACAGGGTTCCTCAAACTTGGTCCTGGAGGGCCACTGTCCTGCACAGTTTAGATCCAACCCTGATCAAACACACCTAGCTGTGAGTTTCTAGTGATCCTAAAGACATTGATTAGCTTGCTCAGGTGTGTTTGATCAGGGTTGGAGCTAAAATCTGCAGGACAGTGGCCCTCCAGGACAGAGTTTGAGGAACCCTGATTTAAACAATAATAAAATGTGTCGATTAGCAAATATTCGCACATTTGCACGTATATTTAAGGTGCGCATCTAACTCCTTTATATTTATGTTTTAAGCACTCAGACGAAATCAACGTTTCTAGGAAAATTATATCAAAGCGGACAGGTTGAAAAGATTATAGACAAGTGTAGGTCATGAATGAAAGATTTGGAAATAAAAATATGACCCTGTCCTTCTCTCAAAATGACATCTTTTCTTTCCCTTTAAAACGCTTGTATAAGTAAGTACCCATCTCCCATATTCCTCTAGCACACATGCCATATGGAAAGACTCGACGCCGCCGTCTGCCACTCCCAATGATGAGAGAAATAAAAGGCTGTCTCATCTCCAGTAAAACACATGACATTTCGGAAAAAGTCAGTTTTGTGTTTATAACGACCTTGACATTATTGATGAACAGACACAGTCTCTCAATAAAATGTGTCAGTGTTTTTATGATCTCTAGTAATCTTCAACCTCTCGACTGGTCCAATGTTTCATTAACTTGATTATCAAAATCCTTTAATTTGTTAATACAAAACTAGGTCACCCTTTATATTATGTTTATTTAACTACTATGCATTAATGTTTTAATTAATCGTTTGATACAATGCACATATTGTGTACATGTTTTTACAGTACTTATATATATTTTTAAATACCTGCATGTAATTACAGCTGTTACTTATCTCTGTAATTACATTTATAATTACACTGTTGACCCACCCTTAAACCACAAACCACCAAACCTGTCCCTAACCTTACCGTATCCCACCTCAATAGCAGAAAAAGTGTTTTGCAATACAATATGAACCCAATTGTATTCATGTTTTGACCTAAACACCCTAAACATGTGGTTAAAGATTACAGCTACCGTATTGGTATGTATTTAGTCAATATAATGTGCTATAAAATCAAATCAATCTACAGTCAATTGTGCAGAACTTTTCCATATCAGACATGACGATTTCTATTAATTGAATACAATTGACATTTAATACAATTGGTATTATTAGGCAATAGACTCAAACCTGGTTGTTTCTTGTCTGTGTGTCAGTCTGTCCAGCTCCTGGAGTCCAGATAGGGAGTGAAAGCTCTCTGCAGGTCTTTATAGAAAGTGGGTGTATGCGTGTGACGTCACTGTTGGCCACACACACTGAGTGGAAAAAAGACTGAGAGGCATCATTAGTTTTCCGCGTGAATCCCGAGAAAAACACACACAACACATGCAAAACGGGAGAGAGCTTTGAGATTGACTGTACAACTAGATTCGACAAGAAATCTGAGGTATATTTACAGACTGCTGAAAGCTACAGAGAAGCAAATGGATCTCAGTTCACAGAAACAACTAGATCATTTTGTGTCAATACCTACGATGAATTTTGGGGTAAAATCACATATTGTATTGTTAGATTGTATTGGCAACTCGTCAATTAAATATTTACTTAAATATTTTATTTAAACACTGACAAAAAAAAAACTGGACATGACGATATAACATTGATATAAGTGATCACATTAATCTATATTGTATTTATGTAAAGCGTTCACAGGCAATCTTTGCTCAGTTGTAAGGAACACTATATCGAGTCCAACCTTCAGTTTAACTGATCATCTTCTGTTTTACTCGTGTTTTCTTAGTTTCTCCTATTAAATCCAGCCACACACAGCTCTTCTGCCTCTCAGTCCGGCTGAGGGAGTGTGTTGGTTGCGGGAAAAGTGACGTCAATGCATTCCCTGTAAACGATGCCTTGAAATCACGTGACATAGGAGAAAGTGAAAGTGTTTGCTTTCTTTTATTATCGTGATTCGTATTCGCCCCAATAACTATAATATATTAAGTTTTACGCGTAATAGTAACCTTTAGAAACGTTCATTTCGCCACACGCGAACACATTATGTTGTGCAAAACACATACACGTATTTATGTGGATCGCTTAGGCAATTTTAATGAGACTGAGTGTCGAGTCAAAGCAAGATCAATCCATGCTCACGTGTCCTGCTGCTGCATTGCAGTGAATTCTTCCATTGTAAAGTGAGAATGTACTAACGGAGCGCCGGGACACATCCGCTTACAAGCGTTTTAAAGGGAAAGAAAAGATCCGACATGATGCCAATTTGAGAGATGGACAGGGTCATATTTTTATTTCCAAATCTTTCATTCACGACCTACACTTGTCTATAATATTTTCAAACTGATTTTGAAGTCAACAAAGCATTGCAACTTATGACAGAGATCATCTGACACATTTTGTCTATATTCAATGATATAATGTCAAGTTTGTAAGACGCTGAACACAAAATTGACTTGTTTTGAAAATGTAATGTGTGTTTTACTATAACATAGCCTCTTTCTTTCTTTCTTTGAGATTATTTATTTGTTTTTTCTGTTCATTTATTCAGTAAAAGGGGGATAAAAAACTGAAGGCTATACTGTGATAATTGAAACCTCAGGATCATCAGCAGAGATCTGACTGTATTAAGAGTTTGTAGTACAGATCATTTGAGTATATGCTGAAAGACTAAAAAAACTGGTTGTCTTGTATATTGTCCAATTGATTTATATCAGAATAAACTATTTGTCATTATCTGTAATATAATCATTTTAACTTACATCAATATTTAATGTTATGCATTGTTTTTAGCCATTTATCTATATAATAAGCAGGCTAATGTACATGCATTGGTTCTCCACAATTGGTTCTCCAGTGTCTCAATATTTATTATCTAAGTCAGTCCTGATTATTCTGTCCAGGCTCATACACAGCAAAATCCCCAGTGTTAAATTAACACTCCTCAGTGTACATATGTGTCCACACTACAGGGTGTTAAAAATTAACACTGAAGCAGTGTTGAAGTTAATGAGATAATTAAGTTAACACTGAAGCAGTGTTGAAGTTAATGAGATAATTAAGTGATTAATTAAGTGATGATTGGCCATTAGTGGTGACACCTGATGATAACAAGCAGACTCACTGAAGGAAAGAGAAACAAGAACAGAAAAAAGAGAAACACAAGAACTACAACTGACTTCGAGTCATTACACATTGTTGCACTTATTATTACCAGTTTGACTTTATTTCTGTCATACATCGACAAAAGTTCTTGAGAGTCAGAAGTAAACAGAAGTTTAGACGGTAATGTTTTATGGAATTTTTCTTTTCAAGTTACCATTTTGGTGGTCAGTGTTTGCTTTAGTTGGTCTCTTGACACTTTTCTTTTTTTAATATTAGTTTTTCTCTGGTTGCTACAACTCTGTGTTTATAAAGCACATTTGTTACTGCAAAAGAAAACATGACCTGCTCACAATATGTTTTGATGATAAAAACATTATCATGTAGTGTCCTGATTCACTGATGTAATTCAGAGTCTTAATTTTTGACTATATGCTTGATGTCTTGTTTTAGTATTGGTGATTGTAGCTCTGAGATTCTATAGTTTGAGATCCAACAGCAATATCAAAAATTTTGAAAATAGTTTGAGCAAAGAAGTTAATGTGTTTAAACACACAGACATCAAGAATCAGCATATGAATCTCAACAATGGTGACAATAAACAAACTAGTGACAAACAGATCAACTATGAACATCACAAAATAAGCTACTAAAGTCATAACAAAACAATAGCAAAATAAAAGCCAACAGAAAAAACAATGAAAATTAAAATAATTTATTCATGCTGCAATGCATGATGTCAGCCATTGATGCGTTCTGATTGGTGGCTCCCATCATGCATTGCAACATGAAGAATTTGTTTGATTGTCACCATTGTTGAGATTCATATGTAGATTCTTGATGTCAGTGTGTGATTTTAAATCCTCCAGATTTTTAAAACACTGCTGGAAGTAACTACTGTAGTGAAAAATTAATAAAACATTTAGAAAAATAGTTTATAATGCTGGGTGCCATCAGTAAATCAGGTCACTAGTAATTTCCTCATCAAATCATAACCAGGGCTGCAGTTCCAAGAACATCTTAAGCCTTACTTGATCACAGACCAGTTGCAACAAATGGTCTATACAATCAAATTAGACTTGTGATGCTTACGGGAAACACAGCCCAAATCATAGTTTGTCTTGCCACAACACATACACTCTATAAGCACAGAGTTGGGTCCGTGTACTTTTTGATCATTTAATTTTCTGTTTGGAATGGAATAACGATAAATTAAAACAAACTCTTTTATTCGTTTTTTAATTTAGTTTAAAAAATGAAAAATTCGATTTTGACTCGATGTTTCATTTTTCGTTTGTGGTTTACAAATAGGTTTATGGGTTTGATATTTCATTTGCACACGTGGGCGGCGCCGAAACGCCCAATTCATCTGATTGGTCAAAACGCTCCGCCTTCAGTAAGCTACGAGCTTTTCTTTCTGTCAGGTAGAGTCAGTACGACAAATCCAGGGGCGGATCTAGAAAAATATTTATGGGGTGGCGAGAGGGGGGCAGGAATTTTTGAGGGGTGGCAAAATATGGCAGACGTATATACACTGAATTTAATCACAGTTAAATTGGCCATAACTTTTAATTTGTTGCTGCCAATAGGGATGGGTATCATTCGGTATTACTATTCTTACCAATATACTCCTTATCGATCCGGTACTTTAACGGTATTCTTATCGGTTCTTTTTGTTATATTAAAAAAAAGGAAAAAAAAAAAATTTAGAACACAATTAATATTGTTTTATATTTTGAAATGTAAAATAAATATACATAGCAAAAGAAAAAGCAATGCTTTAACAAAACAAAACATACGTTATGCAGAAGGGTGCAGGCTTTTGTGTTTTATATACAGAAGACAGGACACCAAAAACAAAGTACAAACACATGGTCAAACAAAAAAAGTATACAATTAAACAAATATACAAATTATAGACCCAGTGCTTTAATTTCAGTAATGTCTGACATAGGCCATAGTAATCGATTGTCGAGTTCACGCGCATAGGTTTAGTTACCAATGATCACGCGCGTGAACTCGACAATCGATTACTATGGCGTTCCACCGAAAACAGGATGTAAACAAAGGTATGAGCGCTGGCTGAATTAACTTCGTTTTTATTAATATCTCTAACATCTACTGCAGTCAGATCCACCCGTGTTCACTCGGAAGGAATCACTCACATTTTCTGTGCACTTGTAATGACACTTAAAGGATGTTAAGAGGCTAAAAAGCAGGCTTACTACTTGCCCTATTGAAGTCAACAGGGTGCAAATTTTAAAAATAGAATAACTCGGTGTAGGCAACACCGATTTTTGTCGTTGTTCTCTGTATTGACAGCACTCCAAATGTACAAAAAAATTAGCTCAATGTTAAAATTGACCGGAGTTCTCCTTTAAGACCAAATGCAGATCTATTCATTATTACGCCTCATATTTTCTCCCAACTATTAACGCCCATACTTAATCCTATTGTATTTGTTATTTCCCCAGTTGTAGCCTGGTTTCATTGCTGTGATATCTGAGAGAAATTGGATTTAATAGGACTGCTTAGCGAATCAAAAGATCGATCTCCTAACTGGCACTGTATTGTGTGTTGTAACGTAACTTCTGCGTAACGGCGACCATCAGTAAACGTTATGGATACAAACAATATTTTATATTTTTTATTAAGCTGTTCTTGTCTTCACTAAAATAAAGATTAGGCCAATCAAAGGGAAGAGTGATCTTACAAATCACGAGGGAGTGTTTGACCGCTGATTTTGGCTAACGTAATAGACTCGCTGTTTTTGCTGATGCTGAATCGTCTTTAGCATACATTCATTACAAATGTAACTTTAAGTTAAACGTGTATTTAAACTACACCTGGGGAAACTCACTTCACCTTCAGAGGCTCTGTCAGGGGCAGCTCTCCAGTAGGGTTGCAAGACACTACGTACTGCAGACAGATGCACTGTGCTGCCTGCCCAGGCTGCCCTGCTGCCACTGGTGAAATTTCATTTTCGCGGGGGTCGCTGCCGTGCTAGTGATGGGTGAAACCATTGTGAGGGGGAGGGGATTCTAAATCGGCGATTTCTGTTTGAGAGGAGTTTGTTGCGGGTCTCATTGGCCTTCAACGTGTAGGCTATGAACATAAAATATCCTTAAAAAATATTATCTGATTTACAAATGGGGTGGCAGCAGGGGTGGCAAGACTGTATCCCAGGGGTGGCAGCTGCCACCCTTTGCCACCCCGTAGATCCGCCACTGGTCAAATCACGCACTATAATAAAATAATGTCTGAAATCACCACTCACTTGTAACTACGCACAATATTTGAAGCAGAATATGTTGCTGGTCACGTAATTCGTGCTGCTGCTACTTGCAAGCGACCCCATTAATGTGAGCCACAGTATAGCCTATGACAGATTATTTTAGCATGATATTTCCCATTGATAAATACAGTGCAAATAGTTCCGTCTCTTTGGATAAAAGGGAAGTGGAAATAAAAATCAATAATAGGCTGAATGGTACCACGATATGTCCGTAACGTGTTTCGTAGATGACCTACCCATAACTGTTACATTAGAGGGGATAACACAGTTTGTACAGTATAAAAAATATGTCTAAAGTTCCCATAAAACATAAAAACCCAACAACCCAATGGGAATCCTTGTTGTGTAAAACATCTGTTCATAATCTGTGATTACACAATTCCAATACGAATAGCACCGGGAGGCGTCTGGAATAACTGCAATGATCAATCCGCATTTTCAAGACAGCTAATTTTACAGTAGGCTCATATTCAAAATGTTCTTGTCGTATACCGCACGACCGCACAAATGCGCTTCCTTATAGCAGACCACCGTTTTAAATAACAGTTTAAAAAAAGATGGTCTGTTATAGTCAGACAGACAGACAGACAGACAGACAGACAGACAGATAGATAGATAGATAGATAGATAGATAGATAGATAGATAGATAGATAGATAGATAGATAGATAGATAGATAGATAGATAGATAGATAGATAGATCTTGAAGTGTAAAGCGTGTTCTCACAGATATGGCTTATTTATGAATGAAATTCATGCATTTATTTGTCATTTAAACTGATGAAAACAGGGAAAGAAAGTAGAAAACACTTATTATCCTGTCGCACCCTCTAGTGGACAGCATTAAGCATTTCGGCCTTCATTGCTCAGAAAAGATATAGAAAAGATATAAGTGAGTCAGACCAGTCTGAAGGTCTGAGCTGAGTTTGGTGATGAATTTAAGTTCTAGGCGGAGTCAATTTCTCATAATATTAATAGGCTACATAATAATAATGTTTAAATATATGCTGGCTTTTTCAAGCCAACATAAAGAAAACTCAGAGAGACTCGACCAATTCAGTAAATATATGTAATAAAAATGTAATAAAAATTGTATTAGTTTTATAATAAAACTACATTTTAAAGGTATCCCGTGCTCTTCAACCAACATGACTTTAAATAACTTTAATTAATCCCAAACCTGTAATTTTGTCAGTACTAATGTACGTTCACTTCTAGCTTCTCTCTTTTCTGTCTCTTTCTTTTCATGTGAACTGAGGCTACACATGCATACATTCATAAATATAATCTTTATTTCTATTCAATTTTCAAAATTATTTATACGTCACACACGCCTACCGGCCTTTTGATGTAAATAAAAGACTAGAGCGGTAAATGTTACGGACATATTATCATTGTACCGTTCAGCCAATCATTAATTTTTATTTCCACTTCCCTTTTTTCCAAAGAGACGGAACTATTTGCTCTGTATTTATCAATGGGAAATATATCATGCTAAAATAATCTGTCATATACTGTGGCTCACATTAATTGGGTCGCTTGCAGCACAAATTACGTGAGCAACAACATATTCTGCTTAAAATATTGTGCATAGTTAACAGTGAGTGTTTTTTTCAGACATTATTTTATTATAGTGTATGATTTGCAGAGCCGGATTAACGCAAAGGCAAACTAGGCACGTGCCTAGGGCCCGATTGGCGGGATGGGGCCCAGACAGAGGGACAAAAAAAAAAAAAAAAAAAGTACAAATGTCCTATCTACAATTTATTTCAATATTTATTAATTCACTATAAATAGTGACGATGTTTATCTTAACCATAGACTGTTACATTACTGCAGTTAAACCAATTAATGTGTGCCGGCTTCTGAAAGTATGTGTAACGAACGCATCCATCAGATGCTGCGAGGCTAAAGCCTAATAAGCACACAAAGAAGCACAGCTCATAATGCAGGTGTGAGAGTTGTCGTCATCTATTTTGGAGTGATTGCAATGTATTCTAAATATAAACTTGTACTGTAGATCAGCGTCATTTCTGGAAAAATCATTCACCGCTTTATTACGAGTTTAAAAGAGCGCGAGCGTCATTAACGTGCCCAGACGCGACGCTTTGAATTTGCGCGTACAATGAATAACATCGCGTCGGGAGCTGACTAGTAAAAAAGCTACAAAATTAAAAGACAAGACGTCTGTATTCTAAGTTAAAAAGCCAACACACTACAACATTTTTAAATGTTTCAAATAGTCTAAAGGATCTCATATCTATGGGTCTATCTTCTAAATTCTGCTGATGATTAGATTCCTGACATTACGCCAATAATTTCACTTTATATATTTTTTTCTGCTCAGTATAGCGATCGTGTCTTTCTCTTCCACTTGATTTGTGTATAGCATATTTAAGGTAGCAATGCAATATAAAAGCACTTATGCTCATCTACTGAAGTGGGATTCTGGAACTGTGAATAAATTGAATAAAACAGCAAAATAACAACAACAACAATAACATCTTCATTAAACAAAAAAGAGATTACCGTAGATAAAGTTTGATTAATATGTACAGTACCGGTAAAAGTCTGGACCCATTACTATTTTTAATGTTTTTGAAAGAAGTTTATTATTATGCTCTACAAGCCTGCATTTATTTGATCAAAAATACAGAAAAAAATATATATGTGTTAAATATATAAAAAGTGATAGTGAAGACTTTTTTAAAACAACTCTTTAATAATCAAAAATCCTGAAAAAAAGTATCACAGGTTATAAAATAAATATTAAGCACCATTTCTAACATTTGATAATAAATCAGAATGATCACGTGGCACTAAATTCAGCTTTGCATCACAGAAATATAAAGTATAGTAAAATAGAAAACCATTATTTTAAATTTTAATAATATTTCACTTTATTATTTTTCTGTTTTTTTTTTATCAAATAAATCCAGGCTTGATGAGCATAAGAGACTTCTTTCAAAAACATTAAAAATAGTAATGTGTCCAAACTTATGTACTGTGTAAGTAAAAATATACTGCTTTTAAAATTAAATGTTGTATAAATAAAAAGGTTAGGAATCATATTTGTTTCAAGTGTTTTTTTTATTGGGGGTGGGGGGCCTCCAACATGAATTTTGCCTAGGGCCTCCTAATGTCTAGAACCGGCTCTGATGATTTGTCCGTGCCGCACTCGTACTGACTCTTATTCTGCCTGACAGAAAGAAAAGCTCGTAGCTTACTGAAGGCGGAACGTTTTGACCAATCAGATGAAAGGGCGTTACAGCGCCGCCCACGTGTGTGCAAATGAAATATCGAACCCATAAACCTATTTGTAAACTACAAACGAAGAATGAAAAATCGGCCCAAAATCTCATTTTTCGTTTTTTAAACTAAACTAAAAAACGAATAAACGAGCTGGTTTTCATTTCTCGTTATTCCATTCCAAATAGAGAATGAAATGATCAAAAAGTACACGGACCGAGTTGGAGCAGCCAGAGAAATACTAATGTTAAATAATAAAGTGTCAAGAGCCCAACTAAAGCAACCACTGACCACCATGGTGACATGAAACGAAACATTCCATAAAACATTACCATCTAAACTTCTGTTAAATCTAAATAAGACCGTGTGTAGATGTATGACAGAAATAAAGTCAAACTGGTAAAATAATAAGTGCAATAATGGCTCGAAGTCAGTAGTTCTTGTGTTTCTCTTTTTTCTGTTCTTGTTTCTCTTTCCTTCAGTGAGTCTGCTTGTTATCATCAGGTGTCACCACTAATGGCCAATCATCACTTAATTAATCACTTAATTATCTCATTAACTTCAACACTGCTTCAGTGTTAACTTAATTATCTCATTAACTTCAATACTGCTTCAGTGTTAATTTTTAACACCCTGTAGTGTGGACACATATGTACACTGAGGAGTGTTAATTTAACACTGGGGATTTTGCTGTGTAATGATGAATGTCTGACTGCACATTATGTGTTATTTTAGATAGCCATTTCTGTATTGTTATACTGTTTTGCAAGTTCATTCTGTGGTAAGTCTCATTCGGCAGATGATCAGATGTGTTGTTTGCGTGCAACTGAAAACTGGCCAAATTCCCATCTAGTTTGTAAATATATTTTAAAATGAAGCAATTCTACTGTCAGCAGTTCCATCAGTCCGCCAGCAGAGGACCTCATCACTCCATTAGGCTACTAATCAGATTCATTACAGCTCATTGCTCCTTATTATGTGTCATGGTGAAGAATTGTTTGCCATTCCCAACTGCAATTATGAGCATAATGAAACTTTTTTCATAGGTACTCAGGGCCATAATGAAATAATTTTTTTTAGTGTGCACTGTTGTTGCTGAGTGAAAGTGTTGTGGAAATTTAATAATGTACTATTTAGTTGGATCAAATGTGGAACAGTACCAAGCTGTGCAGATATAACACTGGCAGTCCTCTGACAGACCTCACTGCACTGAGAGGATCATATGTAAGGGAGTTGAAATATGCCAAATATCAAGTCCAGCCAGTTTCTGAGTTGTCATGAGTGCACAACTTTTGATTTAACACAACTTTACACACTTACAGAAATCCAAAGGTCGCTGTAACAGCTTGTTTCTTAATGTCTGAAGTGCTTGACTGTACAAAAGTGACAAATGAATGAAGATGGCCGATTGGAGAGGATTATCCACACAACATGGTGAGTCTGTTCATTTCTGTTCATTTCTGTTCTTTTCTGTTCTATTGAAATAATGCAGCGTCGAACACAAGTTCTGTGAATTTAAAATCTAAATATTGTATGGAGAGATGAAATACCTTACAATTCCAACAATAAGACATGTCAATTCATTATTTCATCATTAATGATAATACTATTTTTTTAACAGGTGAAGATCAGGGAAGTTCAGGATTAATTAACAGAAGAGGAAGCAAACGTCTGCCTCCAAACAGTGAGTTTTACATTTAGATAAAATATAGTCCAACAAGATATGCGACCCGTGCTTGCAAAATTAGTCGGAATCCGCACAGGATAATTACGAGCTACAGACAAAACAAGTGAAAAATGTCAATTTTGGTTGAATGAGTTTTTTACAAAAATTAGTTCATTAAGCCCTCTTCTAGCGACCCCATTGCTCCAAATAGCAATTAAACATCTAAAAGTATATTTATTTTTTGCATTTTCTGAGAGGAGTACCTTTCCTTTCCTCGTGAAAAATGCTGTTTTTCTCTGCTCGCTTTCAATGACTGGCACTTCCCCTCAGCACAAGTTTGGTATCGTTTTTAAGTGCAGCATTACAACTTTGTGAATATTCATAGCAAATTCTCAATGGCATCAGTATGAACCAAAATAATCCATGCACTAACCACTTAATGATTCCAGGGATTTTTTTTTTTTAACTATCTTGGAATATAATGAATACCTGAATTTGAATAAAATCTCCCATAAGTACAAGACATATATATTGTGTATATGAGGCTAACAGCAATAAGTTTTGTTGGGGTCACGCAGATGTTAAAGCCTCCTGTGGGAACACAATCTTTGGACGAAACGTGTTCTCAGAGTTACTGTCCTCCTTACATTTGTTTGAGAGGCATGATGGGATGGTGCTGGAGAGACATGTGTTGGTCATCAACACTCCTGACCTGCTCAATCCTGCTCTCTCTCCTGAAGAACAAGACCTGAAGAGATTCTTCTATCTGTCTGATCCTGGACCTTATGCCCTTCTTCTGGTCCTCAAGCATGGCACATTTACAGAAGATACAGATGCTCTCAAGCTCATTAACATCATTTTTGGTTCAGGTGCATCTGAGTATGTTATTATAGTCTTCATGCATGAGGAGCAGGAGTATGTGAGTGTTAAAGACTCTGACACTGACAAGAGATCAGTAAAGTCCCTACAGCAGATCTGCAGACGACCACCCTATCATCTACAGAGGAATGGAGACCAGTCACAGGTGCAGACACTTCTGGAGAGCATCGAGAAGATGGTGGAGGAAAACGGAGGCCATCATCTAAAGATTTCTGATGACCCAAGACCTTTCCTGATGAAAGAAGACACAGTTTGTCAAATAAGACGCATAAAGGTAAACCTTTACCTCCAGCTCATTTGAAATATGAATAGAGGATTATTAATAAAAATATTTATGAATTGGATAAAAATAATATATATATATATATATATATATATATATATATATATATATATATATATATATATATAATATATATATATATATATATATATATATATATATAAATATATAAAGTAAGCTTTCTTATTTTTGTTTGACATTAGTCAGTTTTCCACACTGCAAAAACTCAAGTGTTCAATTAACTCTCCTGGGAGACCACACTGAGTGGTAAAATAAGGGTGTTAAAGGAACACTGAAGAAGTGTTAAAGTTAATGAAATAATTAAATTATTAATTGAGTGATGATTGAGCATTATTGAAGACACCTGATGTTAACAAGCAGAATCACTGAAGAAGATTCACAATTTGTTGTAATATGTTTAGAGTAAACACTATTAATGCCCAAAAGTCAAGAGTCAAACTGCCCAACTAAATGATACACTGATCACCATAAATGTGACCAAACATTTTCAATAAAACATCAACATCTTAACCTCTGTTAATTTTCAAAAATAACTTCTGTAAATTAATGGTTAAATATAGTTAATCTAGTTAGTAATAAGTGAAGCTGGTAATACTGTTTGTGGAGTTTAATCTGCTAAGATCTCGAGAGATTTAAGTCTTGTTGGACTTCATGCAGCTCTGCGCAGACCGATCGGCGGGCGGCTGTAAGCAGTGCATGCTGGTTAGAAATTGTGTCCGACTTGAGACAGGGCCGACACCGCGTGACTGTGACGTATGACATCAGCAGCCAGAGGATACAGCCAGAGCAGCTTCTCCAGAGCATTTCACGAGCTCTGATGATGACACAGCTGTTCCACAATTGGCCGGATTCACTGCATGACAAATATCACGTGTGTTTCGTAGTAGAACCCTGTAAGGACATTAGCTCTAAGGGGAAATATTAATAATAATCCATAATTACCAATTATGATTAATTATTAATATTTGGGTCAGTTAATCAGATTAACTTTGAGGTAAGCCAAAGTAATATTACAATCAATTAATCAGTTCCAAAGAACTCTTTGATTATTCATTTATTCTAAGGACAATGTATTGTTCATGGTCGCTGAAAAATAATTATTCCTTATGTACAGCAATTAGCATGTAGCAAGATCAAAATCGTAAAAGGGACTTTGTATGCAAACAGAGGATCAGAAACCAAATTCATAATCCTGCACAAATTTTATTAACTAAATCACAAACATAACTAACACTAAACAAACATAAATACATTCATACATCCATACATACATGCATACCGACCATATCGAGACCAAACATGGTTACATAGACAGTTGGTCTTGTAATAACTACATAGTATCAAAGAGATCATAGTATCAACAGAATTATTAAAAGACAAAACACACAACAGTAAATCATTCTCAAAATGTTCTGGAATGCCTGTTCATTTCATGTCAGTCAGTTCATCAATAAATGAATGCAGGAGAGTTTGTTCTGATATCTGTGGCAGAGTTAGTTACTTGTTAGCATTCCTGAGAGTCATAAAACATCCTATCTGATCGCGGCCATGGCAACCAGGCCCCTTTCACCCCGCCTGGGGGTTGGGACCCTGCTCTCGGATGGAAGTTTTAAAGATTGGTGTGTGCATATGGCAAATAATTGTGTCTGATTTGTCTCAGTCGCTACAACGATTTAAAGTAATTAATTACTGGTACAATTGACATTTAATACAATTGGTATTATTAGGCAATAGACTCAAACCTGGTCGTTTCTTGTCTGTGTGTTAGTCTGTCCAGCTCCTGGAGTCCAGATAGGGAGTGAAAGCTCTCTGCAGGTCTTTATAGAAAGCGAGGGTATGCGCATGATGTCACTGTCGGTCACGTGCACTGAGTAGCAAAAAGACTGAGAGACATCATTAGTTTTCCCTGTGAATCCCAAGAAAAACACACAAAACACATCTAAAACGGGAAAGAGCTTTGAGATTGACTTTACAACTAGAATTGACAAGAAATCTGAGGTATATTTACAGACTGCTGAAAGCTACAGAGAAGCAAATGGATCTCAGTTCACAGAAACAACTAGATCATTTTGTGTCAATACGCAGTATTTTGGGGTAAAATCATACACTAGCCTATAGCCTATTGTATTGTTAGATTGTATTGACAACTCATCAATGAAATATTTACCATCGTATATTCTGCATAATTGGACGTTTTTAAATAAACACCGAAAAAAAAAACTGGTCATGACGATATAACATTGATATAAGTGATCACATTGATGTATCTTATTGTATTTATGTAGAGCCTTCACAGGCAATCTTTGCTAAGTTGTAAGGAACACTATATAGAGTCCAACCTTCGGTTTAACTGATAATCTTCTGTTTTACTCGTGTTTTCTCAGTTTCCCCTATTAAATCCAGTCACACACAGCTCTTCTGCCACTCAGTCCGGCTAAGGCCTGCATACTGTACGCTGAAAGACTAATAAACTCTTTGTCTTGTAGGCTATTTGTCCAATTGATTTGTATCAAAATAAACTATTTGTCATTGTGGTGATCTGTAATAAAATAATTTTAAGTTAAATCAATATTTAATGTTATTATTTTTTAGGCACTTATCCATGTAATAAGCAGGCTAATGTACAGCATTGGTTCTCAATATTTATTATCTAAGTCAGTCCTGATTTTTCTGTCCAGGTTCATATTATGATGACTGTCTGACTCCTACCGTTTTTTATTCCTGTTTTGCTAAATAAACGAACAAACAAACAAATAAATAATCTCAAATAAAAGAAAGAAAAAATAATTATTTGAGTAAGAAAGAAAGAAACAGGCTGTCTGATATCCATTAAAACACACATTACATTTAGAAAACAAGTCAATTTTGTGTTCAGTGTCTTACAAACTTGACATTATAGCACTGAATATTTACTCTATCAAATAATGTCAGATGATCTCTGTCATAAGTTGCAATGCTTTGTTGACTAAAAAATCAGTTTGAAAATATTATAGGAAATAAAAATATGACCTTGTCCATCACTCAAATTGGCATCATGCCGGATCTTTTCTTTCCCTGTAAATCGCTTGCATAAGCGGGTGTGTGTCGGTGCTCCATTAGTACATCCTCACTTTACAACAGAAGAACCACTGCAATGCAGCAGCATGACACGTGATGTATTGATTTTCTGTTTGAACTCAGAGTAAGGGATTTTTATTAGTCTACATAATATCGGTTTCCTCTCATGCTAGCTTTTTATTATTATATTCAGAAATAAGACAAAAATGCATTTAGTAAATTCCTCCAGCGCAGAATTGCGAAAACCTCGATTAAGTCACAGTTAGTGTTGGCCTACTGCTTTTAATTTCATTTATACTAAACAAACAAACAAACAAACTTAAATGACCATCAGTCCTCGAATAGGAGCCAGTTTCAGTATTTTCCACATCTCCCACATTCTTCTGGCCCACATACCGGACGGCGATGACTCAACAGTTTCATTCAAATTGCCTAAGCGGTTCAGATTTATGTGTTTTCCACAACACGTGTTCGCGTGTGATGAAATGAAAGTTTCTAGAGGTTACTATTACATGTAAAACTTAATATAATGTACGTATTGGGGCGAATACGAATCACGAATATGAAAGAAAGCAAACACTTTCACTTTATCCTATACCACGTGATTTCAATGTATGGTTTACAGGGAATACATTGACGTCACTTTCCCGCAACACACTCCCTCAGCCGGACTGAGTGGCAGAAGAGCTGTGTGTGACTGGATTTAATAGGAGAAACTGAGAAAACACGAGTAAAACAAATGATTATCAGTTTAAACTAAAGGTTGGACTCAATATAGTGTTCCTTACAACTTACCAAAGATTGCCTGATGTGAACACTTTATATAAATACAATATGTCTAAATCAATGTGATCACTTATCAATGTTATATCGTCATGTCGTCCAGCTTGTCAGTATTTAAAAACGTCCAATTATGCAGAATACGAAGGTAAATATTTCATTGATGAGTTGTCAATACAATCTAACAATACAATATATAGTGTGTGATTTTACCCCAAAATTCAGCATATTGACACAAAATGATAACTGCAAATCCACTTTTCTCTGCCTGGATCAAGTTGTTTCTGTGAATCTCAGTGATTAATTTGCTTTTCTGTTCTGTAGCTTTCAGCAGTATGAAATATACCTCAATATTTCTTGTCAAATAGTTGTAAAGACAATCTCAAAGCTCTTTCCCATTTTAGATGTGTTGTGTGTGTTTTTCGAGGGATTTATGCTGAAAACTAATGCTGCCTCTCAGTCTTTTTGCCACTCAGCGCGCGTGACCGCAGTCAGTGTATGTGGCCAACAGTGACGTCACACACATACACTTGCTCTATATAAAGACCTGCAGTCACTTTCACTCCCTATCTGGACTCCAGGAGCTGGACAAACTGACACAAAGACAAGAAACAACCAGGTTTGAGTCTATTTCCTAATAATACCAATTGTATTAGTTATCAATTGTATCAGTAATTACTTTAATAGAAATCGTCATGTCTGATATGGAAAAGTTCTGCAAAATTGACTGTAGACTGATTTGATTTTATAGCACATTATATTGACTAAAACACTTCCTGTTTTCGAATGCGCATGCGTCGCGTCTGAACGCGTTGTTGTCTTTGGAGCTCCATCGATTTGATTTATAAATCTTGATTTTATTCTTTAAACTTACAACAAACATTTTCTACTTTACCTCACTGAGAAGCACTACTGCTCAACCCTCATAGTTACAACGCGGACTGTTGAGCAGACGCGTCTCAAGCCTATTATTGATCCAACGCTGGATACTCCTATAGGTTACGTCCGTGGATCACGGCTGAACGCGTCTTCTCAACACTCACTTACAAACATTTTTCGCCTGTCGTGCGTCTACTCTACACCCGTACCACTAAAAAGACGGATTATATCTAAGACTTCAATCATAAATTACAACGCGGACTGTTGAGCAGACGCGTCTCAAGCCTATTAGTGATCCAACGCTGGATACTCCTATAGGTTACGTCCGTGGATCACGGCTGAACGCGTCTTCTCAACACTCACTTACAAACATTTATTGCCTATCGTGCGTCTACTCTACACCCGTACCACTAAAAAGACGGATTATAACTAAGACTTCAGTCATAAATTAGTATTAATATTGATAGCATCACTGGTAGCTTCGTTGCTAACTTACTGTCCATCTGTTAAAATGGCGAATATATCAGATGTAAGTAGTCTACCTTTTGGTGCAGGTGAGGACACATTTGAGCTGCACGCACTACAGTCTGAGCTGGAAGCTGTTGAGAAACAGATCCACGACCTTTTATTGAGACAAGCCGAGCTGATAGACCGGCGGTTAGCTCTTGAAACATCACGCGCCGATGCACACAAATCAGAGATTAACGTTACTAACCCGCTGACTCCGACTTCGTCTACTCCGTGCGTTTCTCAACATCGGTCCCGAGCGCCGAGGTCGCGATCAGCCATGGTCTCGTTCACTCCGGCTCCAACACGCCACCACGAAGCCTGGGTGGTTCCGCAGCGGAAGACGCGAGTCAGGTCTAGACCAAGACTCTCTCCGACCCTCCCGGTTTTCGAGTTATCCACACAAAACCGCTTCTCCCCTCTTCGCGAAACAGAACGCGATGCTGTGATCATCGGCGATTCCATCGTTCGGCACGTACGCGCAACGTTAGGTAAAAGTAAGGTGCACAGTCACTGCTTTCCTGGTGCTCGTGTTTCTGAAATCGCTACTCACGTTCCCGAGATTCTGAACGGTGACGAGCGCGTCGGAACTGTGGTCCTACACGCGGGAGTGAACGACATCAGGATGCGCCAGACGGAGATTCTGAAGAAAGACTTCAGGAATCTGATCGATACGGTACGCAGCACATCGCCTGAAACAATGATCATAGTGTCAGGACCGCTTCCCACGTACCGACTAGGACATGAAAAGTTTAGCAGATTATTTGCGCTAAATGAATGGTTAATGTCATGGTGCAATGAGCAGAAACTGCTCTTTGTAAATAATTGGAATCTGTTTTGGGAGCGTCCTAGGCTTTTCCGTGCCGATGGCTTACACCCAAGCAGATTCGGAGCAGATCTTCTGTCGGATAACATCTCCAAAATGTTAAATACCTTTTGACTAGTAACCAAAAGTCCAAATCATAGTCTCTGCTGCACCAATTTAACTGATATAAATACTAGTGTAGAATATTGCATAGAAACCGTGTCTATTCCTCGTTTAGTGAGATCAAATAATAAATCTACTGCAGGATCTAGGAAAAATCTAATTGTTATTAAAACAGAAAATGTTGCTATTAGTAAACAAAAACAATTTCTAAAGCTAGGTCTTCTAAACATTAGATCACTCACACCTAAGGCAGTTATTGTAAATGAAATAGTCACAGATAATAGCTTCGATGTACTTTGCCTTACTGAAACCTGGCTTAAACCAAATGATTATTTCGGTCTAAATGAGTCTGCTCCTCCTGGATACTCCTATAAGCATGAGCCCCGTCTGATTGGTCGTGGCGGTGGTATTGCAACAATCTATAGAGATATTCTCAATGTTACTCAGAAAGCGGGTTATAAGTTTATTTCGTTTGAAGTACTTGTGCTAAATGTTAAGCTCTTAGACGCTAGAAAAACATCCCTATTATCTCTAGCCTTGGCTACCGTATATAGACCGCCTGGGCCTTACGCTGATTTCCTAAAAGAGTTTGCAGATTTTCTCTCAGACCTATTAGTCAATGTCGATAAAGCATTAATTGTTGGAGATTTTAACATACACGTAGATAATCCAAATGATGCGTTAGGGGCTGCGTTTACAGATTTATTAAATTCATTTGGGGTCAAGCAAAACGTCACCGGACCAACTCATCGTCTTAATCATACACTCGATTTAATTATATCACATGGAACCGATCCAACCGATATAGATATTATACCGCAAAGTGATGAAGTCACTGACCATTACATGGTAACTTGCATATTACGTACTGCTGTAATATGTCATGCGGCGCCGCGTTATCAACCAGGCAGAACAATCCTTCCATCCACCATAGATAATTTCTCAAATTGCTTATCTGATCTGTCTCAGCTGCTCAGTGAACCCAAACAAACAGATTAACTAGAAGAACTAACTAGCACTATGAGCACTATTCTCTCTAGAACATTGGATGTTGTTGCACCTATTAGGCCATCCTTAAAAATATTCTTGTTTGCCGTAACCCGACCGACCCTGTCAATTTAGTACCGACCCAATTATTTATTTATTTTCCCTTTTAGTCCGACCGACTTGCCGGTTGTAAACTTGCGTTAAGACCGACCAATTTTTTTTTAACTCTTCAAACAACTAATACAAATGCAATAAAATAATATTAGTTATTAAGTATTGTGAATATAAATTGCTTAGACATACATACAAACATAAGCTACGTTCTTTCTTTTAAATAAAAACTCGTGGCGCGTCATTATGTTTACACCAGGTTTACGCATGTCACACGGCCTGCAGGCTAAGATCGCTCCGTTTCATTCACTGTCAATGGTTCGCGCTTGGTAATGATGGCTGCGGCTTTACTCTAAAGATTATTTAATTTTTATATGTTGTTGATAATGGTTTATTAAAAAATAAACATGTGAAAGCGTGTTATATAGGCTACATGTCATGTTTTAGTCAGTAATGACGACGCTACTGCAACACGCATCGCCGCAGATGAGAAGCTAAGCATCAACGTGCTATCGCAAATCAAAGTGAAAGTAAGTCGCAGACGCTTAACACACGATCATCTTCATTAAATGTAAAGAAACGAAATGATCTTACCAGGGCTGTTTCCGCTTTCTCTTATTGCGGGCTTTGATTCAGAAATTTTAGCTGTTGACCAATAAAATAATAACTGTTGCTTTCGGTGCACTGCATTAAATCTGCATATAGCGGGAATTAAAGATCGGTTATATCCGCAAAAAAACAACAACACACATCTATGTAACCAGGTGTAAATAATTTAATCGTTTTGATCAATCAGATTGCAATCCGATCTGAGAAAACGCAAAGTGGCCTGGTGTAAACAGCCCCTAGACATCAGTGAAAAATGTTCTCTCAAGACCCCCCCGTCCCCGATTTTTTTTTATTATTAAAAAAATATACTTTTTTATATTATTTTTTATATAAAAAAATATAGACCTACCTACCGACCCTTTTTTTCTTTTTTTTTTGCTGTTACTGCAAACCAAAATATTTTTAAGGATGGCCTTAGATTAAAAAAGGTCAGAGAGAAAATTAAAGCACCATGGTACAACAATACTACGCATGTTCTAAAGAGAGAAACACGTATTTTAGAGCGTAAATGGAAACAAACTAATTTAGAGGTCTTTAGAATCGCGTGGAAAGACAGTATGTCACGTTATAAAAAGGCCCTAAAAGCAGCCAGGGCTGAGCACCTCCGCAAACTAATAGAAAATAACCACAATAATCCAAGGTTTTTATTTAACACCGTGGCTAGACTAACAAATAAACAGACGTCACCCGAACAAAATATCCCGTTACAGTTTAGTAGTAATGATTTTATGAAGTTCTTCACTGAGAAAATAGAAAGCATCAGAACCACAATTGTAAACATTCAATCTTCAATTGCGCCTTATAATTCAGCCTTAATTATCACCCCGCAAGAACAATTGCAGTGCTTTACAACTATAGAACAAATAGAGTTAAATAAACTTATCACTTCCTCTAAAACAACAACATGTTTATTAGATCCAATACCAACTAAACTACTGAAAGAAGTGTTACCTGTAGTGGAAGAGCCTCTTCTCAATATTATTAACTCGTCTTTATCTTTAGGTCATGTTCCAAGAACATTTAAACTGGCAGTTATAAAACCTCTCATTAAGAAACCACAATTAGATCATAATAACCTAGCAAATTATAGACCCATTTCAAATCTTCCATTTATGTCTAAAATATTAGAAAAAGTGGTGTCCGCTCAATTGTGTTCTTTCTTGCAAGAAAATAATATCTATGAAAAGTTTCAGTCAGGATTCAGACCGCACCATAGCACTGAAACTGTGCTCGTTAAAAGCACAAATGATTTACTTTTAGCTTCTGACCAAGGCTGTATCTCAATACTAGTTTTACTTGATCTTAGTGCTGCGTTCGATACTATAGATCACACAATACTCTTAGATCGACTACAAAATTATACTGGTGTTCAAGGACAAGCATTTAGCTGGTTTAGATCATACTTATCTGACCGCTACCATTTTGTCTATTTAAATGGAGAAAAATCGATCATAACTCCAGTAAACTATGGAGTGCCGCAGGGATCTGTGTTAGGCCCTCTATTATTCTCAGTATATATGATGCCACTTGGAAATATTATAAGGAAACATGGAATTAGTTTCCATTGTTATGCTGATGACACTCAAATATATATTTCATCAAGGCCAGATGAAAACGCTAAATTATCCAAATTGACAGAGTGTGTTAAAGATATAAAAGATTGGATGACACGTAATTTTCTTTTATTAAATCCAGACAAAACAGAGGTACTACTTATCGGTTCAAAAAAACGCCCACAAAACCTCTCGCAATACAACTTTAATATACACAGCAAAAACTCCAGTGTTAAATTAACACTCCTGGGAGTGTATATGAGTCCACACTCAAGAGTGTAAAGTGTTAAAATATGAGTGTTAAATTAACACTCAAGAGTGTTAAAGTTAATGAGATAATTAAGTGATTAATTGAGTGATGATTGAGCATTATTGAAGACATCTGATGTTAACAAGAAGAATCACTGAAGGAGAAAATCACAAATTGTAAGCCACCGTTATGGTGATCATTGTTTGCTTTAGTTGGGCTCTTGACCATTATTTTATTAACTTTAGATTTTGTTTGGCTGTTGAATCTGAGTTATAACTGCCAAATGTTATAACTGATGGTGTTGGTTATATTATGACAATCATCATTTGAACTTGATCAGTGAACTCATTAAGATCCTAATTTCTGACTTAGATTTATGTTGTTGATCACAGCATAACTGTGATTCTGCATAAATATCCAGAGTTTTAGATATAATACAAAGGATTTCTTAAGTTGTTTAAAAAAAAAAAAAAACACTTTCTTTTAGGCACACACAGACATCAAGATTCAGTCTATGCATCTCAACAATGGTGACGAGCAGAATATTCAATTAGGAAAAGTAAATTACATAGACAATTCAGATCATAATTTATTCATAGCGCAATGCATGATGGGAGCCATTAATGAGTTGTGTTTGGTGGCAGCCACTGCAACATGCTTTATTATTGTCACCATTGTTGAGATTCACAGGCTGATTATTGATGTCTGTGTTTCTAAAGAAATTCTTTTGAAAGTCTTTTGATCAGAACAATGTTTTTTAAATATTTTTGATTATATGACAAATCCTGAAAATCATATGCTGTAGAATCACAGAGCTGTTGTAATTAACAAGTTAAACCAATCTCAATAAGTTTCGTTTTTCTGATCACATCATGATTATGTCAAAACATAACCAACACCATCAGATCACATTGTCTCTTTGTTCATCTGACTGTTATAAATCAATAACAGCAGACAAGCAAAATTTAAAGCAAACATATAAGGGTCAAGAGCCCAACTAAAGCAAATACTGATCACCATAATGGTGACTTACAATTTGTGATTTTCTCCTTCAGCGATTCTGCTTGTTAACATCAGGTGTCTTCAATAATGCTCAGTCATTACTAAATTAATCACTTAATTAGCTCATTATTTTTAAGTGTTAATTTAACACTCATATTTTAACACTTTACACTCTTGAGTGTGGACTCATATACACTCCCAGGAGTGTTAATTTAACACTGGAGTTTTTGCTGTGTACTTGTGCAATCAAGTACAAACAAGTATTAACTTCCTCAATGTTTAACAAACACCGTCTGGTGCAAACAATCAATACATTTGATTGTCAATTTATAACAAGTCCAAACATATATTAAAGGGGTCATGACATGAGAAACCAAATTTGCCTTGATCTTTTGGCATATAAGAGGTCTTTGTACCATTAAAACGTCCTGCAAGTTTCATAGCTTAAGACGTCCTCCCCATTATAAACGAATCATTTATTTAATCAAGCTCTAAATACAGCTAGTTCTGGATCCATGGTATGAAGTGACGTCACGGTACGAAGTGACGTAGCAGTCATTTGCATATGACCGCCTCTAGCGTAGACAACTACGCTTCAAGCGCAAGATAACTACACCTCATTTCATCATCGCATCTGTCACGCGCTTCACATGTGTTCAGTCGACGTGCAGCGAGTGGGTCTGTTTACAAGAAGATTGCGATGTCACGCATGTGCTGTTCCTGGCTGTGGACAAACAACATGTTTGAATAATAAAAACCCCAGTGTTAAATCAACACTGCTCAGAGCACATATGGTCCCACTCTACAGAGTGTTAAAATTAACACTGAAAGAGTGTTGAAGTTAATGAGATAATTCAGTTAACACTGAAGCAGTGTTGAAGTTAATGAGATAATTAAGTGATTAATTAAGTGATGATTGGCCATTAGTGGTGACACCTGATGATAACAAGCAGACTCACTGAAGGAAAGAGAAACAAGAACAGAAAAAAGAGAAACACAAGAACTACTGACTTCGAGCCATTATGGCACTTATTATTTTACCAGTTTGACTTTATTTCTGTCATACATCTACACACGGTCTTATTTAGATTTAACAGAAGTTTAGACGGTAATGTTTTATGGAATGTTTCGTTTCATGTCACCATTATGGTGGTCAGTGGTTGCTTTAGTTGGGCTCTTGACCCTTTCCTTTTTAACATTAGTATTTCTCTGGCTGCTCCAACTCTGTGTTTATAGAGCATATGTGTTGTGGCAAGAGAAACTATGACTTTGGCTGTGTTTCCTGAAAGCATCGCAAGCCTAATTTGATCGTACAGACCATATGTTGCAGTTGGTCTGCAATCAAGTAAGGCTTAAAATGCTTTTGGAAATGCAGCCCTGGTTATGATTTGATGACGAAATTACTAGTGACCTGATTCTATGATGGCACCCATTATTATAAACTGATTATCCACATGTTTTATTAGTATTTCACTACAGTAGGTACTTCCAGCAATGTTTTAATGTTCTGAAAGTTTTAAAATCACACACAGACATCAAAAATCTACATATGAATCTCAACAATGGTGACAATCAAACAAATGCTTAATGTTGCAGTGCATGATGGGAGCCACCAATCAGAATGCATCCATGGCTGACATCATGCATTGCAGCATGAATAAATTATGCAGCTGAATTGTCCTGTAATTTTCATTGTTTTTTCTGTTTGCTTTTATTTTGCTATTGTTTTGTTCTGACTTTAGTAGCTTGTTTTGTGATGTTCAGAGTTTATCTGTTCGTCACTAGTTTGTTTATTGTCACCATTGTTGAGACTCATATGCTGATTCTTGATGTCTGTGTGTTTTAACACAATAACTTCTTTGCACAAAGTATTTTCAAAATTGTTCATATTGCTGTTGGATCTCAAACTGTAGAATCTCATTGCTATAATCACCAATACTAAAACAAGACATCAAGCATATAGTCAAAGATTTATACTCTGAATGACATCAGTGAATCAGGTCACTACATGATGATAATGTTTTTATCATCAAAATATATTGTGAGCAGGTCATGTTTTCTCTTGCAGTAACAAACGTGCTTTATAAACACAGAGTTGTAACAACCAGAGAAAAACATATATTAAAAAATGAAAAGAGTCAAGAGACCAACTAAAGCAAACACTGACCACCAAAATGGTAACTTGAAAAGAAAACTTCCATAAAACATTACCGTCTAAACTTCTGTTGAATCTCAAGAACTTTTGTCGATGTATGACAGAAATAAAGTCAAACTGGTAATAATAAGTGCAACAATGTGTAATGACTCGAAGTCAGTTGTAGTTCTTGTGTTTCTCTTTTTTCTGTTATTGTTTTTTCTCTTTCCTTCAGTGAGTCTGCTTATTAACATCAGGTGTCACCACTAATGGCCAATCACTTAATTAATCACTTAATTATCTCATTAACTTCAACACTGCTTCAGTGTTAATTTTAACACTCTGTAGAGTGGAACCATATGTGCTCTGAGCAGTGTTGATTTAACACTGGGGTTTTTACTGTGTACAGCTGTTTGTAGTTATTTGTGCTAGACAGTGCCAGTCTGTTGTTGGCGTAATAAAGACCCTAAAGAACACTCCTCCTTTGTATGTTCTCCCTCCATCTGATGCATCTCAGGCAATTATAGAGTAATTAAGAAAAAAAAATTAACTAGTAATATAACTAGTAATATAACGTACTTGGTTACTTACGTAACCTCGGTTCCCTTAGAGATAAGGGAACGAGTACTGCGTTGAAAACGCTGTGGGAAAACTCCTTTTCTCGAGAATATTGAAGCCTTTATTTTAAAACGCATTGCTGCAGCACATGCGAGAGCTAGAAGCTCGCGTGAGCGTGCTGATTGGCTTGTGCAAAGCAACTGCACGAACCAATGGCGGAACAGCAGAGGAGCGCGAGCCAATCGGGGCGCTTGGCACTCTGCCAGAGTCAAGCGCGCGAAACTGCACGTGACAGAAGAGTATAAATACACAGAGAATCCGCCATTTGACAGGTTTAAATCGACTGAAGCGAAAAGACACCTGCCATAAGAGACAATAGCACGGCAAGGCAACGCAGTACTCGTTCCCTTATCTCTAAGGGAACCGAGGTTACGTAAGTAACCAAGTACGTTCCCTTAAGAGAACGTTCTCTCGTACTGCGTTGAAAACGCTGTGGGAACACTATTTAAAACGCCGTGCTTGTCGTCTTTGGACAATCTGACTCACCGAGAGCTCCAGGAAGTACAGAATAGCCTAGGATAAAGAGACCGAATCTTCGGGCCCTTAGATATCCAAACAGATAAAGCTGGGCCAAGGGCCAGTCTTAAGAATCCCACAACACGAGATGACAACCAGTGTCTGAGTCAAAAAACTAGTCTGGGTCCACAGAGCCAGCGTTAGATAGAGACTACTCATGCCTATAAGGCAGGTACCATAGAGGTCTAAGATGTGGACGGAACGGACCAGCCGGCCGCCGCATAACGCCCTGCATAGACATTTTCATAACTAGTCTGGATCCATAGAGCCAGGGCCTAGCTAGAGAGAATTCGTACCTGCGGAGCAGGGACTTTTGGGTTGTAAAGTTTCACAAGTGTGGACGAAACAGACTAGCCGGTCGTCGCACAAGTGTGACAGAAAGAATGTCAAAACCAGCCTGGATCCGCAGAGCCAGAGCTTAGATAGATAGAACTCGTGCCTGCAGAGCAGGAACTTCCAGGTTGTAAAATCTCACAAACGTGGACGGGACGGACCATCCGGCCGCCGCACAGATGTCTTCGATAGGAACACCACTTGACCAGGCCCACGACGAGGCGACGCCTCTCGTGGAGTGAGCTCTAACACCTATGGGACATGTAAGGCCCAGTGAGGTGTAGGCCAGAGCGATGGCATCCACTATCCACCTGGACAGCGTGAGCTTCGTGACAGGAAGACCTTTGGTTCGGCCCCCGAAGCAAACAAAAAGCTGTTCAGACTGTCTGAAAGAGGCTGAACGCTCTAAATAAATTCTCAAAGCTCTGACAGGGCAGAGTGTGAGAACATCACTGAACTCTTCTGAGGTGGGAAGAGCTGACAGAGAAATAACCTGGGCTCTGAACGGAGTTGAGAGCACCTTAGGAATATATCCATGTCTTGGCCTAAGGATGACCTTAGAGTCATTGGGGCCAAATTCCAGGCAGGACGCGCTAGTAGAGAGCGCCTGTAAGTCACTTACTCTCTTGACTGACGCCAGTGCCAACAGCAGGGCGGTTTTCAGGGAGAGAGGTTTTAGGTCGGCTGACCGAAGTGGTTCAAAGGGAGGTCCCTTAAGAGCCCGCAGAACCAAAGAAAGGTCCCATGCTGGGACAGATGGCGGCCGAGGCGGGTTAAGCCTTCTGGCGCCCTTAAGGAAGCGAACTATAAGGTCGCATTTTCCTAAGGAGGCTCCTGCTTCCAAAACATGCTGTGTAGCAATGGCTGCTACGTATACCTTGAGAGTGGAGGGGGATCGACCCGCATCCAGCATCTCTTGGAGAAAAGATAGCACTCTTGAAATTTCACAAGTGTGTGGGTCGAGGTTTCGAGCTAAACACCAGCTGGAAAACACTGACCATTTATGGTGGTAGAGGCGTCTGGTAGACGGAGCTCTAGCTTCCCTGATCGTGTTCAGGACGCCCTCTGGGAGGTCCTGGCGTACCCGTTGAGTGGCCAAGCGTGTAGGGCCCACAAATCGGGACGGGGATGCCATATAGTTCTGCTGGCCTGAGCCAGAAGGTCGCGCCTCATTGGGATTGGCCAAGGGTCTGTCACAGACAGCCGTATCAGCTCCGGAAACCAAGACTGGGTTCGCCATAGAGGAGCTATCAGAAGCACTGGGCATTTCGTGACTCTGATCCGTTCGATGACCTGAGGGAGCATCGAGACCGGAGGAAAAGCATAGAGGGGAAGGCTGGGCCAGTCGTGGGCCAACGCATCCCTGCTCTTTGAAAAGAAGATTGGGCAGTGACGATTGTCTTCTGAGGCGAAGAGATCTACTTCTGCCTTCCCGAAGACCTCCCAAAGCAGGAGAATCGTCTGAGGGTGGAGAGACCATTCCTCTGGGGGAACCCTGCCCCGAGAGAGCATGTCTGCTCCCGTGTTCAACGTGCCCGGCACGTGAGCTGCCCTGAGCGAGCGCAGATTGGTGTGAGCCCATAACAGTAGCTGGGTGGCTATGGCAAGCAGGTTGCGGGACCTGAGGCCGCCCTGGCGATTTATGTAAGATACCACTGACATGTTGTCCGTCCGGACCAATACGTGGTGTCCAGCCAGGTATGGGAGGAAGGTTTTCAGGGCCAGAAAAACTGCCCTCATTTCGAGGCAGTTGATGTGTAGGCGTTTCTCCGAGCTCGACCAGAGGCCGGAGGCAGGCCTGCCCTCGTACAGGGCTCCCCAACCTAAGTTGGAAGCGTCTGTTGAGATCATCCTCCTCTTGGAGACCACCCCCATACTCACGCCCTGCTGAAACCAGCTGGCGTTCGTCCAAGGGGCCAGGGCTTGAACACAGCGCTGATCCACCTTGATAGTCAATCGGCCTGAGTGCCAGGCGTGGGGTGGCACCCGAGGTGCTAGCCACAGCTGAAGAGGACGCATGCGCAGTAGGCCTAGTTGGAGTACTGATGATGCTGAGGCCATAAGGCCAAGGATCCTCTGAAACGTTCTGAGGGGTGCATGAGAGCCCTTCGTGAACGATGCGGCGAGCCGCTGAATCGATAGAGCACGGGCCGGGGAGGGCCATGCTCTCATAAGAACGGAGTCGAATACTGTCCCCAGGAACATGATACGTTGGCTGGGTGACAGAATACTCTTTGAAAAATTCACCCTGAGCCCTAGACATTCTAGATGGCTGAGGAGCCAGGCTTTGTGAGTATGTGACTCCGCCTCTGACTGAGTCAGAATGAGCCAGTCGTCGAGGTAGTTTAGAATGCGCATTCCCCGCTGTCTCAGGGGGGAGAGAGCTGCATCCATGCACTTCGTGAATGTACGAGGTGCCAGAGCCAGTCCAAACGGTAGAACCGTGTACTGGTATGTCTGCCCCTCGAAGGCGAATCTCAAGAATGGCCTGTGGTGGGGATTCACTTGAATGTGAAAGTAAGCGTCTTTCAGATCTACTGAGAAAAACCAGTCGCCTGGGCGAATCTGCGCCAGTATATGTCTGGTCGTGAGCATCCTGAACGGCCGTGACATGAGAGCCTTGTTCAGACGCCTGAGATCTAAAATGGGCCTCAGGCCGCCGTCTTTCTTTGGAACGAGAAAGTAACGGCTGTAAAAGCCTGACTCGCTTAAAGAGGGGGGAACCCTCTCGATAGCCCCTTTTGCTAGCAGACTTAATACTTCGGTGCGGAGGACATGACGTAATGTGCTGCTGACCGAGGTTTGAACCACAGCGCGAAAGCGCGGGGGTCTGCGTGCAAACTGAAGCGAGTAGCCGCCCTTTATGATGTTTATCACCCATTCTGAAACTCCTGGGATAGCCTGCCAAGCTAGAGCCCGAAGAGCCAGAGGCATCATTATATCTGGAACGCCCGGAGACGGGGGCTCGAACTGATATGAGGCCAGGGGAGAAATTTTGCTCGTTTTGTGCTCTGTGTGGGTCGCTGTTAAAACAGCGTTTGGGTGCAGGGGTGCGTAACACGTGACGGGCCCATTGTCTGCATACACAACTGCTCCAGCCGCCTGAACTGAAGAGGGGGCTGTGAGAAGCACTCGAGCGATCTTCGGGGCTGGTCCGGCCGCGGCGGGACATAGACCCCTTTTCCTGCCGGTTAGGACGGCTTCTTGGGCTCGTGGTCGAGCGTCAGCTTCGGTCGAGGGCCCTGGCGCCTGGGAAACGGGAATCGTTTTGCAGGCTTCAGGCGTCGAGTGGTGTCAGCCGCGGGGAGGGGCTGGGGAACCTGAGACGCGGGCTTTTCTGGTCGCGGCGCGCTCTTGGGGCGCCGTTGGACCGAGCTAGAGCGTTTGGGCAGGAAGTGTCTCATAGCACTTGAAGCTTTCTGAGCCTCCGTGAAGCGATCAGCGAAGCCATTAACAGAAGGGCCGAAGAGACCGGATGGAGAGACTGGAGAGTCGAGGAAGGCGGTTTTGTCAGCGTCCCTGATCTCCGTTAACGTGAGCCACAAGTGGCGCTCTAAGACAACCAGGCTAGACATGTTGCGGCCCAGTGCTTGCGCGGTGGTCTTTGTGGCCCTCAGCGCCAAATCTGTAGCACTCCTGAGGTCTTTGAAGGTGTCTGGGTCCGGGCTAGACTCGTCCATAGTGCGGAGGAGCTTAGCTTGAAACACCTGCAGGGTCGCCATAGCGTGGAGTGCAGAGGCGGCTTGGCCGGCGGCAGCATAAGCGCGGCTGGCGAGAGCCGAAGTGGTCCTGCACGGCTTAGAGGGGTGCACTGTTTTAGCCTTCCAACTCCCAGCAGTGGGAGGGCATAAGTGTGCAGCGACCGCTTCCTCTAAAGGAGGTAGAGAAACATACCCTTTCTCTTCAGCGCCGTCGACAGAGGAGAGCGTTGAAGAAGCTGAAGAGCGCGTTCGCGCTGAAAAGGGCGCGCGCCAGCTTTTAGTGAGCTCATCATGAACTTCGGGCATGAAGGGGGCGGCACGTTGACGAGGGGCCTGTTGGCGCCCCGGCAGGTACCATTCGTCGAGGCGGCTTTTGGTAGGCTCAGCTGGGGAAAGCCAGTCTAGTCCCAGTTCTTCGACAGCGCGAGACATGACACGGAAGAGTTCGGCGTCGATGCTCGCTCGAGTGTCAACAGGATCCAGCTGAGAGAGGGGGGCGGGGTCCGCGGAGCCCGACCATTCCTCACTTTCAGATGCCGCCATAGAAACAGCGTCGTCCAGTTCTTCGGACAAACCGAAAGAGACGAGACCTGCCGCTTCAGAAGAGGGGCGTTGGTCGCTCTGTGAGAACAGGACTGGAGATGAAGGCGCGGGCGAAGCGGGCGGGGAGAGACCCGGCGTGCATTCATCCAGATGAGCGCGTTCAGGAGGCCTCTGATCGCGCCGCTTCTTCCTACGGGGCTCACGGGGCGCCGAGGATGGAAGGTGGGCGGGAACACTCAGCGAGGCGGCGGAAGATCTGGCACGGAGCGTGGCAACAGGCATTTCGTCACAGTGAAGGCAGCCGCCTTTAGTGAGCGCTGCCTCGGCGTGCTCAGGGCCGAGGCAGGCAACACACAAAGAGTGTGTGTCAGAGGCGTGCAGGGAGACCCCGCATGAGTCACACACGGTGAGCGGCATTTGCAACAACGCCGCGCGCTGTGAAAACAGCGATTTGCTCTCTTAGAATGCTCTTTTTGAGTTAGAAAAAGGATACTCGTCGGATGCCACAGGGAAATGCTCAGCTTGGCAGACGCCGGGATGCGAAGCAGTTCCGCTGGAAGGCTGTTCGACGACGAGCGGCTTCACTCGGAGAGAATCAGCGACGAGGTGAGTCGAAAGCTGAAGGAGATAAAATCTGTCAAATGGCGGATTCTCTGTGTATTTATACTCTTCTGTCACGTGCAGTTTCGCGCGCTTGACTCTGGCAGAGTGCCAAGCGCCCCGATTGGCTCGTGCTCCTCTGCTGTTCCGCCATTGGTTCGTGCAGTTGCTTTGCACAAGCCAATCAGCACGCTCACGCGAGCTTCTAGCTCTCGCATGTGCTGCAGCAATGCGTTTTAAAATAAAGGCTTCAATATTCTCGAGAAAAGGAGTTTTCCCACAGCGTTTTCAACGCAGTACGAGAGAACGTTCTCGTAAGGGAACTAGTTACTTTCTCCAGGGAGTAATAAAGTAAAGTAAGGCATTACTATTTTTGAGAGTAATATGTAATATGTAATATATTACTTTTTTGAGTAACTAGCCCCAACACTGCCGACCAATCACAGATCTTGCGGTCCGCGTCGCCGCGATGCGTTGTTACATTTTTGAGGAGGTGCGCGTCAGGGTACGGCGAAGGGTACGACGTATGATACGCGTCTATGCGTATGCTACGCCGTACCTACTACGCGCACCCGATGCAGAAGTATAAATTGGCCTTAAGGATGAATTTGTCTGCCAAAACAGCAGCTTGTGACAATGATGATACTTTTTGTTCGTTCAAAAAATCACAACGCGTTCTGGCAAACAACCCTTGAAATCTTCAAGCAAGACTAGCTCTCTCAGTGACGCAAGGTCATCAACTTTTTTTGTGTGACACCATTTATCGAGCAGATTACTTTAACTCTACAAAAGTAGAATTAGAATGTCTTTTATGATTTCGAAACCTCTGCCTATAGGCTTCAGGAACAAACTCATAAGCATGGAGAATTGCCAGTTTTACAGTCTCGTATTTTAAACTCTCCTCTATAGGTAAAGTTGAAAATACCTCTTGTGCTTTCCCTACCAATCTACATTGAAGCAACACAGTCCACACCTCTTTTGGCCAAGCAAGCGAAGTCGCAATACGTTCAAAAGCGCAAAAATAGGAGTCAACCTCCGTCTCCCTGAAATGAGGTACTAACGTAATATATTTGCCTACATCAAACGTGTTCGTTGCCGAACTTGAAACTGCTACTGGGGAAGCACTCATTACATTAGAAGGAACACTCGAAACTTTAGGAGGAACGGGCTGTGTGGCTACACCACCAACAATAGCGTCTAACTCTAGTTCTCACATCTTTACCTGCTTATCCGCCTCAATCTCAAGGGTGCGTATTTTAAGACGCAATTCCACTTCTGCCTGTCGAGTTTGAGCTTTGTCCTGAGCTTCCATCTGCAACCTAGCTAACTGCACTTTTAACCTCGCTTCCCCCTTAGAACCTGAAGAAAAAGGGGAAAATGGATCAAACGGCGGTAAACCTGCCCTCTCAGTACCAAGCATAGGTTCAGATAACTCAGTTGGCACCTTGTCTCTATCTGTTATATCAGGATTAGGAGAAAACCCTTCTGCACCCTCGAACTCTATCTCTGAAGCAGGTCCTACCAATACCTTTAGTTCCACTAGACGGTTCCACACAACATTTTTAATTTCCCTTTTAAGAGCCTGTCTCACTACCGAAATTTGATAATGACCCCCAACAGATAATAAATCATCCTTTCTACATCTTTCAAATTGCTCCACAGTTGGATTCTCAATAAAAGTTTGCAAGTTAAACAAAGTCATGGTTATTATCTCTACTACAATCCACAACATATAAAACCTTAATACACACACAATCCCTCTATCTATTAATCTAGCTGTCTATATATTAGGGCTGTTTTCGACTAAGGATTTTCATAGTCGAATCTGATTCGTTAAGATTTTGCCGTAGTCGACTGATAGTCGAACCTTTTTTTTTTTTTTTTTTAAGATAGCAGCTAGATTTTTTCCATTTCAAACAAAAGAGCTAAAAAAACTAAAAGAAACACATGGTGATACATTTTTAAAATAAAATACATTTTTATTTATTTTATATTAGTAAGCTACAGGACATCGTCTTTCAAAACATGACCTGCGCGAAAGCGGAACATATTTTTTTGTACCCAGCCCTTCTGAAAATGCGAATGCGTCTCTGTCCCCAGCACATTTCAAACCAAACTGACGCCCATGTACCGTATATTTTCCACACTATAAAGCGCACCGGATTATAAGGCGCACATTCAATGAATGGCCTATTTTAGAACTGTTTTCATATATAGGGCGCACCGGATTATAAGGCGCATAGAATAGAAGATACTGCAGTCAAACGTTTGACTGGGTTTGCGTTATGCAGTGGTCACCAACCTTTTCATAAGATCACATCCAAAGTCCAAATATAAACCAAGATCTACCACTTGCAAAAAAAATATGAAAAAACAAGTGGCTGAGCTGTAAAACCTTGTTTATACTCGACGCGTCCGCCTGAGCGCGAAGCTATGGCGCGAAGGTAATAAAAAACTAATATCCGTCTGCTCGGGCAGATTCGGCTTAACAGCGCGCGCGCCTCCGTATCCGAAGATGCACGACTTTGACCCGAATCTGCCCGAGCAGACGGATATTAGTACATCTCATATGGCAAGCCAAAGTATTCATAAACGCCTGGTCGGGCGTCTGATTGCACACTGACACGTCAAAAGCGTGCGTTTCGACCGCCAAACGCGCGTCCCTGACGCGCGATTTGCCATAAAAGCGCACGTTCTTAACGCGCGCTTTGTGGTCACGGAAAACGCGCGTCGCAAACGCGCGGTTTTTGCATCAAAACGCGCGTCCTCGACGTGTGATCTGCCATTTAAAACGCACGTTTGAAACGTGCGCTTTGGGGTCACCGAAAACGCGCGTTTTTGACGCGCGTTTATAATAACAAAAATGGGCGTTGAAAACGTGTGTTTTGACTAGGAAAAAACGCACGCTTTTGACGTGTAAACAGTTAACCCAAACAGGCAGTACAAACGTGTGTGAAGTTTCCAACCAGGCGAAAAGGACGCGTCAGTGTCATTGGCTGCTGAAGGCTTGGGTCTAACCATTTCTGTGGGCTTAGGGGGGTTTAGCTTCTGTTCATAGACTAGGCTACCACCATTTAACATGCCATAGATCAGGTTATTCAGCCTATCTATTTTGTCCTTTTTTGTAGAACTTATAGAAATAATATATTTAAATTGCAGTTTTATCAAAATTTAGATAAAAATAAAATTGCCTTGTTTTTCTTCGCTCATGCCTTTTTGTAAATAAACACATTAGTGGTCATTCTAGCTCTAACATGAATTCATTAACATTTGTGTGGGAAAATCAGTTACGGTGGAAGTAAGCAATCAATGCAGGTTAATCAATATCTGTCTTTAGAGAACAACTTGGACTTTTGTTGTGCTTACATTTGAAGGTATCACAAGCAGGTGGCGCTTATTGAAACCTTTTTGTTCAAATATTGTGCGCTCAACACAGACAAACAGCAATTAAGTACAGAGGTGATATTATCCATTAAATTTTTTTAAGACTTAGTGTTTAAATAGGGTATTTTATACTTTATAGAAGTATTTAAGACTTACAGGATTAGAATGAGAGCTTGTGCTCAGGGCAGGACATATATAAGAACTTAATTTGTCCCTATATTTTTTCCATTTTCTTTTTCTTGTGTATAGGCCAAATAAAATATCTAGATTGCAATTTTATGAAAACATTTTTTTTATCAAGATAAGATTGCCTTCTTTTGCACATTAATACCATTCTAGCTGTATATCTATACCTCAAGTTTTCAAACTTTAAAAGTTAACATTTGATTGGGGAAATGCGTACAGATGTGGTTATTGATCGATGCAGGTATAATGAAAATTTGTTAAGCAACATAACCTTTATATATATACAGGGGTGCACATAACATTTTGGTCTTGTTCTCAGGGGATAACCTGGGGTTGTTGCTTGGTCCTCACATTTTCAAATGCATTTTTTCCTTAACCCACCTCACGGGAGGAACAAATTAGAGGGATGCATAGCCTAATATATTGTTAAATATTGTTATCTGACTATACCTACATCCAAATAAAAAAAATAAAAATAAAAAAAAATCGAGCACACTTTAAAATAGTCAAATTTTTATCAGGCAGTAGGCTAATATGGCCTAGTCGAGTCTATGCAGACTGCTTGTTATTATGGCAACGCCGGCGAAGGAGGTAACTTTACGTGACAAACTCAAAAAAGGATAATTAAAAACAAAGGCAATAGAAGGTCATCCATCCATTTTTTCCCCCAAAACGCTATAAATCCATCCTCAAACAGAAAGCACAAAGCCTTTCTTTAAAGTGAATTTCGTTTTGTATTAATTGTATCTTAATTTTAATCCATGTTTCATTAACCGATTTCGTGGTTTTAATAAATAAAAAAGTAAATAGGCTGTCTTGATTGTTTAGGCTACTTTTTAATTATAGCCTAAGTGTAAAATATTAGGCTGTGTATACCGACATGGATCAATTATTAATATTAAATTTCATCTGTCTTTTGTAGGCATGGGCTAGCTGATGGCGCACCAATGAAAAATCCTAAATGATGTGCCAAAATGCGTTTTCTGTTAGGCTACAATGAAAATATTGTACGGTCAGGTTTGCCGAAGTTCGTTTAATTTAGGCTATTTATTTATTTAAATTATTTATTTATTTTTGTCCATGTGCGCCGATCGGAGTTCACTGCTGATATTCTGAGGTAAGAGAGTTTTCTAGTCTCTGCATTGCCCAATCAGCGGATGGCGGGCGGGTGCGGTTTTGAAAATTGGTCAAAAACGTTGGTGCGGATGGATGGCGGACGGATGATGAGTTTTGCGATGCGGTTGAGGATGAAATAGCCCATCCGCGCATCTCTAGTTCTGAGGCCTATCCAACACCACAGATTGTGCACATATCCCCAAATCTTAGGTACGCAAATGAGGGTTGCGGCAATTCATCTGGTACGCATTGTTTAATTGGGTAGCGCATGCGCACCTGCGCACCACTTATGTGCATCCCTGTATATATATATATATATATATATATATATATATATATATATATATATATATATATATATATATATATATATATAATGACTATAAAATGTATATCACTATTTCAAGCAGGGTGCCACCAAGATGCTTTACAGGGACCAAATTACAGAAACATCCGATAGTTCACTCAAAATTCAAAACATTCTGTCTACATTTATTCACCCTCATGTTATTTCAAACATGCACAAGTCATCCTAATTTTTTAGATTTAACATATGCTTTTTATTCATTTACTTAAATGTGAGCAATGGTAACAGAACTAATTTACATCCTGGGATCAATCAATTATATTTTTTATCCAATTTATTTTCCACAAATGGGTTAGGGTAGCTTGCAGCTATATTTTTGTGTATAGATTGTGTATATTTTGTGTATATTTTTAATATATATATTAAATATAGCTGCAGGCAGCGATTGCGGGCCCAAGCCGGGGGCACAGCCACCCTGGTGCCTTTGGTGAAGGTGAAGTTTCATCAAGATAAGTTAATGTGTGCAGACGTTTTAACACACTTCCTGTGTCCCATTATTTGCCATAAATTCGTTTCCTCACCACGGCCAACCCGTTCAAGATATCAAAAATCTGCTGTCAATAATTCATCCTCTATGTCTTGACTTCATTCACACCGAGTTTGGTGGCAATCGGATAAATTCCCTAGGAGGAGTCTTTCACATTCCACTGTATGTGTTTTCCAAACAACCCTAAATAGTCGACTTCCTGTTGGGCGGAGCTAATAACATAGCTATTATGTAAGTTGTTCGGCCGATGAGATCTGTATGAGTTTCATAGAATAGAATAGAATAGAATAGAATAGAATAGAATAGAATAAATCTTTATTGTCCACCGAAATGTAAATTTTTCTAAGAATATTCTAAGAATAAATTTTTCGAAAAGAATATTTCTAAAAAATAAAATATACAATATAAAAAATCATGATGAAGATAAATATACTTAAATACATCAAGTTAACTCCTTTGTTGTTGGCACTTAATTTGATTAAGGATATTAATGGCATTCGGAATAAAGGATTTTTTAAAAGTACTTTTAGCCAGAGGCACTCTGAAGCGCCTCCCGGACTTCAGAAGTTCAAACTCACTAGAGAGGGGGTGAGTACTATCTATAGTGATCTTTCTTGCTTTTTTACTCAATCTGTCAATGTATATTTGAGTCAATTGTTTTTGTGGTTTTCCTACTATCTTACTAGCCATTAACACTATCCTGTTAAGCTTTTTCTTAAGCTTACAGTTTAAATGGCCAAACCAAGCAGAAAGATGAAAAGTTAAAACACTTTCAATGTGTGTGATATACACAAGCTCAATAATCTTAGTACTGACACCCAAACAGTTCAATTTTCTGAGCAGACTTAGACGTTGTGTGCATTTCTTGTAAATAAAATCTGTATTTTCTATAAAACTCAGGTGATTATCAAGAACCGTACCTAAGTACTTAAAAGTTCCCACTGTTTCAACTACTTAACCATTAAGTAACACTGGCTCTGTTATTATGTCTTGTTTTTTACAGAAAATTAGCTCATTTGTCTCATTTGTGACGCATTCAAATTGATGATTACATGCAAGCATGTTTGATCTATGGACCAAGTTTTCGGACCCCATTCCAGGGGGCGCTGTCGAGCCCCCCTGCCACGCCCGGGTACCAACTTCAGCCCGGCCCTGATGGCAGCGGGTTCTGACCCGTGTGCAAAGTTTCAAGAGTTTTCGAGCATGTTAAGGGCCCCAAAAGTGCCTGAATAGTTGTAAGAAAAAAAATAAAATAAATAATAATAATAATAATAATAAATAATCCTAAGGAAAACAATAGGGCCTTCGCCCTTTCAGGGCTTGGGCCCTAAAAACATGGCACATATAAACTAATGATTTTTGGGTGTGTGTATTGTAAGTTGTATACCATTTCAATTCGTTGAGTTCGTCTGCAGCATACTGCAAAGCACACAGTACTCCTCTGCATTACCTATACATTTGTTAACATTAAAAAGTTAAATGTGAATTCTTTGGGCAATCATGTAGCCTACTAAATGTCAACATACACGACATGAAAAATACTATCTCAGAACGGTTCTGAAATTACATTAATTCATTCTTACATTACTTTTTGCAACCTTCAAGTTATTTTGAGGTATATCTGGATTGTATTTCTGTATATTTGAATATTCTTACTTGATTAAATACATTTTTAGACTGAAGATAGCATCTAAAGAGGTGTAATATGACATACTGTACATTGAAATACTGTACATACATTACCATTACAGAATTAAAATTAAATTAAATTAAAAATGGAGCACCCCAAACAAGTAATTATCAAAAGAAATGACAGCAGTAGATAAATACCATTAGATTCTTCATTTGTGATGTGGAGGCAAACTATAACTCGGGCTTTGATTCTTTCCGTACATTTTTATATGTGTTTTAGAGATTGAATTCAAATCAAATATTAACATTACTGCCCTAACTATTTCTGAATAGGATGTCTACTTCATACATATTTGGAATAGTATGGAAATATAAGGTTCAGATCACTAAAAACCATACATGGAAGTCGAAGATCTCATTGGTGGAGTCTGGATGTCATCTAGTGGAAAATTTTGGTACTGCGCACAATACAATTTTTCCTAAAGCTCATTTATTGAGACATCAACCTAAAATCTGGCCCAGAACTTGTCCAGATATATATATATATATATATATATATATATATATATATATATATATATATATATATATATATATATATATATATATATATATATATAAACAACATTATGTATTGTATACATTTAAAATGTTCATAAACTTAAACTACTTACTTTAACAACTTTGTTTTACTTTACTAATCTGAGAAGTGTACCCTTTTATACCCTGTTAGTTCACAGTGCATTAAGTAATGTTAACAACAACTTTTGATTTGAATAAATATTAGTAAAGGTTGAAATGAAATTTGAAATGAACACGTAGAAGTGCAGTTCATTATTAATTCATGCGAACTAATGTACTTAAATAATGTATGAAACCTTTTTGTAAAATGTTACCAAAATTACAATTGGAAAATAAAAAAACAGTTTTTTCCCTCTTTCTTTTTTTTACCTTGAATGATAACTATTGGATTATAATAACTCACCAATTATAATCCCCTCCTCTGTAAAATTTGCCATTGATAATTCCATGCTGTTTTGCTTAGGTTTAAAGATAATACAAGAGACCTAAACCACATAGGGACAAAGGCATGAGTGAAGAAAAACAAGGCAATTTTATTTTTATCTAAATTTTGATAAAACTGCAATTTAAATATATTATTTCTATAAGTTCTACAAAAAAGGACAAAATAGATAGGCTGAATAACCTGATCTATGGCATGTTAAATGGTGGTAGCCTAGTCTATGAACAGAAGCTAAACCCCCCTAAGCCCACAGAAATGGTTAGACCCAAGCCTTCAGCAGCCAATGACACTGACGCGTCCTTTTCGCCTGGTTGGAAACTTCACACACGTTTGTACTGCCTGTTTGGGTTAACTGTTTACACGTCAAAAGCGTGCGTTTTTTCCTAGTCAAAACACACGTTTTCAACGCCCATTTTTGTTATCATAAACGCGCGTCAAAAACGCGCGTTTTCGGTGACCCCAAAGCGCACGTTTCAAACGTGCGTTTTAAATGGCAGATCACACGTCGAGGACGCGCGTTTTGATGCAAAAACCGCGCGTTTGCGACGCGCGTTTTCCGTGACCACAAAGCGCGCGTTAAGAACGTGCGCTTTTATGGCAAATCGCGCGTCAGGGACGCGCGTTTGGCGGTCGAAACGCACGCTTTTGACGTGTCAGTGTGCAATCAGACGCCCGACCAGGCGTTTATGAATACTTTGGCTTGCCATAATCTCATCATCACACCGGCACCCAGTTTGCGCGTCTAAATCAGTTGTATGGTCTGGTGTTCAGTCTAAAACAAAACAGTTGCGTCAAGTATAAATGCCTCGTCTGTTTGAGGAGTTGCGCGTGCAGTCAGCGGAGGCTCGCGCTCAGGTGCCAGGCGAAAGTATAAACAAGGGTTAAGTCAGCGGTTGTTTTACAGACATTAACATAAGGCGCCAGATCCATAAAGGCGCTCCGGGTTATAAGGCGCACTGTCGTTTTTTTGAAAAAATTAAAGGCTTTTAACTTAAGTGCGCCTTATAGTGCGGAAAATACGTTAGGCTATTCGACTATGAGGTTCATAGTCGAATCAGACCTCTCCGAATCGAATCGTCGAATCCTCGACTATTAGAAGTCAGCCCTACTATATATATATTTATATCTATGTATCTATTAATGTGTCACTATGTGTATTCTCTGAATGTCTCTAGCCTATCAGTCAATGTGTTGTGTAAATTTAAATGTAAGCCTAAATAGCCTATAACTAATCAAATCGCACTATGTCACTATATCATCAAAAATCCGCTATCTCAAAATCAAACTCCTCTCACAAAAACCGGCGATTCGAAAGATTAGATGAATGTGATAATTTATTTTTGGGCCTGAAATCACTGATACAACATTTAATACAAAACTAGGTCCCCCTTTATATTACGTGTTTTTAACTACTATGCATTAATGTTTTAATTAATCATTTGATACAATTCACATATTGTGTACATGTTTTACAGTGTACTTATATTTTTTAAAAATACCTGCATGTAATTACAGCTGTAACTAATCTCTGTAATTACATTTATAATTACACTGTTGACCCATCCTTTACACCTTAACCCACCCTTAAACCTGTCCCTAACCTTACCCGTATCCCACCTATAGCAAAAAAAAAAAAGTGTTTTGCAATACAATATGAACACAATTGTATTTATGTTTTGACCTAGGACACCTAATTTAAAGTGTGACCAAAAACTAGTTTTAAACATGTGGTTAAAGATATACCGTATGAGTGTGTCAAGTCAAGTCAAGTATATTTGTATAGCGCTTTTCACAATACAGATTGTATCAAAGCAGCTTCACAGTATTAAATTAAAATAATACAACAAGGTTTGTTTCTAGTGGAATTTATTGATAAAATCAAATTAGATATCCCCAGAATATCCCCAACTGAGCAAGCCAAAGGCAACAGTGGCAAGGAACCGAAAAACTCCATCAAGTGACCTAATGGTGTCCTAAAACTCCATCAGGTGACCCAATGGAGAAAAAAAAACCTTGGGAGAACCCAGGCTCAGTCGGGGGCCAGTTCTCCTCTGGCGTTTATTAACTAGAGGCCGGATTGTAATTTGAACTGTAAGATTAAAAATATTATATGAATGCCTGGCTGAAGAGATGCGACTTTAATCTAGTTTTAAACTGGGAGAGCGAGTCTGAGCAACGAACACTATCAGGAAGGCTATTCCAGAGTGAAAATGCAGTGTGAAAATGCTCTCCCTCCTTTGGTGGTTCTGGATATCCTAGGTATGACCAAAAGCCTTAAATTAAGTGATCTTAAAGAGCGCGATGGATTATAGGGCGATAGAAGATCCGTTAAATAGACTGGAGCTAAGCCGTTTAGGGCTTTATAAGTAAGTAGCAATACCTTGTAATTAATACGGAACTTTATAGGTAACCAATGTAGTGATGATAAAATCGGTGTTATATGATCATATTTTCTTGATCTAGTAAGAACTCTAGCGGCGGCATTCTGGACTAACTGTAGCTTGTTAATTGAGGATGCAGGACAACCGGCTAATAAAGCATTACAGTAATCTAGTCTCGAGGTCATGAATGCATGAACTAACTTTTCTGCATCAGAAACTGATAGCATATTACGTAGCTTAGCAATGTTTCTAAGGTGGAAAAAGGCGGTTTTTGTAACATATGAAATATGATTTTTGAAAGACAGGTTGCAATCGAGTATAACACCCAGGTCTTTTACTGTAGAGGATAAAGTAACAGGACATCCAAGCTGCTGAAAGATCCAGACGTCAGGGGAAGATGGATGCAGTTTATTTTTCGCGGACGTCCCAGTCACGGCAGTGTTAATTTAAGCGTGTGTTCTCCACATTTCAAGGATGAGTGACAGTTGAGAACAATCGCAGTTTGATGCTGGCTTTGCCAGAAAACTTTTGTACAAGATAAGGCCGTGTGGACTATTCTGGGCTACACAACGACGACGCAAACTGTAAGTAATGTAGGCTATTTAAAACTTAAAACTTTTTAAAAACGTTAATTGCAGTTTAATTCATTATGAATAATCACCGTGTTTTTTAGCCTACTTATTATTTTATGACCGTCATGTTCATGCCCCTTAGGCTATTTAAAGATGTATGCTGTTAAACTGACAAAATAGTTTCACACTTTCTATGTGGACGGGCAGATACATTCTTAGTTGTGTTGATTAGGGCTGCACGATAATGGCTAAAATGATAATCACGATTATTTTGCTCAAAATTATAATCGCGATAATTATTCACGATTATTCTTATTCTTATTAATCTACATAGAAAGACTTAGTTAACGGTTTTGCACAAGTATTTGCGCAAAATCCAAGCAGATTTGGTTTACACGAATTTCCCCAGCAAAGTGAGTAAATATAATAACATGCCAAATTGGCCAGTGATTTGACAGAGATACCCGCCAAAGTTCATTTTTAGCCGCATTTGGCGGGTGTTAATTTCAAACCATCAGACTTTATTTAACCAACTGCTACAACTTCCATAGACAGCAAGTCAATAAATGGCATGATTTAACGTTGAAGCGCTTTGTGATGCGTCTTCAAATTAGATCTTCTAAGCGACACATTTCGGTTGAAAATGAGACAAAGTAAAGATCCAGATCGCTCAGCAAATTCGTACTGCAGAGAAAAATAGTCTAACGTTAACTTACTTGTTGATGCACACTGAAAACGGGCAGTGGCTGTCGTTTTCAACTGATTCACGACACATCTTGAAAACTGGTAAAAACTTAAACTTCAAAAAATAGAACAGTGAAACTCATTTAGAAACAGATTTAGTCACACAAACAGCACAAGTGGCTTGTGAAGAAACAGACTGGCTGTATAACAATTTCAAGCAAACAGAATATCGCTGTGGAGATCAGTGCTTTTCCCGCAGTGTAGAGCGCGCGCGCTGGGTTGCCAGATTGCACCGACTAAGTAAAACACGGAGGGCATAAAATGTAAGAGAAAAGCTCTGTTTGGATAATTCGGGAGATTTAAGCTATTCAGATCTGGCAACCACAAACATCAGTGCTAGTGGGGACTTGTTTACAATGCAAGATAATGCAAATGTCTAATAAAAAAGCGTTTTCAGGATAAAAAACGAGCGGGCAAATATCGCGACGATTTTTAAAAATTAATCGAGAGAGGCAGATATCGTTATCGCGATTAAAATACGATTAATCGTGCAGCCCTAGTGTTGATGGTTCATTTCCTCTGATTCCGACTCAAACATCATTGCAATCGCCATCGCCTCGCACGCATCACCCGTTACTATGGTAACGGTAAACACAGCTCGCAAAATCCGCACGTTTTGACAAGGGGGCGTTAACAATTGATGCATAGGCACTGACGTTATCCAATCATAACAGTGGGTGTTAACACTGAACTCTTAAAGGGGAAACACCCTCAAAACAGACTGTTTGAATCAGAGCATGAGAAACAGGGTGGGAAAAGGTCATAAATCACTAAATTTTAAACGTTTTTTTGTCCAAAAAACTATAGTAATACTATAATTGCACCTAAGGGAACACAATAAAAGAAAAGAAAAAACCATGTCATGACCCCTTTAACTTCCTCAATGTTTAACAAACACTGTCTTGTAAATGGATAAGTAGCTACATAATCAAATTCACAAATATTACACCATTTAAAAAATACATAGGCTACTGAGTAACTAAAACAATCTTTGTCAAATAATACACTTGTTTGCAGTTTCCATTTGTTTAATTTCAAGATCTGAGGTGAATTATATCCAGGGCCGGCCCTAGGCATAGGCGGAATAGGCAAATGCTAGGGGCGCCACTCA